>NC_143012.1:149128263-149460763 GCF_055824585.1 Amblyomma mixtum
GAAATTATCTGGAACCCATTCTCCTTACCTAGAGCTAGGAAGATTACGAAACAAGGCCGCTAGGTTCATTTTTAATTCACATTGCCGTACGTCTGTTCTTTCGCTTTGGAAACCCCTGGAGTCTGAGGCTCTATCTTGTTTACCGATTAAAAATTTTCTTTCAGTTGGTGCGAAATATTTCTGCTTACTCATCGTTTATAGCACGAGACAAAGACACCCTTTGAGATCAAGTCCTGTAAAGGTACGAAACAACCGTTTCATGTATTCTTTCTTCCCGAAAGCGATTGGGGACCAGAATATCCTTAATCTAGAGACTTAGCGTAGCAGAGACATACCAGCGTAGATATGCACACCGGCTTACCTGACGCCGGCTGCACACGTACAGGAGCGGCAGCACCCATCATGGGCTACTTCGCATTCACAGTCGGCCGGTGTACATATCTACGCTGGGACGGCTCAGCTACGCTAAATGAAGGGAGGAAACAGTCACCGGAACCAAGGAAAGCACACGGGATTTTTTTTTCTTTTCTGTTCACTGTATACCACCCTGCCATGATATTGTACTAGACTGCAGCGTCTGTAACATAATATACAGACGTTTTCTGCAGCTGATAGGCGTTGTGACTGCTTGCCTATAAAACCTGCGCTTTTCGAGAAAAAAAAAGCAGAGCGAAAGGGCACCTGAAACGTGGCTGCTACGGGAACGGCCCAGGGGGTGGCTAGTCGCGTAACACACCACCAGCTGCCACCGCTGGCATGTGGCGACGACCGCAGTCGTCTGTCAATAGCATATACTTTCAGGAAACTAAACTTTGACCACTCCTCGTGAGAAATTTCGCCATTTGTGGCCAAATCTGAACAGAAGCGCTGCACGATCGACTACCGTAGCGGGTGTCGAGTACGTGCGAGGAAGCCGCGGCGGCAGCGGAAAAGCGCCTCGGCTCGCACGAACGGCGCCCGTACGGGTTTGCTGAATGCGTCATGGAAATCAAAGGGCGCCGCACGCGCTGTCTTCTGTTTCACGAGAATGGTTTTCCCGTGGGAAGGGCAGCGCGACGCGAGTGGCGTCCTCTGGCGTGAAAAATAGCGAGCGCACCGGCGGAAGGCAACGCTTCACATTCCACGAACGCCAAGGAGAATGGCAGCGAAGGAATCACGTACCGAAAAGTGAGATTCTCTTCCGGCCAATTTAATGTAGTTGTACGCTCAGCGGCTGCGACAAAAAGCGAGCGGAAGTTCGGAAAACAACGCGAAAGTTATACAAGTGCACACTGACTCTTTGCGCACGGCCCCTTCTGAGCTGGTTTTCGAATTCCTTGCCAGGGACTAAAGGACCTACCTATGCGCTCTCATTCCTCCAGTTACAGCGACGCTGGCCGAAAAAGCATCCTTTGCCTCCTCGACGGGAGATGATTACGCAAATCTCGGAGGCAATGCCGTCTGCCGCTTCATTTTTCTGCGGAAGCCCAGATGGCGCGAGAGGAATCCAGTTCTCGACTGGGCCGATTCCTTATCGCTCGTTCCGTGTCCCCAGTGGCTTGCGAGTTACTGCAGGCAGTTCTTCAGCACAGGTAATCGCACAGTGCAAGTGCGTGAGCTACTGCCCCCAACGTCAGATTTAAAGACCGCAACGGACGCCATTAGTGGCTACGAAGGAGGTGATTTGGTCTTTGTATCTTCCGAGTCTCAACGAAGCGCTCGCTCTTCCTTGCACTTCGCGGCCCCATAAAAGTCATACTAAACTCACCGTCTAAATCGCGCCCACTTAAGGTACGTCTGGAATTCGAGACAAAGTGCAGAGGTGCAACGCATTGAGAACTAGCGAAATGAGTTGGTGCAATACTCTCAGGGTGGTTTTATGGTGTAATTAAAGGCGGCTATAGGGCAGCTTGGATTGGATACTCATGACTAATTAGTTATGACCCGTGACTAACTAGTCATGATTGGTTAATGACTAACTAGCCATGACTAATTACTTGATGACTGACTAATGACTAGTTGGGCATGGCTAATTAGTTGATGACTGACTACTCTTGATTGGTTAGCGACTAATTAGCCATGGCATGACTACTTAGTTGATGACTGGTTAATGACTAGTTAGTGATGACTTGTGACTAGTAATGCCTAGTTACGACTTTCACTTCAGATGTAACGGACAGACAGAGTCGGCCGCGAGTATGAGCCATTAAAGGCAGCGCGGCGCAACTACCTCCCGCCAGTGTACATTTAAATAAATTCCTGAAATGACGCCACAGTGCCCTGGGTGACATAGGGGCGAGTAATCTTTCGCTCTTTCATGACGAAAAATAGCGCGAAAGGAAGAAGAAATACGGACAGAACGACGGAGACATCGCAACTGTGGTTTATTGCCAGGAACATAGGCGATTTATTCTTGCCACTTTCGGCATCGCTGTCTCTTTCCTGCAGCACTTCTTCCGTACAGGCAGGTGTTTAATAAAAAGAGTACGGAATTATGACATCAAATATTTTTCACAGAACATCTCAAATTTCTCGTAAAGCATCAAGTATATAGATGAAAGTGACGCTTTGCAGCAGGAGTCAAGCGTTTCTGTCAGGTTGACACCCAGACCTGGCTTCACTTCACTGGTCGAGTTTCCATGTGATACGCATTTATACTTACGTAACTCGATTGAAAAAGCTTTTCTTGTTGCTGTACGGCCTTTAAATGGATTAGCTTGAGGCATCCCTTATAAAACGGAACGTAAAAAAAAAAAAACGGTATCCCATACGCTGCCTCGCAACTTGAGGAAGCTGAGTGGAATCTACAACTGGCGCCTCCAAATCAGGAACCGGGTGCTCGAAACAACCTTGCTCGTCTCAATTAAAGGTTTTCGTGAATCGTGGCAATCGTGGGGCAATCGTGATTCATTGGCGTGCTAAAATCACGAAGTGCTCTACATTTAATGAGCTTCGAGCTTTCAGGCTCTCATTTGCGGGCGCCAGCTCCGATCTGGGGCGCTAAGGCAATGGCTAGATAAAAAGAAAATAAATGAAAACAACAGTACCCTGCCTGAACCATCCTCACGAACACAACAGGCTTAATTCAAATATAACACAAAAAATGAGGCCCAAAGGTAATAAGTGTTTAGGACACCCGAAGGTTTAAGGAAATCAATAGGGAAATGCTACTTTAGCGACGAGAGCGACTGGAAAGTAGCAATGGGCGAGTTGACAGAAAGCTAAATACTGTGTTAAAGCGCTGAGCTTTTAACGAAGGCGCGGCACAAAAGCAAAGAACGACAGAGTCTTAGGACGGAGCGCACCTATCAACTGTGGTAGTCGATGGCTGGAGTTGATATAGCTGCTCACCGTCCTATGAATTTGTCGTTCTTTGCACCAACCTCTTTCACAGCTCTTCTTACATGAAGCGCCTGAGAGAAGATTAGCGTTCGACGATCCGGAGTGTCGACCCTCACCCTCCGAGCCTCATCCGTGAACCCGCCCCTGTCGCAAGCGGTGCGGGAGGATGCGGAGGCTAAAAGGAGACACGCTCACCGGCAACTCAAAAAGGGGAGAGGGGGCATGAGTGAAAACAAGAATTGGGGCGTGGCCGTTCAAAGTTCGAGGGCAAGGGCAGCAGCCGTCGCGGTGGCGCAACACCCCGAAGGAGAGGGGGAGAGGCGCGGAGAAAAGTCGGGCAGCTATAAAAAGGGCCGCCGAGACCGCATCAACGGAACGGATGCGTCGGGCGTTCCGTCCGGCTGCTGGAATGCACGGTGCGCTGATCGGGATAACGCCCTCGGCATGGAGTGCATGGACTGTGCAATTTCGCGCTAGAATCGCAGCGAGTAACGGAAGGCTAGCCCAGGGTTCAGTAGCTCACAGCAGCGATCACAGGGCTAGAGGCACGACAAAAGGGGCCCCGGACTGACAGAAAGTGACCCACGCCTTGTGGGGTCACTTCGTGCCCTGCCTTGCCTTTTTCGTGCGCTATTAGCAGTCAGGACGCATGAAAGCACGCTCTTAGCTTCCACACGCAAGCTTTCTTTCCTGAGCGATGGAGATCTTACGGGACTTCAGAGTTAGCGTCTCGCGATTTAGCAGAGTTCTCGACATTACTTCAAGATGTGTCAGTTTGCGACGGTTGACCTGTAGGAACAATTTTTCTTTCTTATTACCTCGGCTGTTCCGCCCTGATTCCGTAAACAGCTCTTGTCGCATTTTTTAAATTCTTTCTTCGCGGTCCGCATGCAGCACTGTCTTTCGTATGGGACTCGTGGATGTATGCTCGGAGGTGTATGCTCTTGCATGCTGCGACAGTAGCCAACGCCTTCGAACTAAGCACAGCTTTTGTCAGAAAGTCGGCAACCCTGGCTCTGAAAAGCAATTCGCTTGCGCTAGGTTGTCCACCACTCTAAGTCAGTAGTGAAAATTAAGGCTAATTCCTTAACTTAGTTACCTTCTTCTGAGCCTACCCAGAGCGCACAGAGGGGTGCGCCTCAAGTACTTCACGTGTCGCAGAACCGTGCTGCGCGCCACCGCCGAGGTCCGGACGAACTAGAGCACACGACGCGACGCATACAGCTCTGCGTCACGCGGGAGTCACGCGCACAGACTGACGCGATGCACGTGTGTTTCCCTACGGGCGGCATTCGCCTCGATGCACACTACGTTCGCGCCGGGAGAGCCTCCGGCGAGCGTTGCGGCCGCGCCGGGCCTTTGCTGGACGCCCACGTCGCCACCGGCGCTGCGATGGCGAGACGAGCCGCGTGACGGCGACAGCGTGTCGCAGGCAAGGCACTCGGGCCGGCGGCGGCCTTGGGGACAGCCCGCCAAGGCCGCGGGTCTCGGAGGCACGCCCCGCTGCCACCCGCCCTCTCTGCCCGTGGGCGCAGATGCCTACTCCGATTGAAGAAATCGCTCCACAGTAATGCCATTAAGAAGGCCGCGAAATCGGATGGCAACGTGTCCCCGGCGCACGTATAATGAAAGGAAAAACTTGCTCAACGCCTATGCTACCGACTACTCAGCGAGAGCTCTTTCACTATTTCTGGAGTATGCGGCCAAAAGGCGAAAGCGCGTGTTTCCGCGCTGACGATCGGCACTGCCACGGAACGAGGTCCCGCGCAGCGTAACCGGCGCCGCGGGCTGGGCCACTCGCTGCATTTCCGCGCCACGGGTGCGGTGACGCTGAGGCCACGTAATTGTTGCCTCGCTTTTGTTTGCTCCGAAAGAAGCACAGCCCGTGATGGGTAGGCGACTGCCCGGGACGGAGGCACATAAAGTGCGCGCATTGCCGAACACACAGGAATAATAAATGCACAAATAAAAGACTCCGGCCTTTACCAGCCAGAGCTGCATTGAAGCCTCGGTGTGGCGTTCGTTATGCCCTCCAGGCTTCGTGCAAGAGCAGCGCGTGCGAGAGGCGAAACGCGGCGGCAGCCCCTGTGGGAAGCGGCGCTGTCCGGCGTCTCCGATCGCGCCGACCGATCAAGACGGCGGAAGCCGCGGCGGCGGGCGACCCGTTCCCGCTCTTTCCCAGCGGCCGAGGGGGAGGCCCGTGGGAACGGGCGCGTCCGCCGGCCGCGCTTACCACTGACCCTCGGCCGTGCACCTCTCGTAGCAGTGCCTGCATGACCGCTGACTTTGATAAGCAGCGCGCCAGGGCAACGAATTCAGTCCGCGAGACGGGCTTGCCATCTAAGCTGAGTGTGGGTCGCACAGCGCTTTCCGTAAGCTACGTTCAGCTTGTGTGGTTTCTGCTCGGGCTTAAGTCGACGCACTTCATACCGGGACCTCCGTACTGCCTACGTGGCGGTGAAGTTTGTCGCACGGCTGTTGCATTGCTCGCAGGAAGGGTGTCCCGGGCCTGACAGCAGTGCACATCTCGGTCTGATCGAGGAGGTGCAAAGACGGAGCCAGTGGTCAAGAGCAGATCCTCTGCCAGCGATGGAGAACGCGAGTTCTTCCACTCTAGAGGGACGACGTGGCGCGTGGCCCGCGTCTCTCCTCGGATCGAAGGGGAACGAACTGAGAGAGGGCGGCGCCGGTGGCCCGGAACGGCGTCGCTTTTTCGGCGCTGCGTCGAATCGCCCCGGGCCGGGGGTCACGACCGGACACGCGGAACCGGATCCGGCCATCCTCCGTGAGTGCGCTTTGGCCCGGTGACGTCACGGGCGAGGAGGGGAGCGAGCTGATGCGGCGCGCATTCCTGACGCTGTGGTGGCTGCCGCTACTGTGGCGTGAGCACTGTGTTGTGTCTCTTTGGAAATCGAAGAACCCTTTCGCTTCCTAGTCGGCGCTTGTGCCGCACTGCTGTTCAAGGCCTTCTTCGGCGATTGATTCGAAACAACAGCACAAGCAGAGAGCAGTAGGAGGGAGGGAAAGCGGAGAGAGATATGAGCCACAGTCCCGAGACAACACCTGCAAAGGCTAGAATTCCTGTCGCCCCTTTGCAATACGTCTCCCCATCTCTCCTTCAACAGCCATGCATACCTTCCCAGAGAAATTGTACAGAAGCGTTACTTTTTGGCGAGTTGGCTCTTCATGCTTTTGGTACTTCAAGCGCAAACGACAGACAGGATATGGAAAGGAAGACCAGGGTGTGTTCTGGATGCGTGCACCATCACTTCGCTCGTCATCGATTCCGCTCGGCTCATGGTTTATG
Organism: Amblyomma mixtum; assembly: GCF_055824585.1. Taxonomy (NCBI): domain Eukaryota; kingdom Metazoa; phylum Arthropoda; class Arachnida; order Ixodida; family Ixodidae; genus Amblyomma; species Amblyomma mixtum. The sequence goes on from NC_143012.1 coordinate 149,134,892, forward strand.
GGGGCTTGGCGGTCCAAACGGACTAAGGCTATGAGAGACGCCGCAGTGGAGGGCTCCGCAGATTTCGACCACCTGGAGTTCTTCAACGTGCTCTCACATCACAGAGCACATACACGTTTGCCAGGCAGCGCGGTCTCTGTCTTTTTGCTGGATGAGGAATTATGACAGGCGTGCGTTTGATTTTCGGCACACGTGGCACTGCAGTTGCCTTTGCCTTGTGTGACTGATGATCCTGAGTGTGAGATCTTATATATTACTTGCAATGCTAATAATATTCAGTTGAATTTTCCGCCTGTGTGTCCTCCGTTTCATGTCCTGTCTGTCTTGTGCGCTTGAATCCCCAAAGCACACAAACTGAGCTTCGTCCCTTATTTTCCGTACGATGCCCTTGTGAATCGTACGTAATATAGAGGCTAACATTGAAAACGTGAAGGCTATCGAAAATGCTTGAATTTATATCGAGGTCAGGTCTGCGTGCCTTGAAAAGAAAAATGGTGGCTGCAATATCGAGAGACCGAAAAGACGGCAACGCGGGTTACGGAAGAGGCTTGACTCAGTGACATCCTGGCGGAAACAGAGAGAAAAATTGGAGCCTTAGTAGGTAAATTTCTATATATGCAGGAGGTCATTCTTTACTTAACATTATAGATCCCTGGGAGTCCTCATATACCCCTCCTGGCGCAGTGGGGCAGCGCCGCTGCCGTGCGATGGCAGGTGCTCCCAGTGGTGGGCCTTCCGAGCGATGAATATCATTCATTCAACTGCCACGGTGGAGGAGGGGGGAGATGAGGATGGCAGTGTTGCGAAAGTGAAGTGGCGAGGAGATTACAAAGTGTTTGGGATGAACTGGCCGCGTCTGGCACCGGACCAAGATCACTGGAGAGCATTACGAGAGGCCTTTGTCTTACGGTGGGTGTAGTCCGGCTGAAAATGCCGATGATGCAATATTGCGCAATAAAGCGGAAGAATGGGTTAGCTGGATTGCCTAAATATTGTGTGAATCCGGGTACAAAATAGTCTTACGTGAAAATAGTGGAAGATATCTATAACAACTGCATAGCTACGGTAGTCCTCCATAAAGTCAGCAATAAAATTTCAATAAGAAAGACTGTCAGGCAGAGAGACACGATCTCGCCAAAGCTTTTAAACACTTGTTTACAGGAGGTGTTCCGAGACCTAGATTGGGAGCAGCTGGGGATAAGAATTAGTGGAGAATACCTAACTTGTGATTCGCTGTTGTCATTGCCTTGATAAGCCACTCAGGAGATGAACTGCAAATCATGATCAATGAGTGAGACAGGCGGGTCTAAAAACTAAAATCCTAAAAACCAAAGTAATGTTCAACAGTCTCGCAAGGGAACACCAGTTCAGAATTTAAAGTGAGGCGCTGCAAGTGGTAAGGGAATACGTCTACTTAGGGCAGGTAGTTACCGCTTATCCGGATCACGAGAGGGAAATAACTAGAAGAATACGAATGTGGTGGAGCGAATATGGCAGGCTCTCTCAGATCAGGAATGCAATATTACTCGAGAGAAAAGTATACAACAGCTGTATCTCACCGGTACTCACCTATGGGGCAGAAACGTGGAGGCTAACAAAGAGGGCTTAGCTTATGTTAAGAACAGCGCAGCGAGCTATGGAAAGAAAAATGATAGGTGCAACGTTAAGAGGCAGGAAGAGGGAAGAGTGGGTCAGGGAACAAATGCGGATCAGTGACATCCTATAGCCGAAATCAATAGGAAGAAATGGGCTTGGGCAGGGCATGTAATGCGAAGGCAAGATAACTGCTGGTCCTTAAGGGTAACGGAGTAGATTCCAAGGGAAGGCAAGCGTAGCAGAGGGCGGCAGAAAGTTAGGTGGGCGGATGAGATTAAGAAGTTTGCGGGGATACAGTGGCCACAACTGGCAAGGGACAGGGTTAATTGGAGAAGCATGGGAGAGGCCTTTGCCCTGCAGTGGGCGTAGTCAGGCTGATAATGAGATGAAATATTGTGCAAAAAATCTTCTTAACCATATTATCATAGAAGAAAACGCGATGTCATTTAAGTTGCTTGCGATAGTGTTTACCATGCGTCTGATATTCTTGCGATTTTCCCGCGAAAAGTCCGGTTGGAACTGGTTGCAATGCCCTTTTAGGGTGCGCATGAGTCATCACCTTGTAAAATTGTTAGTGTGCCTTCCAATGGACAATCATATATGAGATTATACTTATCTGACCAACTAATCCACCCTAATCCACCCACTAATCCCAACAGATACATCTGATAGGGGTGGGCTTGATTCAAAAATTTTTGAGGATCTTTTCGAATTTTTTGGATTTTGGCGTGCGACAACCGGTGTGAGCAGGTTGTAATGGCGTCACAAGGTGACGTCAGCTCTATAGACTAATCAGGGTGACCCATCAGGGAAGGTTGTGATGACGTCACGAGGCCACGTGACGTATCTCGACCAATCAGGAAGTTTAGAGACAGAAATTTTTGTCCTGTGTGTTTCCTCCTCTTGTGTGCGTGTTCTTGTGCGCTTAAATTCATTTCAAAATAAGCTATGCACCATCTAGCCCAAACAGAAGTTTTGTTAAATTATCAACCCAATTGCTATCGCATTAACAGTTAAAAAATGTATTATATGTATGAAATTTTCTTAGAATATGGGCGAACGAGCAAGCCGCCGAATTTTTCCGAATTGCTATAGGTAAAAATCGGGCGATAATTTTTTGCTCAAATTGAGGTACAAATCTGGTTATTCACCAAAAGTTTCATAATTGAAGTTTATTTAAGTCATTTTCTGCAACAAGAGAGAGAGAGAGAGAGAGAGAGAAAGATGAATGGAAAGGCAGGGAGGTTAACAGCCTTCCCTACACGTGCACTCTTGAAAAAAGGTTACTAAAAAGGTAGTAAGTGCAGCAGTTACTAACTCTGACTTCGTTTTGCTACCTTTTATCAGCTATTTACTACCCTCTTCAGGGTATAGTTAGTAAAAGTAGCCCTTGCTACCTTTTTACTAACTATGGTCGCTAGTCACTACCTAGTTAGTAACCGTCCCCTTAACCATAAAGTGAAGTCAAAGAATATAAACTCTCCCAGATTATCATGCTAATAAATTGGTTTTGTAATTAAACATTCCTGCAGGGGCATATGGTTAGGTAGACTAAGCTGTTTTATAATCTCAACTTAATAATTGCCGCCGCGGTGGCTCAGTGGTTATGGTGCTCGGCTGCTGACCCGAAAGACGTGGGTTCGATCCCGGCCGCGGCGGTTGAATTTCTTTGGAGGAGAAATTCTAGAGGCCCGTGTACTGTGCGATGTCAGTGCACGTAAAAGAACGTTAAACCCCATAAACCAACCAACCATCAACTTAATAATTAACGCTGGTATCTTAGCTCAACCAGTAAGAGCTAGTAGCCCGTAAATGAGAGTCTGATGATTTGCGGAGTATATAAGACTGAGAAAGATTTACCTGTGCACGCGCAGTGCGCGAATGTGACTCTTTCTGATTTGTGCTTTTCCTGCATTCTGAATCCTTTGTGTGCGCTCGGTAAGGTTGTTGATGCCATCACCTCGCATAATTTCTACATGTAATGCGCGATAATCTTAATTCTAAGTGTGTGATTTACGGCCAGCATGCTCTGATAGCTCTGTCTGGACTCCGGAATTAGTCAAATTGACTGTGAAGCTCTTTTACTTTTCGAGTACGCATAAATTTGACAATTACCACGCCAGCACACTGTACGATGAATCTAGCAACATATGCGAGTTTCTATTCATTTTCTTAGTAAATACCACTAGCTTTCCGTTACTAACCGCACGTAGCAGCCGTTACTACCTTAAATAACAGGGTTACTACCTTAACTAACAATTACTAACAGGGTAGTAACATATGTGACGACCAGTTACTACCTCAAAAGTTAGTAAGTACTACTACCTTTTTTCTAAGACTATGGGAATAGGAACTGAGGGAGGTATAGAAAGGGGAGACATTAAAGGGAGATCACTTTTCCACATGTCTGTAGGCCATTGCTTACAAGGTACACAGGGCACACACTGAAAATTTATAACCTAGAATTCAATCCTGAGTGAAAATTTAACAGGCTGATCGAGCGCAGGGCATAAAATGCATTTTTTTTTTTTTTTTGCAGTAGAGCGGCAAGCTGGGCTGGTTGATGGATGTTCATCTTGGAAATGGGGTTTCTGCGCTAGAAAACACACAAGCACATTATTTCACAGAGACATGATACCTGAAGGCGGCACCAAAAGACTGTTTATCATATCTGATACCTTTTTCTCGTCTAATACAATTATTTCACCAAGTACATTACTATGATCTCCTGCAGAGCACTTCCGCATCCGTGCAAGACCTGCCCACTTTTGTTTCTACGCCTCAAAATATCCACAAGGACATTTTAACTGCACAAGCACCTTGGTAAAGGATCACATCGTTAGTGTATACGCACTGCTTGATGCAGTGACGGCAATTTCTGTGCAATGCCTGTGTTGTGCTTTTGTACGTTACATGTTGTTTATGTGTACGTTATCTGTAGTGCCTGATAATTAAACTGCAGTTTACGCACTATTCTTTCAATAATTAGAACACGCGTGACGGTGCACTTTCGTTGACTAACCAAACTAGCTACTATTTTGTTTGCTTTGAGTACTTTATATTCACTTCCAGAAATATCGTTCTTCTCTGGCGTTATCTTCGTAGAGCCACGAGTTTCTTACTTCCTTTTCCTGCTGTATGCTGCATGTTGCATAATTTCCGCTTCTGTATTTCAGAAAGTGGTGTGTAGTAAAATGTCGCTTTACTGCCCCTCCTTTTTGTAATGATGTCACAGAGGTGCTGCAGGGGTATCGTGCAAGTAATAAATAAATTATGCATACATTTTTCTCACTGTTAATCACGTCTCTCGGGCGTCAGCGGAAGTTCATGAAATAAGCAAAGCCACTCGTGTCTGGCCCTTTCATACGTTCTCTCTTGCATTTGCAGCACCATTGCGCACATCTCCTGCTGAGCAGGCGCACTGTGCCCTCGAGCAACTTCGGACACGAAACCCCTCGCCGTCTAGGCGGGATTTTTGAGATGCTATTGCGAATAAATATAAAACAGCGCCTGACGGAGAGTGGCAGAAATCTCGTGTGCTCAGCATTGGGTTCCAAAGTGCTTGCGGCGTTTCCTTTTTTGAATCAGAATGCTCGTTTTAATTGTTATGTTTAGTTCTCAGCATTCTGAGTCGCGTATTGGTCCAAACTGACAGTCTACGTCCGTGACGCTATTTGCATTTCGATTATAGATGTTTGTTACAAGCAAAACACCTGCTTTTTGCATTATTTACAGCAGGCATCTTTTACACTCACTCACTCCCTCACTCACTCACTCACTCACTCACTCACTCACTCACTCACTCACTCACTCACTCACTCACTCACTCACTCACTCACTCACTCACTCACTCACTCACTCACTCACTCACTCACTCAATCAATCAATCAATCAATCAATCAATCAATCAATCAATTCGTCATCAATCCTTCCCCGTTTAGTGAATGTATATTCGTATATGCACCGACCGAACGAGGAGGGCTTTCTTTTGCCTTAAATACCTCATGTCAGATAAGAAGAAACTATAGCCCTTGCTTATATAGCGACCAAATCATAGTATATATCTGTTGTTCGTAATTTTATTGTTCCCCTTCTGTACGCATACCCGCAGCACTTTTTATACCTCGCTTACTGCGTTTTCTTACGTGTTGCTGAAAAATACAGAAACACCTTGTACCATTTTTACCTGCTTCTCTTTTTTTTTTTTAACAACTGTTATCGCTGACATGCAACGACGCTGTGTTAATGCTTTGTCGATATTTTGATGATGTCTCCCCCCTAACAAAATGAAATCAAATACGAAATCAAATAGCGCGAGGACGAACAAGCTGACTGTACCCGCCCCTTCGGTGATGTCAGAGGCTCTTCCGGCAGATACGGTCGCCATTTTCGATGTTTGTGGGAAAGGCAGTCAGTGAATGCTCCCAAAGATTGGCGCCCACGATTGCACGCGCTAAGCTCAAGCGACAAGAGGCGCCTGCTGTTTGGCATGCGATTGAGATACGCGCGCAGGATTCCTGCCGCCGTTGCAGCGCTGGTCGGAGCGTACAGTCCGAATGCCTCGAGTGCAAAACACAAATTGCAAAAGCCTCGCGTCAGTTTTTGCCCCGTGCCGTAATCCTAGTCCTCTAAAAGCCCCGCACCAGAAACCCCGTGCCAAAAGTCCCGTACCAAAATGTCCGTTAAAAAGTCCGCTTTCTATTACCGTACGTGTAGTGTGCAGCGAGTGCGATTATTAGTGACAGGGTGAAGCGTTGCCTTTTTTTTTATGTATTGTAAATACGGCCAGTGGTCGCTCGCGCGTGAGCTGCTCAAACTTGTTTACTTTTTGTTTTTTGGAAGCCTCTCCTGTCGATCCTTTCTCGCTATCGCTCCCCTCTGTACTTCTCGCCAACCTTTCCCTCTCCCTTCTGTTTCCGCCCGCCGCAGCTCCGGTGTTTACTGCCGCGGCCGGCAACATCTTTTCCTTCCGTTTTCAGTGAATCAACACTACTACTACTACTTATCGCGCACGCACGCACGCACGCACGCACGCACACACACGCGCGCGCGCGCGTACACACAAACACGCACGCGCACACGCACGCACGCATACACACACACACACACGCACACGTACGCAGACGCACACTCTTGAGTCGGAGAGTTTACAATCGTTAGGTTTCATTGGCAGCCGGCTTTTTTATATGTATATGTGAAAGAAGTCAATTCTCATTTGTATCAAGGTCTGCTGATCTCTTTGATTTCCTTCGCAAAATTGTAGTTTTCTTTCTGGGATTTTATTTCTGTGCACATTGCCCATTTCCATGTGGTTAGAGCTGCAAATACTATTATATACGCTATCGCATTATACTCTTCATGTATTCGTATTTTTATTTTGGGGCATTGTACTCCTCATCTTTAAAATATACGACACATTTTTGTCATTCGGCTGGGCAGGTCTATTCATCCCTATATTTCACCAATGTTAATAATGAGGCAATAATGTTCCAAGCTGCATCATAAACATTAGTTTAACGTTGCAAATAGGCATTGTATTAATATAGACTTCTAAACGTTGTTATAATGGTTGAATCATAACTACGTGAAAATTTTACAAATATGTTGTTGCAGCTCTGAATAAAATTTTCGAGAATGCTGTCTAACTGTTTTATTAACATCCGGCACATATTATTTCAATGTACATATGTAACATCACAGAAACGGTAGAAAGAAAAAAAAGCATTGAAAGAAGCATTGCTGTAATGTTTCAATGCTTCGCTTGGTCCGCTGGTCGACATAGAAAGGCACCTTATTTTTGGTGCTAAGGGCGCTAAATCCGTCTGAAACAAATAACTTCTAGGTTTCGCACACTTCTGGAAAAAGCTGCGAAATCTCAAAACAGCGCCTCATAAACCTAAGAAGTTGCATTTGGCAGGCGCCCACTGCCGAACAGAGCGTTTGGAGATCGCTGGAAAAATATTTTGTCCCGCGCTTAGTTAACCCGGTCCTGTGATAACGCGCATTGCTAGGGAAATGGGTGGTTGCTATGGCACTTAACGTAAAGGCTTCGGAGAATAGACACAAGGGCAAGGGAGCTATTGGAAGCATTTCATATTAGGAAGAGAGGTGTATCTTGTGTTAGCGATACTAGAACACTATAGCGATACGTCGGTGAGCCTCTTCAAATCGGAAATGGCGTATTTTGAACGGTTCTGTAGATAGTGTTGTGTGGAAACTGGTATCTCTCTGCACGTGTCCTGGTTTTTCCTTATATTTGCTGCGCTGTTAGTGAATAAAGTTAGATGAAGTTTAGCGCTAGTCCTGTGTGGTCCTCTCTTGTGTACGTCTTGGTTGCGCTACAGCTCATTTCTTACGAGAATAGACTGCTAGCGCCGCCGTGCATTAAACACGGTAACTACAGTAACTGTGACAATAGAGAGTTTCAGCACCACCGCACGGTAAACACGGCAATTGCTGTAACTGCTGCCAACTACGGCAAATGTGGCTGGGCAAGTCTGTTCACATCACTACCGGCAGCAACGGCAGCGCGTTACCGTAGTGGCCGTAGAGCTGTCTGGCTGTGCTAAAGCTCTCTAATGAGGAGCAGACGGGCATACGCAGACGAGTTCTGCAAACGCGTCCGAATGCCGCGAAGCGTCGAAACCCGAACAACCGCCTGTTCCGTGCGCGAAGCCGCAGTCGCCGCCAGGGGTTACGCGTCTCTTTCTGAATCACCCGCGCGCCGCTTCACCCGCCGGGACGACTCCTGGTGACTCATGCTGCTGTGCGCTGGCCCGAACAGTGATTCACTCGCTGCCACAACCTGTGGGGAGCCGTCTCAGCGGTAGAAATACTTCCGTTACACCACTATTTCCCTCCGGCGTAATTTGGTTCTGACGGAGCGCCACCTTTTCGTAGAGGCAGTAGCGCACAGCAGTGGGACACCCCGCCAGTAACGAAGGAGGAAGCAAATCATCACTTCGTTAATATTTTACGTAGTATCGTGGGCGGGATTTCCGGCGCACTCTGAGCGTTCACTTCCCGAATTAGATCCGAAAAGGCTGAAAATTCAATCGCGAATATCTCAATACCTGTTGCACTTAGGGACATGCTGCAAATTATATTTGCTTTGAATCATTACAGTCTCCAAAACTGTGATTGCAATATGCTGCGTAAAGTGAAGAGTTAAAAAAATAATTAACGAAATGTGCCTAATTAATTAACTAACTTTGACCGATATTTCTGTATCTTGTGTCCGCCGAGCCGAATATACACTTTGTGTAGGCGGCCTTCACGACACTATCAGCGCCATCTGTTTAAAAATCAGTAAACGGTTAAAAAAAAAGACCCCTGTACATATATCCTTTATAGATTACAAGAAAGCATTTGACTCACTGGAGCAATCATGCATGCATTGCGGAATCTTGGTGCAGAGGAGTCTTATGTGAAAATACTGGAATATATGGTGTATATATATATATATATATATATATATATATATATATATATATATATATATATATATATATATATATATATATATAGTCCTCCATAAATCAGCAATAAAATTTCAATAAGGAAGGATGTCATGCAGGCAGGGAGACATGATCTCGCCAGTGGTATTCACAACCCGTGTACAGGAGGCGTTCCGAGGCCTGGGGAAAAGCTTAACGGAGAATACCCAAGTAGTCTGCGATTAGCTGATGACATTGACTTGCTAAGTCACTCAGGAGATGAAGTGATATGCATAATCAATGCTTTAAACATGCAGCACACAACGGTGTGTCTGAAAATTAACCTACAGTAAACTAATGTTCAACACTCAGGCAAGGGAACAGCAGTTCACAATTGGTAGCGAGGTGCTCGAAGTGATATGGGAATACGTCTATTTAGGAGAGGTAATGACCGCTCATCCGAATCACGAGAGCGTAATAACTAGGAGAATAAGAATGGAATAGAGCGCATTTGGCAGTTTCTCACATCATGAATAGCAGTTTACCAATATCCCACCAGAGAAAAGTATACAACAGCTGTATCTTACCGGTACTCACTTATGGGGCAGAGACTTGAAGGCGAACGAAAAGGGTTCAGCTTAAGTTAAAGACAATTGAAAGAACAATGATAGGTGTAAGCTTAAGAGACCGGAAGCGGGCACAGTGCGTGACGGAACAAAAGCGGGTTAATGACATCCTAGTTGAAATCAAGAGGAAGAAATGGGCTTGGGCAGGGCATGTAATGCGAAGGCAAGATAACCGCTGGTCCTTAAGGGTAACGGACTGCATGGATTCCAAGAAAAGAAAGCGTGGCGGAGGGTGGTAGAAAGTCAGGTGGGCGGGTGAGGTTAGTAAGTTTGCGGGGATATGGTGGCCGCAGCTGCCAAAGGACAGGGTTAATATGAGAGACATGGGAGAGGCCTTTGCCCTGCAGGGGGCCTAGTCAGACTGACAATCATGATGATGACGTAATATACCTCCGTTGCACTTCGTCGTTGTTCTGGTTGTTCTTTTCATACTTTCATGAAGGATCGCAAAACTGTTTCGCGAAGGCCCTCGTAGGAGAGATGAGAAGACGTAACGTTGGTTGTCACTGCTTTGGATGTAGTATTTATTTGCCAAGTGTTGTCATTGGTTTCACATTACGATGAGCTGTCATTTGATTAAGATAAGGGCACGCACAAGAGAAGGGTGAATGCAGACTATTGGTGGAAGCCTTTTTCCTCCAGCGAAGGACAAAGACCTCATAACGATGACGAAATGAATGAAATTCTCTCGTATTCCAAGCACCAAACACGCAGGGCACAAGACGCGCAGTGACTTATCAGTCATCACCGTACCGCGTCGACCCACGTCACCGCCTTTTAACTGCTCCAAGCACCCACGCATGCGCTCTTGCCACCTGCGGTCTCTATCGGCCGCAGTCACGTGTTGAAGCACCGGTACACGCTCGCTGCGTGGCTTCTGACCATATATATATATATATATATATACACACACAATATACAGTAGGCAGTACTTCTTACATTGGTCGATTGGGAGAGGAGGCGCGTGATGAGAGGGAGAGAAGAGACGCGGCGGGAGGAGAGGCAACGGCTGCACTTTCCCTTCCGCACCAGAGGACATGCGAACGGGATGGAGCGGTCACGTGACAACATTTTTTTCTGACGGAATATTGCCAAGTGAGGCACCAAAAGGCGTAGAAAGCATGAACAACCAAAGGCAATTTTGCCTGGGGTTAATCACGAATTATCATGCGCTAGCACTGTTGGCCATGGTTCTGCATGGTCTGTCTTGACTTTCTATGGTTGTGCTTGATTTGAACGGGCTTACCTCGGTTCATATACGCTTACGACGTAAGTCTGCGTGATACTGCATCATTTTAGACTTGTACCGAGTAGAATTGGTTATACATTCCCTAAAAGTCCTCATACCACTGCTGGCGCGGTAGTGCAACGGTTAGGCGACGCGCCACCCCCATCGATGGGAGGTGCTGACTTCTTTGGGGCTTGCGATACACAGGTTGTTCTTCCCGAGGAACCTTTCGTTGCCAATCATTAATTGAACTGCCACTTGCCACGGTGGGCAGTTTGGTCCCAATCCAGTGGGCAGGTTCTGATGGCGTCACAAGGTCACGTGACCTAGGTGTCCCACCTGCCACCCAGGAGGTTGGCACCCAGCTCTTCCATGTCGCGGAGTGACCAGAGATACAAACAGGCAACGGAACAACGATGTCGTGGCAGGTCTGCCAGAAGCAGAGTTCAGACATACAAACAGAGCGTTTTTTAGGCGGAGTAGAAGCCGTAATGCTAGAGCTCTAGAAATACAGCAAAGTGATACGAGTTTCATTCTCGACTAACAGTATTTTGCCCACGATGATGTTGTATGGTTATTTAAGCACGTGACACTACTGAAACACGTGCATTTTTTTCATCAACGTTACTGCATGGTTTGCTTTCTTACTTTCGATGCAGACATACGTGCACATGTCAGATGTTTCGCAATGACCGATCGTAGCGAGCTAATAGTGCGGATGACTATCGAACGCCATCTCATCACATCTGTGAGCAAGTCGTGGTCTGCTTATAACGAGTTCGCGCGAAGCCTCTCATGAGTGCACCTTGTTTGCAGGTCCCCACAATAAAAGCGCGACCAGCGCTAATTTCAGACGAAAGGGGTTTATATATTACAGCTGTAAATGAGTAGTTAGAAGCAGAAAGGGTGTTGATCTCAAGTACTTCTAGCAGACGCTCAGTTTCGGTTTAGTACTAGGGAAAAAGCACAGCATTTCCTCGCGCTGCAGGGCTTTAGAGAATTACGTTTATTCTTTTGAGTAACTGATATTTGATCCTCTTGCCAGTGGCTACGAACTCACCACTGCCAATAACCACTGGATTGCGCGAATTGCGAAGTTAATTAGCAAAATTTAGTTACTTAGCTGGTGTTGTTTTGAAATTAACTGACGTCCGCCTCGAGAGACAGTTTGTTCCTGAAAAGATTTTCTTTCTCTTTCGACCTACCTATGTTTAGGAATTCTCGGAAGTGTTCGCTACGCACCCTGTATGTTGAAGCTCTACGATAGCACCCTTACAGACGACGCTTAAGCGCTCCCTTCATCACGATGACCACCAAGGCCAGCAGTCGCTGTGGTGAAGACGTCGCTTGAGCACCGTAATGCATTACCGGCGACCCAACATTCGTTTGAAGATGGAGTTCCGTTTCAGGCTGCAACTTCCAAAAGCAATGACGTCAGCACCGGAAGCTGGATCCCGGCTGCAGAGGCAGCCATCTTCCTCAGCCGACCGCTACACAATGGGTGGCTACTCTCACAACCCCTGTCGGGAATCATGCGACAGCCGGCCGGACACGACGCCAATAGCTCCGGGGCAACCGGGCCCGAGACCGTGTTTGCACGACCGGTGGCGCAGCCTCTGAGCGCGGACGTTGCGTTTGCGACTCGCCGTCGTACGCGGACACATGCATCTCATACCGATGCGAGCATAAATGGAAACGCCTATGTTTTCGATTCCTGGTCAAGAGCAACCTTCGACGACGCAAAGTGAAATTAACGAACCGAACGGTTGTTAACGGGCAATCAATTCTTTTTCGACTCTTACGAGAGAGCAAACAGTATCAAAAGACATCGGACCACGACCAGGGATGTCGGTGCTGAGGCGCGTACGCGCACGCAGTGAAAGCGAATAGCAGAGGTCGTCGCTCAACGCCACGTCCATACTGCTCATGGCTTCCTGGCCCTTGGCGATAGGGGGGTGGCATCCTAGAGCTGAACGAAGCGCAGCCCACAACGCAAGAAGAACAATCAACTTACGGCTCTCGCGAGATGCCGACACTGCCATGGACACTCCCGTCGGCGAGGTGGAAGGCCAGGTGGCCGCGGTGACAGCGCATACTCCCCAGAGTACAGTGTTGCGCCATCGGACGTCTTCGAAGGCGCACGGTGGAAGAGGCGCCATATTGGCTCCAGAGACTCCTTCGTGTCCCACAGGGGGTCGAACCGCGCGAAAGGGGCGCGACTACAGCGTAGCAGGGGGGAGGACACGGCCACACTTCCCCCCGTCCCGCAGGGGGGATCGGCGCGGCCTGGAATGCGGCCGGAGGAAAAGAGAAAACCGGGTCAGCAGGCGAACAGGGAAAGCGAAGAAAGACCAGGGGGCACAAACTAAACGGCTAAAGGGCGGCCGGGGGACGGTCCAAGCAACAGCCGGAGGGGCCGGCAGCTTTCCGCCAGCCTCCGGAATGCGTTCGGAAAAGAGAGAGAAAGAATTGAAGATGGAAGAAAGAAAGGAAAGAGGAGCAAACAGGAAGACTGCGCGGACCCCATTTTGCGCCTTCCCTTTTCGTTTGTGGCACAGATGCGTGGGTCCGAGCGGCCCGTTCCTGAAATTGGGTCCGCCGCTGCTGTCCCGTTGCCCCCCTCCCACTCCCGCGCAAGATAAGAAAGGGATGGAGAAGGGAGGCGCAGCGGTGGCTTCCATTCACCAGTGTCCCCACTCGAAAGAAACGGTGGCCACCCCCGTACGTGCATCAGGAAGAGGTTTCAGGAAAGCGTGGGCGGTTTGTGGAAGGGAACAAGGTGCGGCCAGCGCTGTGTGCCAACTAAAACCGTTGCTGAGTACATCGTGGGCCACCGCCGGCAGCAGCGTGTCCGGGCCACTCAGGGCACAGGACAAGGATGCATGAACAAACGCGCGCAACGTGAAAGCAGTTGTCTGAGAGCAGCACAGTAATGTTCAACACTCTTGGAATGGAACAGCAGTTTGCAATTGGTTGCGAGGTGCTGGAAGTGGTAAGGGAATACGTCTACTTAAGGCAGGTATACCGCAGATACGAATCACGAGAGCGAAATAACTATAGTAGAATAAGAATGGGATGGAGCGCATATGGCAGGTTCTCTCAGATAATGAATGGCAGTTTACAAATATCCCTCGAGAGAAAAGTATGGAAGAGCTGCAGCTTACCGGTGCTCACCTATGGGGCAGAAACGTGGAGGCTAACGAAAGTGGTTCAGCTTAAGCACAACACAGCGATCTAAGGAAAGGTAAATTATAGGTGTAACGTTGAGAGAGGAAGTAGCAGAGTGGGTGAGGGAACAAACGCACATTAATGACATCCTAGTTGAAATCAAGAGGAAAAAGTGGGCTAGGGAAGGGCATGTAATGCGAAGGCAAGATAACCGATGGTGCTTACGGTTAACGGAGTGGATTCCAACAGAGGCTAAGCGCAGCAGGGGGCGGCAGGAAGTTAGGTAGCCAGATGGGATTAAGAAGTATGCGGAGGTATAGGTGGCCGCAGCTGGCAAAGGACAGAGTTAATTGGAGAGATATGCGAGAGCTCTTTTCCCTGCAGTGGGCGTAATCAGGCTGATGATGATTCAATTCAATGCAATTTCGTTTATTTCAGCATATACATGGTAGAAACTCTTGGGCAAAAACTGCTCGAGGCACCCACCAAGCGGAAACCGGGCAAAAAGACAGCTGCTGGAAGGAAGGCACCCAAAACGAGACTGGGCTAACAAGCGCATTTTATTGAAGAATTGTCTATCTCCACCAAGGCTGGCTTACGCGCAGACAAACCAAGGATCACAACAACAACAAAAAACCAGTGATAGTGGAGAGGCATAATCATAGAGCGAATCTATGGCCTACCATCTAAGACACTGAATCCTTCTTCCAACAGGCAAAGCGACGGTGCGCTGATGCAATCAACGCCTTGCGTCCAGATGGGGCGTAGCACGATTGCCCCGAGTGCAAAACACTCGTCGCAAAATTTGCCCCGAGTGTTTAGCCCCGAATTTCTGAAGTTTGCGTTGTTGGATGCTACAGTAGCATCCGCTTTCTCACCGATGGTGAGGCGGGTGTGTTCCGTCAGTGGAATCCAAGGTGGACTATCAGCCTGTTCTGCCGATGTGCACATATGTTAAGACTATCCTCATCGCGGTCACGCGAGAGATAGCATTCGCGTTCTTCATGAGCCGGGAAATACCATAGAGGGTCAAGGAACATCATCATCATCAGCAGCCTGACTACGTCCATTGCAGTACAAAGGCCTCTCCCGTGTCTCTCCAATAAACCCTGTCCTGTGCCAGCTGCGGCCACCGTGTCCCCGCGAACTCTCATCCGCCCACCCAACTTTCTTCCAACAATTCGTAACTGAAACAGTTATTGTAGCGCTGTAGCTGCAGCTGTCTGCTTGTCCTTTGTTACCCGATACGCGTAATGAGGGTCCTGGCGACAGGCGTAGTTGCACGCGCTAATCTTGAATGGAGACCGACAGGACGTACCTGCAGACGTTTTTCAACGTACCTGGCGCGTGGGCGTCAGCACCGTTCCTTTTAGCACCACCGAGTTCTTTCTTAAGTTCCTGCGACCTGCTACTGCACAGCGCAATTAAAATAACCGAATTAAGTAATTAATTGTCCGCATCACTTATCGGAGGCCACTTCTCACTGCGCACGCATCAACCGTAGTTGCTTGGGCCCAGTCTATTCGTTGGTAGACCTATGTTTTTCTCTTTGTCACACTGCGCGCCACAGAAAAGAAGACAAATAAACAAAAGAAAGAATGCATGGTGGAGCACTCGGAGCTTGCATCCATCGAGGCAAGCGCAAGAAGAAGCGGTGCGACCAGACAAATTCCTTCCTTGCTCGTCGTCGCATTATGAATGTGAGGTGCCACGATTAAGGGGACGCTGAAGCCAAGGAAATCGGAAATAAAGTCTCCCCTGTTTCATTCCTTGTTGGACGGCCACCAGAGCGGCAGTAATGACGTCATGCCAATTACGTATGGCCTGCAGGTGTCCCGAAAGGGAACCGACGGAAGAAATGTCTCGGACAACTGCGCCACCCTGGAAAGGCGCGCTCTCCTCCTCGTGAGTTGCGGCGGCGTGCGTAGATCCAACATGGCGTCGCACGCGCAGAGGAGTCCTGGCTGGGCTTACCCATGCCCATGGCGTACACGTTTCTGGTGTGCTACAAGTCTCTATTAACGAGTAGAGATGCGCAAACGCCACGGTATTCAGTTGGGGCGCACTGCGATGTGGATGCTTTTGAGCCCGGAAAAAGCCCCGTGTTCGCTCTTCACGTATCACCGGGGGAAAGAAGAAAAAATAAAATCAGCCGCTTACGTTCAGGGTGTTTGCATTATGGGAGGCTTAGAAGTACGAGCAGGTTAATTGCCCTATTCACAACCAATTGCCTGGCTCATGAAGCGCTGTCCGGTGTGAGGGGGAGATAGATAGGGAACTGCATTCAGACGCAGCACTAAACGACGATGATGCGAGAGTCTCCCATGCCCGCAGGCCCGTCGGTTAGCCTGAGGCTAGCCACGCCCATCACGCCGGAGGGAGGGGGTGTTCTTGCACGAAATATTAGCAATTGTTTATTTATTTTACATTTCATTAATTGTAATGAAAATGTCTATAGCGTCAAGTAATGTTTTTATGATATGATGCAAAATATCAATGGTAACACGGTATACTGGTCTTCAGGGATTGACAGAGAAAACTTGGGATACCATGTACGTACAGCACTGGGCCATCCGACGCTCCCTACAGGATATCATTCCATCACAAACGTCCCAGGTGTGGCGCTCGACCTCTTGGAATTTGTCTGAAAAAATTTACTCTTTTGGCGCAAGGAAAATATAAAGTTCTGCCAATCCTCGACGCTTCATAACCGAGTTTATGAACTTTTCAGCGAACAGAGTTTCATGAGGTTGTCTTTTTTTCTCTTTCTGTCACTGCTGGTCCTGTATTCGTGTTTTGATTATGTTTTTTGTTTCTTGTCGGTGCCTGAGGTCTTTGTTCCTCGAAAATTAAAAGAAAAACCTCTCATGTTATGGCCCTCAAGTGAGGGCTACAGTATTCTCAAATAAATAAATAAATAAATAAATAAACTGTAAAACAAAAACGAAAAATATATATTGTGAGCAGCCGCTGAGCGCAGTCCGTCGTTCCGTACGTTCTCTCCAACGCATAGCATGTCTGCACGATGACGCTGCATTGCGTGGACGCATATATGGTACTGCGCCCGCGAAGTGGGAAGCGGTCTCCGTTTCCTTCCTGCTTCGCGATCACTCGGTCAGCTTGTGGACTGATTCGTCCAGTGGTCCTGTTCGAGGTCCAACAATGTCGCTTGTCGTGCTCTCAAGACAGGAGTCCCCGCTCTTGTTTGGTAATCATCATCTGCGTCGGTCCAGCGCGGCACTGCGAAAATAAAAAACAGAAAGAGCTATGTGTTCCTTAATACACATAATTAAAAAGGAGTGTTTATAAAACGAAGCAGTTTAGCCCATCCACGAAACGCAGCTTCATCACACGGACTTGCTGGATATTCAGCACCGCTGCTCGTTTACTACGTTTCTGGCAGCCCCGGCGCATCATCACCCTCATTTGGACGCCAGCACATGCTGGCCTCCCTGGCAACGAGGAGGCTCATTCCCTAGCCCGAGGTCTCACATTCCGGGCAGGAGTCGAGCCCCCTCTACGAGCCTCGGAGCGCCTGCTCCCCTTCCGTGATATTCTCTCGTACTACCGAGACAAACGAAGGGAATACGCACCCCCAGCTGCATCCCTCACCCTAGCGCAGGCTGCACATTGGCGACAACTACAAACCCGAACTGCTCCATACCCAATACTGCTGCATGCCCGATACCCAGACCAATTCCCGTCATCATGCAAACTTTGCGGCAAACCGGGAGACTTCTTACACACCCTCCTCACATGCCCCACCTTTTCCCTCATCCCCCATCACCAACCGCGGCGGAGTCTTACTGGGAGTCTCTTCTGACCAGCTCGTCCGCTCAAGACCAGCGCCGGATCACCTCCAGCGCTCACCGAAGGATTGCGCTCCAGGGGCTATCCTTCGCGTTGTAAGGGTGCCTCCTCCTCACATTGAGGAGGCATCCAAGCTCCATGTAGGGGGCTTCGCCCCCACGATTTACATCACTGGCAATAAAAGTTTCCACCACCACCCCACGCGGACTTGCTATGCGGTGAAGCCGACGCTCGGGACCAAGTCAATGTTAAATTCAGACTTTTTGTTTTTCTTTCTTTGCACAAACTGCACTCAGAAGAAACTGCTGTACTTTAGACATGACAAATCCAGCTATCAGATGGATTATACTCGTTTTTTTTTTATTCGGACGGGAATGTGCGCGATCAACAGCAAAACGCGAAAAACGAGTTTTCTTGCGAATTAATAGTCTTTTTTTTCAGGAATGCGCTAAAACACCAGGTGCCAAGTTTATTTTACTTAGCCTTATTATGTCTTAGCAATGCCCCGAAGCACTTGAAAAATTCAGGCAACGAACGGTCTTTTTAAATTGACAAAGTATCAAATTCAGTATAAAAAAAGTTAAGAACATTTGTTGCGTATTTTACTGCAAACTATTGCCGAACTCAAGCTCATCTGGAGAAAAAGAAACACATCTCAGTAGCGTGCTAAAGGCACTTTAAAGATTCCTCTTCTGATGCCTTGCTTCTTGCCTGGCCGCAAAAATAACGCACCTTTTAATAATGTTTTAATAATGTTAAAGCGGTCAAAACTTTCTGCTAAATTTTGAGCAACTGCAATTCCACGTAGTGTTCGCGTCATATCAAACGACACCGAGACCATTGAAATTGGTGCAGCAAAACGAGAAGATATGATAGCTCAGCGAGTCTGAACACACCTGATTTTCGTTTCGATGGCACGGAGATCACTGCGTGAAAGTGCTAACGGGCCGTGCATCTCTAATATTTTTCAAAAAATACTTTCGCACCACAGTTATTGTTTCTGCGTTTAATTCGACCCTTATAGTGCATTAGAGAGTTTGATCTTTTTTTCTTTTTTTTTTTCAGGCGAGTGGTCGAACGCCACACGTGGGACGTATACGGGCTGGTATAACCATAAACAAATTTTTGCGAATATTTGCAGAGACATATTCCAGATCGACTTCCCTTTGCTGTTTTTATTAAAAACGACTTCAACCATGCTTAAATAAACAATGTTGCTCTAAACGTCCCGTGACTTTATTTAGTTGTCTACTTAATATCGGGTACTTGCTCTGCCTCCACGCAGGACAGGTTTCACGAACCAGTTGAATACGTATTTGAGATATGTCAGTGGGATATGCAGTGCGAGAAGAAAATAAACTGATGAAAATAGAGCATGCATGAAAAAAAGGAAGGATGTAAATTTTATACTCATAACAGGAATATAATGGAGCAGTGGCTGTGGAATGTGCTAACACAAAAGTAAAATTCGGCTATTACGAAAACTAGGAAAAAAGATCGAAATGAACAAGATCGTCATAATCGTCGTCATCAGCCTAGCCACGTCCGCTGCGGCGCAAAGGCCTCTCCCATTCACTTCTTGTTAACCCTGCCCCGAGGCAGCTGCGGACTCCTAGCTTATCCCAGCAGACCATACCTCGGCACCATGAGAGGTGGCTCACTCACACTCACACTCATGACCACTCGCACTCACTGCCACTCACACTCATGTCCATTCACACTCACACTCGCACTCACGCCTACTAGCACTCACAACCACTCACTCACACTCGCACTCACACTCATCATCACTCGCACTCACAACCCCTCCTCGCACTCACACTCATGACCACTCGCACTCACAACCACTCGCACGCACTAACACTCATGTCCACTCACACTCGCACTCATGTCCACTCACACTCAGAACCACGGAGACATCCTAATCTCATCCGCCCGCCCGACTCTCTGACGCCTTTGAAATCAATTCCGTTACGCTAAGCGACTGATCAGCTCTCCGCATCGATTTCCTCTTCTTGACATCAGCTAGAAAATCATTAACTTGCGTTTGTTCCTTGACCTACCCTGCTTTCTTCCCGTCTCTTGACGTTTTGCTATCATTCTGCTATCTATAGCCCGCTGTGGAGTCCTCGATCGGTTTAATTAGTCTGCAAGTTTCTGCCCCACGGGTGAGCACCGACGAAATGCATCATAAACTCTCCTCTTGAGGGATGCCGGTAAGCTGCAATTTATGGCCTATGAGCACCTGTCAAATGCAAACACTCTACCCCATTTTCTCTCTCAGTTATTAAGGCCTCATCGTTGTCGACAGAAGGTTGCCGACAGAAGGCTGTCAGCAGCGGTGTCACTCTTTTCCTAGTCAGACCAGAAAAAAAATCTTTGTGCACGATGGCATTCGAACCACCATGCTTCCGTTCCGCAGCCAAACGAGCTGATGGCTACGCTACTTCCTGCCAACGCACATGTAGTTCTCCTTGCGTAGGACGCAGGAGAGTGTTTTCAGAAAGGCGTCGAATCAGACGGATGCCTCCCAAACGCCCTCCAGTGTCTCCAGCATTTAAGATTCAGAACCAAATTGTGTTCTTAATTAACACCTTAACCACACAAACACCTTAACCACACATCAGTGACACAAGCAGCAACACCACGCTAATGGCTTTCGCCTCACCGTACTTTAGGTCAACAAAGTGCCACCCTGAATTTTTTTCACTGCCGTGGGCCCAATTTGCGGTCACTGCCTGTCATAGGTAGGTGCTTCTCCTTAACACTTCCAATACCTCGTTGCATGTCGTAGATTCTTGGTACCTTCCCAGACTGTTGAACATTGCTTTAGTTATCTTGATATTAATCTTCAGTCCCATATCATTCTAAGTCATCAATCAAGCGCTGCAGTTTCTCTTGAGAGTTAATCAACAAGGCAAAGAGTACTATGTTATTCTTCATCAACTTTTATGCCAGCTGTTCCCGATCCAGCGTCCTGAATACCCGTTCACGCGGTGCATAAGAGTGGAGAGACCATTGTCGCCTTGCCTTTCGTCTTTCCCGATTAGTATTTTGTCACTTTTTCTGCGGAGGAGTAATGGCCGCAATGCAGTGCAGTATGGCACCATTACACATGCCTGTTCCACGTCCTGGTTAATCAATTCCTGCATTATTGATGGTGCTTCGACTGAATCAAACGCGTTCTCGTAATCTATCAACAACCACAACACATAATGCAGCGACGTCTTAGATCCAAGAGTGACTTCATGGAACGGACACCCTAGCAATGATCATGTCAGCTACGCTCGAGTGACGGCTGAAATAAGAATATAAATGCCAGTAAAACACAATAGAACGAAAACAAGCTGTCACCGGTAAGATTTCTAGTTGTTTTATGTTTCACTCATGATCGAATGATAAGACATATCGTGTATGATACAACACCCGCGGAAAAAGGATTTCTGAATAGCAGTTTAGAGTCAATACTTTTTGCAATGGTGCAACCGTTAGCTGGGGCTAAGAGATTAAATAGTACTTATTTCTATTTTTTAAAAATTTTAAGCGAGGACGCAGTATTGCAGCAAAGAAGACATTAGCGAATTATACAGCATAATTTTAAGTTTTTTGGGTAGAATACATTTTGATCTACATATGACACCAACAGCTGCGGCCACTTTAGAACATATACATGTATACTCATGTATTATTCCTGGTTAACTGTATTGAAAAGTCAACGCCAAGGATTTTTGCTGAGTCAGCTATTTCTCAGAGGTCTATGCCGAGGCGTATACTGAGTGGCCTAGAAATGCGTTTTCCTTTCGACAGGTATAATACCATCTTTGTTTTGCTTGCATTTATTTTGAGGCGGTTAGCATCGACCCATATCTTAATGTCAGACAACACTTTATTAGCTTTAGATTCAATGTCATTTTCCGAACTACCGGCGAAGAATACAGACGTATCGTACGCATATGCTACAAACTTTACGTATACATTTGCATGGTGGTATCACATGTGCAGTAAGTATATATTATATGTGGAACAAATGATGGCAGTGGGCCCCCCGCCGATCGTGCGCTGTACCGCTCGGGTCCCACAGCATCGCAGCACCCTGTTGATGGAGGTGTCACTGCAAGTTTGATTTTAAGGCGAAAGCCTTTAATGTCTCATCGTTGTAAGAAGCAGTTGTCGACAGAAATGTCACGCTTTTCAATTGGTCGGAACGGTCGTGACGTCACAGTGCGCGAATTTCAAACGGGGCCAATTGTACTTTGGCTAGTGACCATGCAACCAATTGAAGTGATCGTATAGTGATGCTCCAAGTGGGACTGAGCTTAGTTAATTGCTTAATTGCCCACTTAGACTAATTAACTTTTCTAGTCAGGCCATATAAATAAATAAAACCGAGTAGGAAATTGGTCGAGCTCGGGAATCGAACCCCGGTCTTCGGCGTGCGAGACGAGCATGCTATCCACTCCGCCATGCCAGCTCGATGGTTTGGAATGAACAAAGGCACGTCTAGCGAATACGCTTTCTGATTTGTTCTTGCTCGGGTCCATGAGGGACTTGAGGATCTGCCACGTCCTGGCCGTGCTGAGGGTGCCGTTCAGCGCGTTGCTGAATTGCTGCCATCCTTGCCTAGCCAGCTGCGTTGCATACTCCTCCGCTTGTTTTGTTATTTCGGCTATTTTAATCTTTAGCTTCCTATTGAACTTCTGTCTTTTCCAATGCTTGGTGAGCCCGCGTCTCGCCTCCCATAGCTTGAGGAGCCGCTTGTCCACCTCCGCAGTTTGTTCGGTTCTATCCACCTCTTTAGTATAGAGTTCTTGGATCTGTCTGAGTTGCTGGCTCCACTCCTCCGCAGATACAATGTCGCCCTTGATCTGCTTGCAGTGTGCTCTGAAGGCGTCCCAGTCCGTTAGGCGGACCTTGCCTATTTTCCGCTTGATATTGTTTGCGGTTGTGCTGATCCTTATTATGTGGTGGTCGCTTCCAAGGTTCTCGAGCAGGTTCTCCCATTCTGCTTGTCTGGCGCCCCTTACGAAGGTTAAGTCAGGGCACGTGTCTGGACTGACGCTGTTCCCCTGTCTAGTTGGGTGGTGTTCGTCGGTTAGCAATTCGCACTCTGCCTGTTCTGCTGCAGCGCAAATGCCACGTCACTTCTTGTCGTCTTTATTGTAGCCCCACCTCGGGCTCTTGGCGTTGAAATCACTTGCTATTACTAGGGTGTTGTTCTCCGCTAACTTTTTCGCCTCCGTAAAGAGCCTAATAAAGTCCCCATCTTTCTGTCTGGGCGGGCTGTATAGGTTTATAATATAAGTGCTTTTAGATCGTGCTTTCTTTTTGGGGATTATCTCCGTGATCACGTGTTCGATCCGGGTGTCCTCTATTTCGTTATGTGCTATGGCTACTACTTGTTTGCTAATGAGAGTTGCCGTACGGCCATTTTCCTGACACGTGTAGCCCCTAAGCGTAGGGGTGCAGTTTGTTTCCTGTAGCATAATTACGTCTGGTGGGGTTCCTCTGGCATAGATGAATTGCTGCAGGAGGCCTTGTTTTTGCCTGTACCCCCTGCAGTTCCACTGCCACAGCTCTAATTGTTGGAGGCGTTCTGCCATGATGGGTTACCATTGTTTGCGTTGGGGGTTTCTGTGCCGAACCTGCGTTCGTTAAGTAGTCTGTCTCTAGCATCATTGGTTATTCTCTGTGTGTTTTGGCTCTTGATGTGCGTCCTGACATTCTGTTCTAACAGGGCAAACTTTTGTTGTCCCTGCTGCATTTCGCTTTTTAACTGCTGCATCTGCTCTTGCATCTGCCTCTGCATGTTCATCATGAAGGTTTTAAGCTCATCGTTGGAGGTCCCTCCCTCGTGGTGTTGTTGCCCCGTCTCCATCGCCCTAGGCGGTGGGGTCTGAGTCCTAGGCGGTGCATAGCCTGTCCTCGATTCACGTAGTTCTCTGATAACCTCGCTTAGCTGCTTCCTAAGCTGCTCAAGTTCACGTTTAAGTGTCTTATTTTCCTCCGCTAGCTGTTTCTCGCGTGCGGTTTGTGTGTTGTTTGTGTTCGAGTGCGGAGCAAAGAGTGATTTGGGAGGGCCGTCTCCCCAGCTCACCTTAACGCCGCCGCTCTTCTTCTTTTGCTGTTGCTGCCCTTGCGTCTGCTTCTGCTGTTGCTTGCCGTTGCTGCCCAAGGGTGGGAAGGACTCGTCCCTTTCGGATCCCCGGCTCTGGCTCCGGTTCCGGCTGCCCCCGCGGCTGCTCCGGCCCGACTCCTGACTCTCGTCACGGAACCATCTTGGTTTTCTTCCCAGGCTGCGGCCCCGGCTACGGCGTTGCTGCTGCAGGGGGCCCCACCGCAGCTCGCTCGCCGACTTGAGTCGCTGTTTGCAGTCTCTCGTGCCCGCCACGTGGTCGCCGCCACACAGCAGGCATTTGGGTGTGCATTGGTGGTCTGCCGCCGGGTTCTGGAGTCCGCACTGTCTGCAGGCCCTAGTCTCCGAATTCGGGCAGACGTCCATTCGGTGCCCCTGTTGGCCGCAGGTGCAGCATACCTGCCTCGTGGGCCGGTATGGGTAGCACCAAAATTCTCCGCTGTGGTAGAGAACTTGCTTCGGGAGGGTGGGGCCGAGCAAGAACAAATCAGAAAGCGGCAAATCGATTCAGAGGCTGGTGCACCAGTACACGGGCACGGACGAACAGCTACTCGAGGAAGTCCGGGTCAAATGCTACGGCAGAGACCAGGTCGAAAGCTACCAAGAAGAGTACCAGGGCGAAGAGAATCCAACCATGGATCGGCCCATAACGAGAGAGGAAGTCGTCGAGGCGATCAGGTCGGCAACAAAAAACACAGCAGCGGGGGCGGACAGAATCAAGAACTCGCTCATAAGAAACCTCAGCGATGGAGCCATAGATCAGCTCACAGCCTACTTCAACAAGCTCTGGCAAGAAGGAACAGTGCCGGCCGAGTGGAAACACGCGGTAGGGGTAATGATCCCGAAGCCAGGCAAGAAACTCCAGGTCGAGAACCTCAGGCCGATCTCCCTCACGTCGTGCCTGGGCAAGATGTACGAGAAAGTAATCACAAAAAGGATCCAGTCGCACCTAGAGAAGAACCAACTGTACCCAGACAGCATGTACGGGTTCAGAGCCCACCTGTCTACGCAGGACGTACTACTCCAACTCAAGGAGGAAGTACTCGAGAAAATGCCGAGAAGTGGCGAAAACGTTGTCATGGCCCTCGACATAAAGGGAGCCTTCGACAACGTGAGCCACGCCGCCATCATGGAAGGCATCAACAACACCAACTGCGGGGGAAGAACCCACGACTACATCAGGGCCTTCCTGAGCGACAGAACAGCGACCGTGGGACTAGGCGAGCTGAGAAGCGACGTCTTCACCACGCCTTGCAAAGGAACACCCCAAGGCTCCGTGATATCGCCCGTCCTGTTCAATATGGCGATGATCGGGCTAGCAAGACGACTCAAGGAAATCCCGGGCATCCAACACGCGATGTATGCCGACGACATCACGGTGTGGGTCACCCAAGGATCGTTAGGGGAGAAGCAAGACAGACTACAAGAAGCTGCGACCTGCGTAGAGACCTACGTCAGAGAGAGAGGCCTGAGATGTTCGACGGAGAAGTCGGAAATCATCAGGATCGGAAGAAATCCTACCAAAGCCTCGCTGGAAGTAGTTCTAGAGGGGCAACTGATCCAAGAACAGAACATGGTACGAATCCTAGGCATGTGGCTGCAGAGCAGCCGAAAATGCAGCCATACCATCAGCCTGCTGAGAAGAGCCGCGGAGCAGGTTGGCAGAATGATCAGTAGAGTCTCTCAGAGAAGGTACGGGATGAAAGAAGAAGATACCCTCAAACTCGTCAACAGCCTAATCGTTAGCAGAGTTATGTACTCCCTGCCCTACCACGCAACAACAAAGGCGGAGCGAGAGCAAGCCGACTGTATTCTCAGGAAGGCATACAAGATTGCTCTACACCTGCCCAGAAACGCATCAAACGAGAAGCTACTCCAACTCGGAATCAGCAATACCTTCGATGAGCTTGCCGAGGCTCAATTGGGGGCACAACTCATCAGACTCAGAGGCTCCTCTACGCGAAGGGCGCTCCTGAGAAGGTTGGGTCGGAACACGTGCGGACTGGTAGACAGATACGCGGAGGTACCGGACGACCTTAGAAAGACCTTAGAAAGACCTTAGAAAGACCTTAGAAAGCTAAAAAGTGCAGACTTACGGCAAATGACCTGGGGCTAGAACCAAACAACCAAATCTTTGTAAACGAACACCTGTGCCCAGCCATGAAGCGCCTCTTCGGTGCTGCAAATGCAGCGAAAAAAGCGCAGGGCTGGAAGTACGCGTGGGTCAAGAACGGAAAAATTTATGTTCGCAAATCAGATACCATACCTGTCATCCCTATCACCTGCGTGGATGACATGACCAAGATGGTGTAAATTTCTTGAACCTATATAACTTGTTGTCCAGCCAATATGGGCTTCCTACCACAGGAAATTCAGAAATTGGTTCTGACCAAAAAACCAGCCCTATCCTTTTTTCACCAAAACGTTCGCTCTTTAAAAAACAAAGAAAGTGAAATGAATGCCTTGTTAGATCTTTTCGGAGTGTCATTCACGGTGCTAATGCTTACAGAAACATGGTATGAAGAAGAATCGGCTGTATTTCACTTACCAGGTTATCAGTGTTGCTTTCGCAATCGTCAGGACAAGAAAGGGGGTGGTGTTTCTATTCTTGTAAAAGCGAATATTATCTGTGATACCGAAGAACGATTCTGTGCTATCACACCTGACTTTGAAGTGCTCACCTTGCGCCATCTTGATAATCTGTTTTGCGTGGTGTACAGACCACCATCGGGTACATTTAGCAACTTTCTGACCTTTTTAGACGAAGTTTTTGAGTATGCTGTGGAACAGAAAGTGAATATATTTTTGGGTGGAGACCTGAACGTCAACATGCTCATACCTACGCCAAACCAGAATGAACTGAGCCTTACTATTTCTGCATATGGGCTATCAAATGTTATCACTCATCCAACACGGATCACAGAACAAAGCTCTACTTTATTAGATGTGTTTATTACTAATGTTGACACTGACACAATATTCGCTGGAACTATTTATACTAGCATGAGCGACCATCTGGGAATATTTCTATTAGTGAATAAGCCCTTGCCGATCAAATGGAATACAGAGCAAACTACTTATCGCCAAGTAATTAATCCTTCTCGCCTTGAGTCATTCCGCTGCGCAATCGAACGCCAAACATGGGAGTCCGTCTACACACACAGTGATAGTAATACTGCATATTCAAAATTTATAAGCATATTTAAAGATATTTACCACCTACATTTTCCGTTAGTGCAAGTAAAGAAACCGAAGAAAGCGCGAAAACCTTGGTTAACGCGAGAATTACTGAATATGATTAAGCATAAACATGAGTTGTTTGCCAAATTTGTAAAAACAAAAGATTTAACAATACTTGCACAATTTAGGACCTATCGAAATAAAGTTACATCTAAACTGAAGCAGGCTAAAGATTCTTTCTTAATAAACATGTTCCGGGGTGAATGCGCACAACGTCCAGATGCTGTTTGGCGCAATTTGAACCTATTATTACATCCCGGCATCAATGCATCTACGCTTGACTCCCTTACACATGAGGGAAAGCTACTCACCGGCACTTTGTTGGCAGATGGTTTTAACCGCTTCTTTATTGAACAAACTAAACACTTTAACCAGGACGTGAGTATCTGCCGCAATTACGCTGAGTACGTGAAAGGTAACGACAGTACGCAATCTCTTTTTTTTTTCCCAACTGATTCAATCGAAGTTTTCGCTTGCATAAATAATATCAAAAATAGCAAATCACAGGACTCGAATGGTATGCAAATATTGCCTGTAAAGCATGTTCTTGACGTCATTTGCCCTGTTCTTACCTATATATGTAACCTAATTTTATCCACTGGCGTTTTCCCTAAAGAAATGCAGATTGCCCGAGTGGTAGCAGTATTTAAGCATGGAGATAAAAAATTACTCAATAACTATCGACCGATTTCCATACTACCTGTGCTTTCTAAAGGTATTGAGAAAATAATCCACACCAGAATTACCTCATATTTTGATGACAATCGCTTATTACTTGACTTCCAGCATGGCTTTAGGAAGCACAGGTCTACTGAAACGGCGCTTCTAACACAGAAAGAAATTATAATAAAGTCTTTCACAGAAAATAAACTCGCCATTGGTATTTATATCGATTTTTCTAAGGCATTTGACCTCATTAATCATAATATTCTTCTTTTTAAATTAAATAGGTATGGTGTACGTGGCGTAGCGCTAAATTTATTAGAATCCTACTTATCATACAGAGCTCAGTACGTAGATGTAAACAGAGCAACTTCTTCTACCCTCTCTATAACATGCGGAGTGCCCCAAGGCAGCATACTTGGGCCATTACTGTTTTTTAATTTACATAAATGATATTTTCCACTGCACAAGTAGCGCTCATATAGTATCATATGCTGATGACACATCTTTTTTTATCACAGGTACTTCCGAAACAGACATTGAAAAACAAACAAACAGTGCACTTACTCAACTCGGCTTATGGGCAGAAGCAAATTATCTGCGAATAAATCCGATAAAGACAAAAATTATGTTATTCCGTCCTAAGGGAAAGAAAATATCACATCCTATCAAAGCCGTATTCGATAATCAGCCTATTGAACTCGTTGAGTCTGTAAAAACACTGGGAGTAACCTTTTCAAGCAATTTATCTTGGAATGCACACATAGAATACATTCGTTCTAAAGTTGCCTCAGCCCTGGGTATACTTGCGCGTTTTAGACACATCTTTCCAACAAAGGCAAAAATCATGCTTTACAATGCGTTAGTACTTTCTCATCTTCAATATTGTAACATAGTTTGGGGCACAACAGGCATAACTAATCTTCGAAAGATACATCTGCTTCAGAAAAAAGCAGTGCCATGTATTGCCAATGTACCATTATTTTCTTCTACCACTAGTCTTTTTGCAAAGTATGAAATTCTTCCCATATTCGCATTTTATACTTACAGACTACTATTAAATTATAAATCTCAATTAAAACACCCCAATAATCTCATCATTTTGCTTGCACAACTCAGAGAAAACACCAGCTGCCGTGACACGAGACATAGAGAAACCTGGTTTGCCCCAACACCAAGAGCCCACTATGTGAATGAATCCGTATGTTATAACCTTCCAACTCTGCTGAACAAATTAATCCAAGAAAATTTTGATATAACCAACAAATCAAAACTTGAAATTCTGGAATATTGCCGGACAAACTGTTTTCCTTGAATTTCAAGTGCCGTTTATTATATTTATTTAATTTTATTTGCGGTGTTCTTTTGTGATGATTTATGACATTACCTTTTTTTTGTGTGTTCGCTAGTGCATGATGTGCATAAGTGGTCTGTAAAATGCTGATTTATTTATTTTTTTTTCAGCAGTGAGTGATGTATTCATCTTGCTGATATATTTTTTTATGTATGTATATACGTATGTATGAGTATAGCCATCGTCTTCCTCCTGTACTGTCGGGAATGTAAAGGAGCCGGGACCCTTTGTCAAGCTGTCACCACAGCTTTTAGTCCCGGCTCCTCCTTCGTAACAAAGGAAATAAACTTCAACTTCAAACTTCAAACTTCAAACTTCAAACTTCAAATGTAGGACCCCTGCCTAAAAACATGGATCCTAACCTACACGAGGACAGACGAAAAGCAAGGGCCGAGCAGACAGAAAGGAGGCTAGGCCGATCAGAGAACACAGTCTATACGGACGCCTCCATGTACGTACATGCAGGGAAGCGCTTAGCCGCTACGGTGGTAGTTAATAGCACAGGAGACATGGCCACATGCGCCTCAGTGGAGGTCGTGGGCATAACGGAGGCCGAGGAAATTGCCGTCGCGCTGGCGGTAGCAGAAGGCTATAGGAAAGGCCGATCCCTAAACATCTTCACAGACTCGAAAGACACGTGTGAAAACTATACGAAGGGCAGAATTAGCGGCATGGCCCTCAGGATAATCAGTGGGGCAGCAGCCTCTGCTGAGAAGACACCCATACAACAAATAATCTGGGTCCCAGGCCACGCAGGCGTAGCGGGGAACGAAACAGCAGACAGCCTAGCTCGAGGGCTTACATACCGAGCAGGCATGTCAGATGTTCTGGAGCTTCAGCTACTAGCATGCGAGGGGGGATACACAGAGACATTACAACTATACAGAGGGACTAGATTCAAGTACCCACCACCACACAAAGCCCTCACGAGGGAGGAAGCAGTCGGCTGGCGTAGACTACAAACAAACTCCTTCCCCAACTTGTACATCTATAACAAGATGTCACCAACACATTACAGAGCAAACTGCCCCTGGTGCGGCGACACACCCACACTATACCACATCACATGGAAGTGCGAACGAAATAAAGCATTCCACCAACACGAATTCCCGAGTGCGGAGCAATGGGAGAGCCGGCTCACCAGCAGCGAGCTCGCGGCCCAAAGGGCCTTAGTGCGGCACGCTACTGATGCAGCGCGACTCAGTGGAGCCCTGGACTAGGAGCCCAACCTTGCTGAAGAGAAATTAAGCCTCAAGTCGCCGGCGCCACGAAAGACGACGGAGGCTTCGAATCCGCGAATCTCTTAAAAGATCTCAATAAAAGTTTTCTACTACTACTACTCTAGCGAATACGGTGTCTTCGCTCACTCCCATCCTCCTCCCTTTCCTCCTGGCGAGGTTTAGATGTCCATTGAGGTATGAGAGACAGATACATTTCCTTTCCTCAAAAAAACAATTTACCGACGAGCGAGGCGTAGAACCGAATGGGTGATGGCGTTCTATGGACTCCTGGCAGCGTTGCAAGACGATGTCGCGCTCCACTCTTACAGGCGCAGCTTAACATCTTAACCACATATCAGTGACCACACTTTAGGTAAAAAAGTGCCCCCCCCCCCCCTGAATTTTGACGGCTGTCCATCGAGATATGCGAGACAGTTACTGCGTAATTTCCTTTCCTCAAATACAATTTTTATTTTCTTCCTTACGGCCCTCTTTGTCTTCTTTCACTCCCACTTCCTCCCTTCCTCTACGGTGCGGTTCAGGTGTCCACCGAGATGACAGAGAATTACTGCGCCATTTCCTTTCCTCAAAAAGCGTTGCGTTGAAACGGCAAGGCATCGCGCCGAACGGGTGGTGGCGTTCCATGGACTCCCTGGCAGCGCTACAACACGCTGTCGCGTCCCACTCCTAAAGGCGAAACTTAAGCGTCATTAATTAACAGTTAATTAGTATTCAGACAGTAATAAGTAATTAAGCATTAATTAGTGATTTGTCATCACTTAGTAATTGGTACTCAATTATAGGTGACGCCACCAGTGACACAGAAGCAGGGAAAGTGGTGCGGAAAACGCTTTCGCCTCTACGCACTTTAGACAGTCAAAGTCATAGAGTTTCTTACTATTACCTAGAGGGAAAGCTGGCGGCGCTGCGCTTCAGCCACCATGGACGCTCAAAGCATCATGGGGCGGTGAGCTACTTGTTGCGAGACAGTCGTAGTTTTTCAGGAACACGGAGTGTCATTACTAAGATGTTTCATTCCAAAAACGCTGTTCGTGTATGCGCAGACGACTTTCGCGCGAACGCAGTGTGCAAAAACCATAGTAGTGAAAACGCGATGACACACGACGCCAATAAAAGGCTCTACTCTTCCGAAATGCCATTAAAAAAAACCTCTTAAAGTATCTAAGCAATAACATTTTTTTTTTAAAACATATTTACTTTTGAAAGTGCGCCTATTAATTACGAAATATTTGTTTTTGTAGTGTTCATCACTTGGCCAATAGGAAAGCTAGTCATCTCTTATTTTGGGCAAACTTTGCACTTAAATGCTTTTCTGCTCATTTGTTGCAATCATTAGACAAGATATTGAATGTTAGGACATTCGTAGTTATCGAACAGCTTTATTTTTCTATTATATTTTGGCCAAAAGTTGCAGTTCCGCAACAAGTAGCTCACCGCCCCATGATGCTTTGAGCGCCCATGGTGGCTGAAGTGGTCTCGAGGGGTCGCCATGCAAACTCCCATAGACGGGCCGCCAGCTTTCCCTCTAGGTAATAGTAAGAAACTCTATGGTCAAAGTGCCCCCTGAATTTTTTTATTTATTTTTATGTACTGCTGCCTCGCATGAGGCTATGCCAGGAGGAGATAAAGATGCACCAACAAATGGTAACAATCAGCAGCATATTGTATGCTGTGAAAGCACAAGGAAACATGCAGTTAAAACATGTCAGCTACAAATCGCAGAACCTAAAGATCGTTTCAAAGGCAGAGAGCAATAAGAGCCCGAAAGGGAGTCTCATATTTCTACTGTGCGCGGGGAACAAAAGAGACTATTTGAACAGTCAGCAGGAGGACTCGAAGATGTAATGTTTAGCTCGCGGTCTCCTTAATAATGATGGCTTAGAAAATTTTGGATAATTGCGAAGGCTTGAGGAAAGCGGCGGGAGGCCCAGATTACGCAGATGCGAGGCAAAAATTCAGTTTAATCGCTGTAATATAAAACGGGAACGATTTTTTTTTCCTTTTCAACCGATTCCAATATGCTTATATCCACAAGCTTACTGGGATTCCAGACGACTGAGTGGATCGGGGTTTGTGTGTACCTTGGTATCTAGTGGAGCAGCACGCAAAGTGCGGCGCAAGTGTCAGAGCCACTGGCGAGCTTTGTTAGCACTCAAATGGATGTGTTTAGACCATGTCGAATCCCGTGTGAATGTGATGCCCAGCTATCTGTGTTCCAGCACTGTCAGTGTGTATTTCTTCGCCGTGTCAACGCGTCCTGTCTTGCTGGTTTTTATATTCCTTTGTAACATGCACCAACTGGCCCAACAAGCTGCGCTTCTTTAATACCAGCTATCTGTATTCCAGAACTTTTTTTAAGCAACTGTCTTTGAAATAATATGTGAACGAGGAACTAGATGTGCGGCGGAGAATGACATGACAGTTTTGGAGAAATTAATGCTCTTTTGCCACGTAGCGCAGCAGTTACAGAGGTTTGAGAAGGACTTCATAAGGTCGTGATCCTGAGGAGATTTAATTGTATAATAAGGCGCCCAATCGTCAGTGTACAGCCGTATGTTTGTCGATCACTGATGTATAACAAGAAAGCCCAGAAGAGAAAACCAGAGATGAGACAGGTCCCTGATAAGACCCTGATGAGAGGCCCGTCACCAATGATCTAGTTAAATGTTGAGAAAGCGAGATCTCCTGTTAACCAAACTTTTGAAAGAATTTGCTGTGAGCGACCGAGTCAAACGTCTTCGACAAGACTATAAATATGCTGTCGACGAAATCAATGCTGGAGATCATTCAGGGCATTGCTCGACTCGAGGAAAACTATGATATGCTTGAACTGAAAGGTTCTAGAAACTTGCATGAGTGGGCTGACAGGGCAATATCTCTATACTTGAACGATATCTGCGTGATCTTGGATTTGTGCAAGGCTATATTCCTTCGCTATATTTCGTAACGAAAGAACTATATGTCGGCTAAGAGAGATTTATGAAAAATAGCTGTGAGTTAACCGCTTATCCAAACAGCCGCCGCACCACAGTCATCATCATCACCAGACTGGCTATGTCCACTGCAGGTCAAAGGCCTCTCCCATGTCTCTCCAATTAACCCTGTCCTGTGCCAACTGCGGCCACCTATTCCCGCAAACTTAATCTCAACCGCCCACTCAGCTTTATGCCGCCCCCTGCTAGGCTTGTCTTAGCATATCGTACTATAAATGAATTTGGCATCTCATCGGATAGAGTACAAACCTAAGATCAAATTAAAACCACCTTCATTAGGAACACGAACATCGTCAATTGAAGAATATGAATTACAAGTGAAGGAAGGTGGTTCGAGGTTGTCTTCAGTAAACCCTGATTGGAAGAAAGTGTTTAATGCAGACGTAATAGAGGGTCAGGAAGATATTTGTCGTGCTGCCGGCCAATGCAGATTTCCAAAACTTACGGGTGCTGATTTTCAGCAAACTGCTCAAGGTCACCCTTTAACATATACCTTTTGCTGTCCCGGTTTTGATTCGAACTTTCTGCTTAACTTCCTTGAACATTTAAGCTCTGGCGGGGTCACCGCTGAGTTAAAAACCAGCGTGTCCTTACGACAAGACGCGACAGTTGCAATATATTTTGCACTGCAGATTTATTAGTTCACTATGTGAAGGTTGCAAAACCACCTAGGCGAAAGATTTATGTCTACAGCAGGGCCAACTACGAGGCGATTAGCGCTGCTTTCGATTCGTTCTTTCCAACTTTTGATGAACTCGCGGATAACTTAAATATCGAACAGCTATAGAATACATTCAAACAGAAACTGTTCGAATTACGTGAAGCTTTTATTCCATCAAGCGTTATATCAAGTAAGAGAGCTCGAGATAAACCCTGGTTGAACACCGAGTTACGTGCCCTTGTTCGCAGACAGCGACGAATGTATCGAAGATACAAGTTGTCTAAATCGCCAGAGTGTTTGGCCTTGCTGAAAACAATAAAAAATGAATTCAGACAGAAGTCTCACATCGCTAAAGACTTGTATTTTTCGAATTTAGGAGAAAAACTTGTCAGAGATACCAAAGAATTTTGGAGATATGTGAAGCGTAATGGTAAGGATGACAGCTCAGTACCTGCTCTGAAAAATGATGAGATAATCATCCATGATGATGAGTCTAAAGTTGAAATGTTTAGCCGTTGTTTTTCATCTGTGTTTTTGCCACCTAGTTCACAACGTTCTGTCTGTTTTGCATTGCCTCTTGAAATAGATTGCATGCCGGAAGTTACTTTTTGTGTTGACGGTAATTCAAATCCTTCAATAATTTACGCACACGTGTGCGTAAATTATTGAAGGATTTGAATGAGGCTAAGGCTTGTGGCCCTGATGACATTCCTGCCGCAATTTTAAGGAATTGTGCGGATACATTATGCCTATATTTCACCCGGCTGTTCCAGAAGTCCCTTAATGAAACCGACTTGCCTGATGATTGGAAGGTAGCGCGTGTCGTGCCCATACATAAGAGTGGTATGCGAAACTCCGTTCAGAACTACAGACCCGTTTCCTTAACCAGCATAACCTGTAAAATTATGGAGCATGTAATATATAGTTGCGCTATGGCCCATCTCACCAAACACAATCTCCTATGCACTAGTCAACATGGTTTCAGGCGTGGATTTTCCTGCAGTACGCAGCTGGTAGAGTTCGTTCATGATTTAGCATCGGCAATCGATAAGCAACAAGTTGTGGACTGCGTTTTCTTGGATTTCCGCAAAGCATTTGATGTTATCGCGCACAGTCTTCTTCTCTCCAAATTGAAAGCGTATAACCTGGATTGTAAAGTAATTGTGTGGATTGCAGAATATCTGTCGTTACGAAAACAGGCTGTTGTTCTGAACGGTATTTCTTCACAGTATGCACCAGTTACGTCGGGAGTTCCCCAAGGCTCAGTATTGGGACCACTTTTGTTTTTGCTGTATATTAATGATATTTCAGTTGGCATACAGTCTTCATTCAGGATGTTTGCCGATGATTGTGTTGTTTACAGAGTAGTAAATTCCACTTCTGATTCGCAAATCCTGCAAACTGATTTAGATACTGTAGCAGACTGGTGTGTGCGTTGGGACATGTCCTTAAATATAAACAAAACTGTTCACGTCACCTTCACAAGAAAACGTGCTGATCATCCGTATAGGTGTAGAATTAATGATTTTACTCTAAACATAAGCAAGTCATTTAAATATCTAGGCGTCTTTTTTACATCGGACTTACGATGGAATAAGCACATTAATTATATTGCGAATCAGCATCACGTTTGGGTTTTCTACGGCGGAATTTTAGCCATTTACCAAGTAACTTAAAAACACAGCTGTATTTCAGTCATGTACGCTCCATACTTGAATATGGATGTGTTTGCTGGGACCCACACACACCTGAGTGTGTAGGAAAATTAGAGAAAATTCAGAATAGGGCTGTTAGATTTGTTCTTAGTAATTATAATCGGCAAGTTAGTATGACGGAAATCAAACGAAAACTTAACTGGCAAGAGTTGAAGGACCGTAGAAGGTACATCAGACTGAAATTTTTCAATGAGATTTATTATTCAAAAACTGGCATAAACCGCGAACAATATATCCAGGCACCTCATTGTATATCAAAGCGACTGGACCACTGCTTGAAGGTCAGGGAATTTTCTTGCAAGGGTGACGTCTTGCGTTATTCTTTTTTTGTTAGAACTGTTCGGGACTGGAACAGTTTGCCATCTAGCATTGTATCTAATGAAGCATTTTTCCATGCACTGCAATAATTGTTTTATGCCCATAATGAAGTCTGTACCCCCCCCCCCCCCCCCCGCTGTAATGCCCTGCGGGGCGATGCAGGTAATTAATAAATAAATAAATAATAAATCCAGGGAAGACGAACATTTTTCTTTTTAGGGGAACGAAATTCTGCACACAATATTTAGCAGTATTTTCGAACTAACACTAAGAAGTGCATACACATGACTTGTGATAACTGCGTTTCAGATGAGTCACT
Source organism: Amblyomma mixtum (assembly GCF_055824585.1). Classification (NCBI taxonomy): domain Eukaryota; kingdom Metazoa; phylum Arthropoda; class Arachnida; order Ixodida; family Ixodidae; genus Amblyomma; species Amblyomma mixtum. The sequence goes on from NC_143012.1 coordinate 149,171,393, forward strand.
GAATTTCAGATATGGGTCACGGGCGTGTTAATACGGTAACAATTTGGACTAGTCGGCCTTGAAGGATAGGGTTATACAATCAGCATTCGTCCCGCTCCCTCCCTTGCGTCTTCGTACTCCTGAGTTGTGTAACCCTTGCCTCAAGTATTCTCGAACACGGCTCCCCTCTCTTTCGGCGGTGCGCAAACTCGGCCTTCGATCCGGGCTCCGGACTCGAGAGCGCGACCTTGGCGCCAAGCAGGGCGCAGCTACAATGCGGCCTCGGCGCACAAGACCGCTCGCTGCTGCGAGTGCAAGCCGCTCCAGCGAAACCGCGCTGGCCCAACACGCTCTGGCCGCCGCCGTCGAGGCAGGGAAAGGGCTGCTGCCATCTTGTGCGGCCGTTGTAATGCGCTCTGCAGAAGGAGGGGGGGGGGGAGGGGGAGGAGGCGGGGGGCAGGTGGAAACCTCACGAAGGATTGCTGCAAGGGGCTAGAGCGGCGTCCGGCTGCCCCCCCCCCCCCCCCCCCCCCCTACTGCCCTCACCACTTTTCCAGGAAAGGAAGTAGACACCAGCAGCGAGCACGCATGCCACAAAGAAAGATTCAAGCAAAGCCATTAGCCCCGCCACGGCCCCCTCCCCCGAACAGGTGGAGCGTAGCAGGCGCCGGGAAAGAGAGCCGAAAGGGCGAGCGAAATGGAGGAGAGAGAGGGCCGCTCAAAAAAACCACAAGAAGGAAAGAACGCATGTGGTGGGGGGGAGAAAGACGAGCGAGGCGGGCGTCGCAGCGGAGGCAGGACTGCGGGGAGGGGTCGGAGAATGGAAGGCACGGAAGCGGGGGCGAGGAGGCCATGCAAAGCGACCTGCTCCGGAGAGGCACGAGAAAAGCAAGGAAAGTTCGCTGGAATGGCGGTGAGCGAGTCGGGGCGGCCTGCACCGAGGGGGAGGCTGCAATGCCACTCGTAGCGTGGGGGGAGAGGAAGAAGCCGAGAGAACGACCGAGGAAAAAGTGGTCGTGGTGAAAACGTTTGAAAATCCACGGCTTTTCGCAGAACGGGGCACGGGCGGCGCGGCCTTGGCAGAGAAGGGGACTAAATGGCGAGAGAAAAATACCGCTCTCGGCGGCCGGGCGCAGTGCACGGCTGCGAGCAAAGGGCGGGAGCGAACCCCCTGGGAGGGGAAGCCGCGCTGCTCGCGGGGAGCGTTTCCCGCCAAAAACGCGTGCGACGTACGGCGGAGTTCTCTGGGGTGCCCGCCGCTGACCGCCGCCTTTCATTTTTACGACCCTCTTCGGCACGACGTTCAGCTCCGCGTTCCTGTCATCGAACAGCCATTCGGTGATGCTGCGTACGCGGCCCACGCGTCGACGCAGTCTTGTGGTCGTCAAAGCTTTCGGAGCCCGCGCGCGGACGTTAAAACGAAGGGCAACAAAGAAACTGCTGTAGTAGTAACAACTTGGCGAAGCAGTCTGACAGGTGGGGCCAATACTCTTTTTTATTCAAGGCGAATGACAAACATCGTAGAGACAAAGCTTGACACCAAATGCGTTACTTATCGTGCAAACTCGAACATTAATTTGCCGTCAAATAAAGTTTTTCTTTCTCTCTGAACATGTAGATGTCAGTGTCAGGCAAATATCTGCAATTGCAGCTCCTCGTGGCTGCCAGCAGCCGCACACACTACTCAAGGTTTATTTAAAACCTTTTGTTAAGGAATCAAAATCCCGGATGAAAGCTCACCTATTGTTAGCCCTGTAAAAGACATCGATCCTTTCACCGATTGTGCCGCTGAAGTGTGGCCGTGTGCACATCGGCCAAACGGGCAGGTGTGCCTCAGTGAGAGATTGCTTGAACACCGACGACTTGTACGTAACAAAGCTGGCGGCCATCTGGATGAGCAATGCAAAACCGGCGAAGCGATTAATAAGAAGTGTGAGACCCTGTTTGCAAAAACGGCAATCAAAGCACGGGCACCGTAGTCCAAAGGGTCATCATTGAGGCACTGCTGATTGCTGAAGTCAGCACCCCTTCAGTTTTACTGACTGACAAGGAACTAGGCTTTTGAGAACGGTTTTAAAACGTGACTGCTTTTGCTTCGATGTATTGACAATGCTTTTGTGTTATTGGCTGTTTTAGTTTCCTTTTGGTTGGATCTGCACCGTGTCCTTTGATCCGGCGTCCACAGGTTTGACTGAGCTTTTGCTCCGACTTGTTTTCCTCTGTTGTTAATATTGTTAAATTTTACTTTTGACTCTGCTTTTGCTGCGATGGTCCTGACTTTGCTCTTGCTGCTGTTTTAATCTCTTCCATTGTTTTCCTTTTTCTCCTTCATCATTTCCTTGCATCCTTCTGTCCATTGGCTCCGGTTACGTGTGGCTGTGCGACGCTTTCAAATTCTTGCAGATAAAGGTTTAGCGTTCTTTTAGGGCAGCTGATGGGTGACGCTTTGTTCGACAATGTTTGTTATCTTACTCTCGTTGTGTTACGTGTGTTGTAGTTTGCGCATAAGAGCTGCTCCCTGCTTTCAATAAAATGTTGGTAGTTCAGCGCCAGTCCTGTTGTCTTGTGTTCGTCCTTGTCTTTTCGCGCTGCTTCTTTTTATCATTTCACCTATCCCAAGCCTTGCAGTCTCTAACCAGAATCTTATATAGCCTACAGTAAAGACCTAGCCTAGCCCAACGAAATCTGCGCTGAACTGTCATGACTTACGCAGTTGTTCGTTAATTGCTTGGCATTAATTTTTAACGCGTTCATGTTACACTTAACCTAGGCTTAAACCAAAGAGAACCCCATTTGCATCTAGGTTAAACTGCCATGAACTCAGAAAACAAATTGTTAATTGTTAGCCGTTACTCGCTAGCGCCTAAGCTAACGCGTAACCTCACTCTAAGCTGATCTAAGGAATGATTCACGTCGTAGACATGAGCCTCGGTGTAGTGAGCTTTCGTAAGGCGAGGTTCTATTCGGCACCCTCCACGTTTTCAAGCAGGCCAACGTATGTCCATGCCGGCAGACCGGCAGGCGGACGGATGGAATAAACTAGTATAGAATGGTTTGGTTTGTTTCGTAATTCGTAGTCGTTCTCTTCTCCCCCAGCCTCCTTACCGCCTCTCATCTATTTTAATTTTTTTTTCAAAGCTTACCGGTTTTCGTTGTTCGCTTCGTCTGTGCTGTTCAGTTCGATTTTTATTACAGTTATGTCGCGAAATGGCCGAGAGAAAGGAAAAAAAAACTCATATCCTTTCTTTTTAGCGTTTACAAATTTTTATTAAAAAAAAACTATGAGAGATACGTCGGTGCAGTTTGTGGAGGTGAATTGTATTGCAAGGCGTACTATGTACCTGATATCGATCAACAACTAGACAGTTAACTAAAATTAAAAAAAACTTTTTATATTTATTTTAAGGAGGAATATTATACTGCGAAATTGAAGGGTGTCAACATCGAAGGTGAGCTCTGTTTTGAATTTTTTTTTAATCGGCAGTGTGGTGAGCAATATCGAACGTAAAAAAATCCGTATTTGAAAGCTCGCTGAGTTGGCTTTCCAGCATTGCATATTTAATAAATGGCGTCGCTGCGCGTGGAATCGTCGCCGAAATCAACATAACCTCTCCTAGAACATCGAACACTAAAACGGTGATCGTATTACATGCAGAAGAAATGTGAGAAACGCCATTTTATAAATGTGCAATGCGGGAAAGTTAAGTTAACGAGGTTTAAAAGTGTATTTTTGACCTCCGATATTTGGAACCACGATTTAGAAAATTTAAGAGCGGGGTTCGATGCTTGCGGACTGCAATTTCGCAATGTAGCCTCGCCTTCTAAAATCAAAAGCACGAAGCTGATTAGTTAAATTTATTAATTAATCGTCTAAGTATCGATTCATATCAGGTATGAAAATAAAAATTGCGGAGAACGCGGAGCCTACACGCTCGATTGTACTTCGATGGTAGCACAAGGACGCTACAGTCGTCCATGATACGCTTTAGGACGACGTCTTTTTCTAACCGCCCAGCTAAAAGCGCGGCGAAATTAAATTCGAACAGAGGAGAGCGGAGGCACCGCGTTGTTCGCATTTTATTTTCATCCCAATAGTACATACTGTTCATCTTGCTGTACAATCCACCTGCACAGACCGCGCAGATGTATCTCTCAAAGTTTTCAAAATAAAAACCGGCAGACGTTAAAACATTTCATCAAGCAGGAAGGGAAACACGGATAAAAAAATACGAACAATATGAATAAATAACTCACCAGTACGGTCTCTTTGGAAAAGGAAAAAATAAGAAATAGTTTCTTGATCAGGTCGGCGGCACGTTTCTTTTTTAAAGAGACATTTATTCACTGTCTTCTAGAACGTATTGCTGATGCCATTATTTGAAACTAGTGAATGGATAGGTGTGAATTCGTAGCATTTGAGGAATGACGGCAGTGCATATCTTAAGTATGACTAATATTTACCTAACTAGTTTACACAAATGACTGCAGACTAATGATCTCACCCTAGCACTGACGAAAGCCTAAATTATATCAAGTTCTGTAAATATCGTCGAACACTGTGCGACTAATATTCGATACGCACACACAAAATTGGTCGAGTCAGCAGTCACTAATTCCTAGGTGTCTGGTTTTTCGAAACTCTTTCTTGGAATATTCACGTTTCTAATATCGTATCTGATATTTGTAAAACAGTTGGTTGCATTTACAGAATCGCTCACATCATAACAAAATTATTTTAGTTTTCCCATGTACTGTGCACATTTCCATTCTAAATTGTCTCATTGTATTCTTGTCCGGAGCACTGCGACTAAGAGGAATTACAACAAGGTGACGCTTGAACAAAAGAAGATGCTCAGCAGCGCACAAAGCCAAGTCATGATGACGTCATCGAAGGTATCGCTACATTTCCAACGCACAAACGCCTGCTTTGAAGGAAAAAAACCAACGCCATCGAAGGCAAACCCCGCCGAGAGTTGTTTGGCAGCGTCTAATGAGTCAGGGCAGGGTGTGGCTGACGACAGCGGTAATTTGAAATCATACCTTCCGTGACGTCACGCTGAGTTTCCCTGCGCTCCTCCGGTGCATTGAGGAGAAGCGCAAAACTCAATCGTCGAATACGTCACTATTTTAAATGCTAGTGCAAAAACACTTGGCATGCTTTACCTACAACCTATATAGATTTGAATCCATGGATTCGCGTAATTCTCAAAAAAGTGCTGCAGTTGCCCTTTAAAGGATATCAAGTTTATTTCTACCGTCTATTGCAGCGTATATCTACAAAAACCGAATATACTCCACTATGACATATAATTATTTATTACAGTAACACCTTCGACCACAAAGAAAACTTATCCTCGTACCAGCTACGAGAAACAGAAAATTAGCTATCAAGCGCCTACCACACTAAATAAATTATCGTTTGATCTCGAATTTAGTATTTCTACAAGATATTTAATGAAATTATCAAAAGCTACTTGGTGCAAAATAACATGTAATATCCTTAAACTTACTTACTATGATGTTCTGACGCGTTCATACATTTGACATATAACGTCCTTTGTTTTGTGCAAACATTATTATTTCCGTCACACTTTCTTGTATTTTAGATTTTTTTTTTCTGTGTGCGCAAACGAAATCTGGCTTTATGTTTGTTGCTCTACTGTGAGTACTTGTCATGCGATATACCAGCATTTTTCTGTGTGACGCGTTCACATTTTTGTTCCCCTGCACTGCACTCCAAACTGCACAAGGGAGCTGGGGCCTCGTCAGACGTGCAGGCTTTTTGCTTCAGGTTCCTCTTTCTTCGCTGGAAAGACAGTAAAGTATTTTATTTGACTAATGTATGCAACTCGCAACTTGCTCGTGGGAACGGTACACCCAGCCTCAAAAGTTTGCGGGGCACACATGTCGCCCCCCTGTCCTTTCTACTATCCCCTCCCCTCTTTCTTTTCACTTCTACTGCCTGCTATCCTCCATTTCCGCTGCCCCAGCTCAGGTGTTTCCAGCAGCGATGGCAGATGCCGGGGCTAGCAAAAATTCTTTTACCTTCCATATTCAGTGGAAAATAAAAACCACCACTACTACTACTACACATGTCGCCGAAGAACGCTATTTCTCTGTAGCCCGTGCAGACCTGAAAAATTACAGCGGCCCTGCAGAGTTCCAGCCCTCAAACACAGGCTGTAGGTTTTCATCTCAGGGTATGTACATGTTCTGGCTTGCACCACATTAACATGCATTTCGGTTATGGCTGAGTGAAATAAGGCGGGCACCCCTGTTTTAAACTAATTACAGCGATGCAATTAAATAGCTTTGATGTCCATGGAGGCCTGACTGGTGAAGCAAATTCTAGGTAAGGACGAGGCTGTCATGTTGCGGAGGTGCGAGTTAGGCAAGTGGATATCCAAGTGTTTCGATGCTTGAACAGACGGAGGGGATAAACGTCCAGCACAGCGACGGACTGTGCGGTGCAGTGCGAGCGTGGAGAGCCCCCGCATTTCAACCATGTCTTTCTATGACATTTTTTCCCCCAAAAAAGTAGGATTCGGCACGGTTTCCCCATGTAAAATTTTTCGCTCGGGCGGGAGGCGACCACCGACCCTGGTCGAGCATGGTAAATTAGGGCTAAGATGGGATCTGCGATAAAACGGTGTTAAAAGAAATAAGTGGAGTCGGGATTAGGATGTTCACTGCTGAAATAAATCATTATTTAGTCCAGTCGGGTTATATGCCAATCATTGCATAATTACTTACAGTGTTCAGATCACTTTCGGTGGTGACGGGCTCATCAGAGGAATTAATTTTTCAATAAATTACAGTGCTATCTCATGCGTTGATTTCTCTGTCCGTGCAGGTATGTACCTGTGTAGTAGTGGAAGATAAAAAAAAAAATACTATCACACAGGTACCTGCACGGACATAGAAATCAACGCATGAGATCGCGCTATTCCCAACTCATTTGATTGGGGGATTTTAACATCCCGAAGAGACTCAAGCCATGAAGGACGCCGTAGTGGAGGGCTCAGGAATAATTTAGGCCATTTGGGCCTACTAAACGTGCGCCGATATCCGAAACTGGGCGTTTTTTATTTCGCCTCTATCGAAATACGGCAGCGCGATCGGAATCGAGCCCGCGACCTTGGGATGATGAGCCGAACCAGGGTCCCTAGATAGGGACCCTAGCCGAACGCCAAAGCCACTGAGCCGCAGAGGTGGCTACCATGAATTAAAATGCGCGCCGACTCATGGCCAAGAAGCGCCATGAGGGACTGCAACCATTATGATATATACCGGGTGTTCCAGTGAACACTTTCAGAAATTTTCAAATATAGGCTCTTGGGGAAAAAATATGATTTTTGCACCATAGTATTGCCATTGTTGGCGGACTCTAGAAAACCGGTGAATTGTCCTAAGTAGTAAGCTGGTTGACTCATTTTTAATAATTAAGTTTTTAACTTGTGGAGTTAGGCGATTAGTTGCAATTAGATATTTGCAGCCAGAGGTTAGAAAGCAATATTCGTTTTTAGAATTTCGAAAGCGCGGTTACCCGTGGTGCTCTGGCTGGACAAAAGTTGGCTTTTTCACTAGTTGAGTGCACTGGAGGGGTTGCTTTGCCTGCATGCTTTCGAAAGCCCGTGTATTTTTGCCCGACGCAGCCAGATTTTGTCGAGCTACAGGGGCGAGGGTAATCGCGTTTTCGAAGATCTAAGAACTGATATGGCTATTACTGACGACCGGCTGCAAATCTCTATTAGCAACTAGTCGCCTAACTGTATTAGTTAAAAAGTTAATTATTAAAAATTAACTAACCAGCTTACTACATAAGACGATTCACCAGTTTTCTAGTTTCCGCCAACATGGGTAAAGTATGCCGCAAAAGCTATATTTTTACCGCAAAAAGCCTATTCTTTAAAATTTTTGAAAGTGTTCGCTGAAACACCCTGCAGTGTGCCTACTCGGCAGCCGATGAATGATGGAACCTATATATACATCGCAAAATTAATGTAGAGCCGTAATGTTTCGAACAAGGCTTTGAAACATCTGTGCTCACTTTGGACAAGACCGGGGCAAAACTGCACCGGGCATTGGCCAGCTCGCTTCTCATGGAGACAGGACGCCTCCAGTGGGGTGAAAACGACGGCGCCGCTTCGTGGGGAGTTTGGGGACAGACCCTAGACGAGTGGAGGGTCCAGTGATGATGATGATGCCCTCAGGCTTAATGACACATACCCACGGCGGGGGATTGGCCAGGGTGAATGAGACAAACGACTTCCTTCACTTTATCTTCCTCAATGGAACCGGCGGACAAGTGGCCAATGAGTTAGATCGTGTTGGAAACATTGCGTATCCTCATTAGCATGGTTTTGCTATTGTTTCTGCATTACAAAAGTGTATACTGATGTGGTTTCATTGTTGTCTTCAAAACAATGAACCCCTGGAACGTCAAAGATTCTCAGCAAGGTTCTTTCGAAAGACGGAGCCTTCCTCTCGAGGTCTGCAGTGCGCTGATAAACTCGGTTTACTCATCGGCCCTGCTGTGCAGCACGTGTCGACGCAAAGTGAGGGGACGGTAGAACACAGCCAGCGACACCCGAGGGAGGGAAGGGCGCTAAGACCAAGGCAGTGACTGCGAAAGAGAAATCTTTTTACTTCCGAAAGTGTTGGGTGAGCGGGCAGCCGGATTTTATGTATGGTTCGGCCACATTAGTCAACGCTGAATACGCCCTCGTTCGCTCACCAGAACAGTAAGCAGTGGGAAAGCACAAAACGTGAACCAGTTAGTCCGGCGTCAGGTTTGTAGGTTTTGAGCCCCACGTAGACGCCAGGAGCGGGGAGAACAGTTACCAAGCCTCATTCTCCCGATTGAGCGTCACGAGCGGGACATCACTCGCAGCATTGTGCTCGGCGGTCGCTCTTCGTCTCTGCATCGCAGTGCGCTGCCGCTCGCTGGACGGGAACTTGGCATGCCTGCAGCGACAGTTCAGCGCAAGGGAAACGACGCTGAGAGAAACACGGTGGTCGCGCCTAGCCACGAATTTTGGGGTGGGGGAGCTGCTTGTGTTGCGACAGTTTTGTGTGGTTTTGAGGCGGCTAGTGAAGATACAGCCCAGTACGATATAGTGCTGCCAAAAGAGTTTTGCGGCGGTTTTAATGCAATTCGTGCATTTGTCTCATCTGGGGCTGGTTGGTTGAAAATACTTCGAGTGAAATCGAGTGGACGTCGGCGATACCTGCTGTTGCTAGCGGAGTGATACAGAGCGGGAGAGACAGTGAAGGACATGGACGTCCAAAGGAGGAAGCAGTGGAAGGTATTGCAATCAAGGGCAAGGGTTTCAGCTTTGGGAATAAAAATGGAACTGCCGAACCTTGGGAAGTTTGCAATTTAAATTTAGATGAGTAGTGCATTCAAAGAAAGAAGATATACTCAAGAGGAGTTCAGACGGTTGGCTGAACTTAAGGAAAGTAATGTACAGCGCAATAAAGAGGGACAGCAGCGAATACACATTTCTGTACTGTCAACAACGCCGATGTGATGTCATCACTTACGTGTCTTCCTTTTGCTTTTTATGTATAAATGTAAATCTGTGATAACGTCAGTGCATGAATGACGGTATCCTAAGTGTTTTTTTTTATGTGCTTGCCTCTTTTTTGTTGCAGTGTCTTCGCATACTCTTGTGTACAAACGTGTGTATGGTTCTATGAGCAAATGTATACGGGCACTTAATCCACTCCTGTAAAAATCCCTAAAAGGATTGACCGTATCTCCAAATAAAATAAATAAATAAAAAAAAAACAAAACAGCTATGGCTGGCGCAGGACTGGGCAGGACAGGACTCAGCGCCAGTCCTGTTGTTTGTGTCTTCTCTGCTGTCCCTGTTTATTGCGCTGTACATTACTTTCATTAAGTTCAGCCACCGACTAGCCCATACCAAAATTTTGATCTGTTGGCTGAGGGTCGCGATGAATGACGTCAGTTGGAGAAGGCAAAGAAATAGCGCAGTGGGTCGGATAAGTAATACTGGTTCAAACTGGTGCAGCCGTGGCGAGATTAATGTCTGAAATTTCTGTTGCACGTATGAAGCGCGCGGTGAATGTTAAAAGCGTTACCTGTCCACAAGAGCTTCCGTTCCTGACCGGATGCGCTGTTCTCGCACTTCGGAATAAATTACAGTGGACTTTCTATCGTGTTAGTGGATTTCCCACGCTTTCGGCAGCGATTTTTATCTACGTAGAACGACCTCCGTGCTAGTGAGATAGCGTTGTATACGCGCACGAGGGAGTACCCATGGGAACGGGAGGTCGGCGCGCCTGGAGCGGTTAAACATGCGTGTCAACTAACTACTCTGGGAGAGGGCGCGTTATTCTACCACTGACTTGGCCGAGCGCGTAGAAAAGAAAAGAAGGCTTCGATGCCGGCAGACGACAAACAAGTGCAATTTTTCTGCTCGCAGCGAAATACGAGAAGGGGTACAGAAAAGTCTCGAAGCGGTTGGTTTCAGACAAATCTAAAGCTCATTTCGTAACCATATCAATAAAAAAATTATACCTTGCTTACCCGTAAGCGGCGCACTGCAGTGAGGCACCGTAGCTAACAGCTGAAGGCATCAAAAACCGAACGTACTGCGAAGAATAAAGTGCTCTGAACGATAAATGGTAAAGCGGCGGTGTCAGTAAAGTGAAAGCACGCCACGAAAGAGATAATGAAAAGCAATCCGTGAGGGCACAGGAGAACCGATGCGAGAACGGAAGTCCAAAAGGTGGTGAGGGGGAGGAAGTCAAACACAAAAAAGCCTTCCGAGCAGAAAGGAAAAAAGACCAGCAGAGACACAGACGGTGGGGAAAGGATTCCCAGCGGATATAGATGCAGGGGGATTCGTAATGGAGGATGAAAGAAGAAATGGAAAGCGAGCGTCTTTACTTAAAGAATTTAAACATTTAAACGCGCACATTACCCCGATAGAGAGCTAATTCCGCGAAAGTTGTGAACGGTGGAATGAAACGGAATCGCGCTGGCAGTGACAGAAAGTCAGGAAACATCGTTGATAAAACGGAAAGTTGAGGGCTAACTCTGCAGAAAAACGAAACCAAAGATCGAATACGCAGGGAGAACGAAACATATATTTCGACCGCTAAAAACTAAAAACGAGCAATGCAGAACAAACCACACAGCAGCTAGAGTTAAAATATTGCTCTCCTGTGTAAGTTGCTGTAACATTGCATGTTAAGTTGGAACGTTATGCTTATAACTTTAAAATTATCCAGTAATTGTCATTTTGCATCACTTGCCAGTTAAGCATTCGTTCAGAATGCTAAAGACGCATTCCACATGCTATGAAATAATCGCAAAACAACATTGCATGTACATTTTCGAGCTCGGTGTCCAAAGGCTCTTCGCTACTGCTCTCACACTTACAATGTTAAAGCACCAGAGTTTTGCAGTTGAATGTGTCGGATTCTGCCGCCACGGATTACATACAAAGCGTCCAACATGCATATACCCAACAATGCGAGACAAAATTGAACGGGAAACAGTTTACGAGCGCATTTTTTGCGTATAGTGTGACATTTCACTATAACAGTCAATATATCCGCAGATCTCCTGTCGGCAGACTTGCATTTTTTTTGTTATTAGGGTTGTTATTAACGTTTCTGATGTCATCAAAAGTTTTCCCCATTGGTTTTCTAGGGCAGTCTTAAATGCACGATGTTACCGATGGAAACACTCTTGAAGGCAGATTTTGCTACATATTTTGCTACATTTTGCTACTGCCTTCAAGTTCCATATTCATAACTTACAGTTTTCCAATAACACACACACGCACACGCACACACACACACTAAAGACGTGGTGAGGTCCCCGGCCGAAACGCCTTTTGTTTCGTGTATTGCTAAACAAGCCCTCGAAACTTTTTTGCGTGTATATATATATATATATATATATATATATATATATATATATATATATATATATATATGAGGTGATTTCTTGGCAGGTGATTGATCAATACACAACAGTCACCAGAAATTAAAAACATAGCAGGACCTAATTCGCGAAGTTTACATACGTACATACATACATACATACATACATACATACATACATACATACATACATACATACATACATAAATACATACATAAATACATACATACATACATACATACATACATACATACATACATACATACATACATACATACATACATACATACATACATACATACATACATACATACATACATACATACATACATCATCAGCCTCTCTACGTTTACTCCAGGACAGAAGCCTCTCCCAAACCTCTCCAATTAGCGCTGTCCTGTGCCATCTGCCGCCGCATTATCCACGCAAACTTCTTTATCTCATCCACCCACCTAACTTTCTGCCGCCCCTGCTTGCCTTCTCTTGGAGTCCACTCCGTTACCCTTAAGGACCAGCGGTTATCTTGCCTTCGCATTACATGCCCTGCCCAAGCCCGTTTCTTCCGCTTGATTTTGACTAGGATGTCATTAACCCGCGTTCGTTCTCTCACCCACTCCACCCGCTTCCAATCTCTTAACGTTACACCTAGCGTTTTTATTTCCATAGCTCCCTGCGTTGTCTGAACCCTTTTCGTTAGCCTCGACGTTCCTGCCCCTTAGTTGAGTGCCGGTAAGATGCAATTGTTGTACGCTTTTCTCTTGAGGGATATTGGCAAACTGCCATTCGTGATCTGAGCGATCCGGCCATATGCGTTCCACCCCATTCTTCTTCAAGTTATTCAAACACGGTTCATAGTGTGCACTATTGTCCATGTGCGTGTACCGAGTGTTGCAAATCATTAGATGCAGATTTTTCTCTTAAACTTCGAGAAAGATGAGTAAGTGTGATGTGGTCTGTTTATGTGTATTGCGCGGTAAGGCGGACGTTACCGAAGGCGCGCTCAGTTTTCGAAATGTCGAAATTAGTATTGTTGTTCGAGATACCGAGCATGAAAAACACCCTTTTGAAAAACTTGTTAGGTTGGCTTTCCCACGTTGCGCATTGACCTAATGGCGTAGCCTGAATTTTGAATGCAGTAACTACTAATGCAGTTGTGTTGTTTTGTGGCGTAGAACATATTAACGGTGTTTCCGTGGCAACACCAGATATAGAGATGCCCTTTGATGAATATTCGACGTGGGAAAATCAACTTAATGCGTGTTCGAATAGCGAAGACATCGTTTGCACGTTCGGTATCTCGAGACATGCTGCCGATACGCAATAATAATTAAGTGAGCTCACTTTCGCTGCTGACGGCTTTAAATTTCGCAGTATAATCTCGTGAGCCTATAAGCGATGAAACACTGGTTGATGACAACCTAGTCGAAATAAAAGGGGGCTTGGGCTCGGCACGTAATGCGAAGCAATATAGCCGATGACCGTTAAAAAGCAACTGCATGACTTTATAAGAATTCCGCGCTATTCAATGATTCGAATCTATATAGGTTGCAGGTAAAGCATTCCAAGTGTTTTTGCGCTAGCATTTAAAGTAGTAATGTCATGGGCGATCAAACGTTAAGCTTCTTCTCATAGCACTGGAGGAGTGCGGAGAAGTTTATTGTGACGTTGCGGAAGGTAAGATTTCAAATTTGCGCTGCCGCCAGCCATACCCTGCCATGCTTAGTAGGATGCTGGGAAACAATGCTCGGAGGCCTTTGCATTCGGTGGTGTTGGTTCTTTTCCTTGCAAGCTAGCGTTTACGCGTCGGAAATGTACTGGTACCTTCGAAGACGTTATGATGCGCCCCGCCACTTGGAGCTGTGCGCTGCGGAGAAGCTTGATGGACATCTCGATTTCAATCGGCGATTGCGTCACCATTTCAAATCCTATCCGGAAATCACTTCGGACACTTTACCCGCAAGTTTCACTCATTATACCCCTTTAAGCTCGTCGATTTCTAAGACCTGTGCGGTTGCCCCTTAAAAGTAGCATACTGGATTCTAAGGGAAGGGAAAAGTAGCAGGGGGTGGCAGGAAGTTAGGTGGGCGGATGAGATTAAGAAATTTGTGGGAATATGGTGGCCGAAGCTCGCTCAGGGTAGGATTAATATATATGGGAGGGTCCTTTGTCCTGTAGTCGGCATAGGCAGGCTGATGATGATGGCATCCAGTAAAGATCCGCATTGCCCTAAAATCTACCTATCGGGTATCTGAAATCTAACGCTGACGTCAGTGCAGTACACCCCTGTCCAATCTGAGCTTGGTGTACGCCAGGGAGACGTTGCAAGGAACTCCGATAGAACATTTCACGCGAGGTGCAATGCATTCAGGGGACATTCAAAAGACAGAGAAGAATTTTATGAAGTGATTGCATGACTGCTCAATCCAAGCTGTAATTCTGTGCAAAGCTTCAAAAACACAGAGAGCGTCGAAAGTTTACAACAATGTTACGTTAGTGTTTTTGTCAAACATTGTCAATTTTCCTAATGACTTTCTGTACATTTATGTGATATTACAAATGAGAGTAGGAATAACCTTTCTCCAATGTTAATTAAAGATCTAAAGGCCGTAAGTATTCTTGAAAATGGTAAAGAAACCCTGGAAAAGCCTGAAGGCCTGTCAGTTGTGGTATGCAATTATGTATGCAAGGTATGCAAGGTATGCAATTCAAACAACGAGGGCGACACTTGAGCTCCACAATGCAGCACAGTGTGCAACTCATACACTAACCTCTTCGGACATTATGGAGGCTTTACAGGGCAATTTTTTTTAAAACCATTACAGATTTTTACTTTAATAACCATCACAGGTACGTAGGTGTGGTCTGTTGGGCCGGATTATGCAGCAAGGCGTACATTACGTCCCTCATATGGATCAATTATGAAACGATTAATTAAGTTTAAATAAGTAAGAAACTTTTTACTTTAGTGGGGAAAGTTACGTTGCGAAATTGATCGCCGTCAACATCAAAGGTGAGTCTGCTTTTCGATATCCTTAATTGGCAATGCGGTAGGAAATATCGACTGTCAAAATACACATTTTAAAGCCTGCTGAGTTGGCTTTCCCTCATCACTAAGGTATAAAATGGCGTCGGTGAGTGTGGTATCGTCGCTGATATGTTAACCTCTACGTTATCAAATACACCGGCTCAAATACACTTGTCTGCGTCGTTTACTTTCTGTCCCGTGTGTTCCTTGTGCGCTATTTTTTACATCATGAACGTTATCCAACTTGCCCAACTTTCCGCTTTGCTCAAATACACCGGCTCAAATACACCCCGCAACCGCAGAACGACCCATAAGTCCGCCCCTGCGCCGCAGCCACACTCGTGCACTTCACATCTAGCGTTCTTTTTCGAGAACCTCCACCACTGGTGTTGCCACTGAGCTTGGAAACACTGAGCTTTTGCCATGTCTTATTACATCCAGAAACATATTCTGTAAAGCAGCTGCGCTCCTAAATGCCTTGCGTTTTCGAATTCGCATTTCGTCAAGTGTTGCCGCCCGAGTTGTCTATGTTTCTTCTCTGTTATTTTCTCCTGGTAGTACAGGCTTGCGTGCAATGTGTCATGCAGCTAATTGCTGCTGTGCTCTGTCGGTAGCAAGTCTATCTCTGGGTGGTATTGCTTACAGTACTGTACTTAAGGATGTTTGCTGGACCATCCGGCTGTCTCTCCGGAAGACTGAGAACACTCAACAGCGTCAACGAAAAGCCCGATCTGACGTCGGCACATCAGTAAATCAAAGATGAACCGCGCGGTGGCGCCACTTGCCCGCTAAAGCTTGACACTTGCGCTGTTTGAACACTTTGCCGCACGACAGCCCAGAAATGTGGCGAAGCTTACCAAGGGGCAGCTTTCATGGGCATAAAAACTTTGCATACACGACATCGTGCGGCTCGCCGGGAAAGGCTCCACGCACTACGCGGCATTCGCGTGTTCCTCTAGATGACATGAGAGATCATGCGATCATGCGACCAACGTTTGACCCGTATTTCCGTTTGTAGTTTTGCTTTTGCTTGCACGGGAATCAAACATCACCAAATCGAATTAGTTTATTCAAACACCCTGAGTTGCTTATGGGCGCGGACAAAAAGCCCTAAAGAGGCTTGATGAGGTCCGTGCCCCCTACAAGGCATACAAGGGAAAACACGGAATGTTTGAAATACAGCCAGGGAATTAGTAGAAAACTCAGCTGCCCACAAGGCAGTTCATCCGAAAATTCCTCAAGGAGAGCGATTGTACCTCGCGCAGACACAATGCAAAACTGGCACTCACTGATAGAAAACTTACCAAGAATTAAGATATAGCAAGAAAAACAAATTGTCTTTAGGCCTGAGAGTATAAGTGAAATAGAAATTGGCTAATGGTTTCGAATTTTATCTCTCCTTTGTGTCTTGTGCAGTGGCAAAACCACTGCAGTTCTTAAGCGTTGGGGAAATACGTCAGCTTACGAGAAATTATTCAGTATGAAAGGAATAATATCTGAAAATACATTAAAACTTCCACGGCGGGCGTGCAGTGATATCCTAACACATCCCTGAGGCTTGTTTCCATGAAAAGTAAAAAGAACCCTTTCTGTACCTCCCTGTTAGAAATCCTACAAAGAAACCTGATCCGAATATTGATTGCATTACCGAGGAAGTATATCCTGATGACGAAATGGCGTTTTGGGATGCTCTTATAAAGTGGTCGTTGGAAGCACCTGCTACCGCTGTCGGATCCCGAGGAAATGAATAAAAAACTGAAGGTTTACTCGAAGGCACACATCTCAGACGACTTATTAAGGACCACATTTTGCTTGCATTGTTAGAATATTACAGGAATTTATAAAAAAGGCAGAGGTGCTTCGCACCATGAACAAGAGTAACAACCGTATTTCTTCTGGACTTGCAATCTAACTTCAGTGCTTTGCTTTTCGGACTTTTCGGACTTCTTTTGCATTTTTGTCACAAAGCATGTCTGTGCGAAATTGCGCTAATAAGTTCCCTATTAACCCAGAGGCGGACTTTTCTAATAGGCAGTTCAGTTGCGAACAAAGTGCAGAGCAGTTCAGTTT
The DNA here is from genome assembly GCF_055824585.1 of Amblyomma mixtum. Classification (NCBI taxonomy): domain Eukaryota; kingdom Metazoa; phylum Arthropoda; class Arachnida; order Ixodida; family Ixodidae; genus Amblyomma; species Amblyomma mixtum. The sequence continues at coordinate 149,188,390 of NC_143012.1, forward strand.
TTTTCAGTTGTGTACGGAACCTACCGTACATCTTTCCTGCCTCAGTTTCATTGGTTAATGTTGCCCAATCAAAAAAAAAAAAAAAAGCTATTAGACTGGGGCACGACATCGCCTTCAGCATGAAGCAGTCATCATTCGTGTTCTTTCAGGTAAGTTACCTTGATTTCTCATTATCCTCTAAAGCTCCAATCGTGTTCTGTTCGTGGTGTCGTGCCCCAGGCACTGGTTGCGTGTTCTTGCCTGTTGCAAGGAACGAATGGCACCCTATATTAGCAGCATGCTCTTAGCGTTCCCTGGATACGCGCTGAATAATAATTAATGTTTCTTGAGGAAACAGTAGAATCAAATCTCGGTCCTCCTGGTACCAGTTAAGAAAGCCTACTTGCAACGACCCTTGAAGCCGTCCAAAGGATTGAATCTCGCCAAGGTGGTATCAGGAATTAGCAACACGCCCTAATGGAGTGGCAGGCCTCCGTGGACGTCGAGTTGAAACAGCTATACTCCAGGATTCGCTCAATCGGAGTTGACATGGAACAAATGTAATCAAACATTGCTACGCCGTCTACAGAACTGTGTGGAATAGGTTCCTCGGATGTAACCGACCAATTAAGGATAATTAGCTCCTACTGTGACGACACAGAAAATAGAATCCGCCGCTCCAATCTACCCCTTTTTTTTTATATTCGTGACGACAAGTCTGAGACATGGTCCAGCTCGGAAAAGAAGTTGTTGGAGCTTTGTGCGGAGCACCTTGATTACACGCTTGAAACAACACAAAATGAAAGAGCCCTTCGGCCTGGTCGGTATCACGCAGAGATGTCTAGACAGATTATCGTTAAGTTCATGCACTTCAAAGGAAAAGAGCAGATCATAGAAAAAGGTCATAAGTTTAAAGGCACCCAAGTTGGTTCTGCGCGAAAGTTTTTCTTTTCAAATACGTAATGTCAGGAAAAAGCTACTATAGATTTTGCAAAGCCTGACGGCAGGTCGTTTAGGCTACGCGTTGATAAACTGCCCATGAACGACACAGTACGATGCTGTTTTATGACATATATCACACAATGTACCCGATAGCAAAAACGAAGAGCGGTTGCACATGAGGCGGAAAATCATCCCCAGCCGATCTTAGGCGACACTGCGGATCCTCGACTTCCGATATCATTCACTGATATTCGGGCATTTTTCCCAAGCGCATCTAACTCTGCTCATATCTACAAGATAGTAACTCAGACATCTTAACGTTGACTCAAACGTAGGTGCACCCAGATAGAACAGATGACGAGCGCTTACTTGATTCTCAATATTTTGTCGTTTACCGCAATGACAAAAACAAGCAAGAGACAAAAAAGGTGGTGGGATTATCAACCGCCATAAAAACATACTCCGTCCTCAAATATCATTCCTCAGAAATCTCGTTGGTTTGCATCACGTCTTCATAATTTAAATCCCTTGTTGGAATATGTACTGGCTACCCGATAGTTTAGAAACTGTCGTAATTAATCTGCATGCCAACCTCACATCAGCTCCCGACAATGTAAGCCCGACCACAGTCACGGATGGCTCCAGGGATCAAAAGCTACTTTATTTCTATATAACATTGCCTTCACACCAGCACAGCCTAACGCCTCAACACATCTTATTTATTTCTTTGGAGCATACTGCAGGCCCAGTGAAGGGCCCTGGCAGAAGGGATACCATAAATACAAAAGAAAAAGTACAAACCCACTCCTGCTTTGACAGCCAAGAGGCAGTTGGCAGTATTTGATAAATAAATAATAAAATAAATAAAACAACTCAGTGAACGGCCTGTTCTAAGGCATCAGTGTCAACTACTGATGATGACGGTAGCTGATTCCTCTCGGTAATGGTGCGGGGAAAAAAGAAAATTTGAATATTTTTGTTCTGGCAGAGTAAGGTTTTAACGATTCAGTGTGCCTGTTTCTTGTTGACCTGGACCTTATTGGCTCAAGATACAAATCAGCAGCCATTGACAATTTCTTTTTTTTTTTAGTATAAAGAGAAATCTGAACCTTTGTATTCTGCGCCGATCTTGAAGGGCTGTATATATGTTGAAGCATTAGAGCAGATGGTGAGCCAGTGCGCTATATCTAGAAAATATAAACCGAACCGTTTTGCGCTCAATTATTTCTAGAGCATTAATGTTAGCCTTTGTGTGAGGATCCCAAATAGCACATGTGTACTCAAGTTTTGGTCTAATCATGATGTTGTATGCCAAATGCTTACCGTTAGAAGGAGTTTGTTTTAACTTGTGCCTTAGAAAACAGTGATTACGAAACGAAGAAGTGCATACGGTGTCAATATGTTTATTCCTGCTAAGGGTATTCGTTAGTGTTATTCCTAGGTACTTGTATTCTTTGACTTCTGATGGGTGCCGGGTGGGAAGATTATATGAAAAGGAATTACTGTTTCTTTTATTAGTAATCCGTATAAATACTGTCTTCTCAGCATTTAGTTTCATCTCCATTAATATTATGTAGGTTACAATTAAGTAAAATCTGGTCACCTGGAACTATAACAGGACAAACTACGATCCCTCAACCTTGGCTTACAAAACTGCGATTGCTTTCAATAACCTTTTCATGGATACGTGGGCGCGCTGTCAAGGCAGCTGCTCTCGTGGACTACGGAAAAAAAACGCAGTACAGGTTAGCCTTTGATGTCTGAAGACATCGCAGTGAGGAAGGGCACTTGCGAAAGCAGGCGTGGAGAGTAATGGAGTAGGTGAAAGGGAGAGAGACTGCACTGGACAAAGGAGCAGCCATGGGAACGGTGCCAGTTTCAGCACTGACGTCATACTCTCGGGTTACACGCAGACCCTCGTGATTTCCCAGAGCGTGCGCTCGGCATGCGGAGACTACATTCATCGCGACGGAGGTAGGCGGTCGACCTTCCTTGAGCGAGAAGGGGTTGTTGAAGCAACGTGGGCAATGCGGCTTCTGTAGCGGGATTGTCGACGGTCGGCTATGCAACTCAGACGCGGCGGGTACAACGCCCATCTGCTCGCACTACATGACCTACTGCTACGGGCGCTGCGACGAGAACCCGCAACGTCAGGAACTCTTATCAATGCATTTAGGATGTTTTCGGAGACGTCAGATGGATACATAACTATCAACATATATATATATTTTATTTGCGCTGCCGTCGACGCCTGGGGAAACAGCGCGCCGATGTGATTGCTATGTTCCGATGTGGAACAAACGCAAATAAATCGACAGGTCCGGATAAAATTCCAGCCATTTTTCTTAAAAGATACGCACAGCTGATAGGTAAATTTCTTCAAATAATATTTGATAAGTCTTTAAAATCTGGTAAATTACCGACTGATTGGCTCCTGGCTCGTGTTGTTCCGGTTTTCAAGAAAGGTAGCCCGGCGAAAATTTGTAACTACCGACCTATTTCACTTACATGTATTTCTTGTAAGATGCTCGAGCACATTATTGTGAACTATCTCAATACCTTCTTAGATACTAGCAAGATCCTAAATAAAGCGCCACATGGGTTCAGGCACGGCTTTTCCACCAACACGCAATTAATAGCAACCATCAACGAAATCGCTAAAGTTCTAGACATGAATGGCCAGGTAGACATAATATTTTTGGACTTCTCCAAAGCATTTGATAGGGTGCCTCATAATAAATTAATCCTGAAGATGAAAACAATTGGCATACCTTCCAAAATAATCAATTGGGTTATATCCTACTTGAGTAACAGAAAACAATATGTAGACATAGACGGCTCTTGTTCTGACAATTTAGATGTCTACTCGGGAGTGCCCCAAGGATCTGTAATAGGGCCAGTCTTATTTAATATTTATATTAATGATTTGGTCGACTCTGTCAGGACAACTGTATCAGTTAAACTGTTCGCAGACGACTGCGTCAGTTTTAAAACCATAAATTCTGTTACGGATTTATTTATTTATTTATTTATTACCTCAAAGGCCCCGGTTGTGGGGCATTACATGAGCGATCAACTGGAGCTGAACGCAAATCTAAAATTACTAGCAGAATGGTGTGATAAATGGGATATGATGATTAACATTGAAAATACAGTGCATATCTGTGTTACTAATAAAAGAAAAAACTGGAATTTTCTTATAACATGGGCGGCAATATGATAAAGCAAGTAGTGGAATATAAGTATTTAGGCGTTACAATTACAAACAGGCTTAAATGGACGGCGCACATCAATAACATATGCTCTTCAGCTCGTAAAAAATTAGGCTTCTTAAAACACAAATTAGGAAGATCATCAAGTGAACTGAGAAGCAAGGCGTACAAAGCGCTTGTAAGACCTTCGTTGGAGTACGCCAGTAATGTGTGGGACCCTCACACAACGGTAGACATAGAAAAAATTGAAAAAATTCAGAGGTTAGCCGCGCACCTTATATATAACCGCTATAAACGCCGGGACTCTCCATCTGCTATGCTGCATGAAGCTAAGCTTGAAAGCTTAAGAGAACGGAGAAAAACGGCTCGAATTAAATTTCTTGGTCGTTTTTATTTTTCAAAGCTAGGCATAGAACCCCAGGATTACATAACTAAACAGACTTCTAAGAAGTCTCGTCATAAGCATAAACACTACATTGAACCCACTTTTGCCCGCACGAATGCCTATAAGTATTCTTTTTTTCCGAATACGATTAATGATTGGAACGCACTGCCTCATGATTTTCCTTTGCTTGCCTCCCCTGAATAATTTCAACCGTCGGTTGGCGCTGCCTGTGAGCGCTGTGTTCTTGACACTGCGTGTTGCTTCTTTCCTCTTGTGCCTATTTAGCGTATAAGTGTTGGTCGTCTTTTTTTAGTACTTGTTTAGTTGTTATGTGTGTTTTTTCTTTTTAAACTCGAAGTTTTGCACTTTTGTGTTTTGTACTGTGCCTCTCCTGCTTGGACCGTATTTCGTCCGCAGTATGTGATAAATAAAAAAAAATTAAATAAAAATGAATCATTCTGTCATGGCTAAAGCCAGGTATACGTAGGTGCCCGCCCTGGAAGCAATTTTTAATTATTCTCTATTCTATTCAAGAATAAGTTATGGTATTTTAGTCTGGGGTACGACAACTGATTGTAATTACAAAAAAATAATTAATTTACAGTAGAAAGTATTACGCATGCATATGCGAAAATTATCATGGCGAGAAAAGGGAACTAAGAACGCATCAACTTTTTATAAAGTACAGTATGCTGAGGGCAGATAAGGTTTACTACTTTAAGTTGTTACAATGGTATGTCACATCCACAGACAGAGTAAACTTGTACGCTATCAGAGACTCGAAATTAAAGATGCCGAGGGTAAGGAGAAATTATGGTCGTCAAACACTGTCTTTTCAAGTTACCAAAATTCTCAATAGAAGGGATATAAATATAAATTACAGCAAACCATTTTGTTTCAAAAAATTGATCTAAGGGAGTTCTGCTCTGTAACGATGTCGCCTATACCGATCACTAAAATTTGTCATGTAAGCATGTTTTAGTCCATTTTTTTTTCACAATTAGTGATTTTGTGTTCGTGTCTGTGTATTCTTGTTTGTACTTACGCGTATATATCCATAATGCATTGTTTTCCAGTAGGCTACAACAAGCTCTAAGCAGAACTTTATTATTTGATGCATATTTACGATGCAAATTCTGGTCAAGCGCTTCGGTCTTTTTTCTGATTGTGCATGTATTTTTGCTCTGTATAATGCTTACTTTTGTGCCTACTTTTCTTTGACTTCGTTTTATGTCCTTATCAAAGATACTGTTTTGTACCGGCCCACCGGACTTTTGTAATTTACATGTTTGTTTGTCATGTAGTAGGGGGCTGAGGTCAGGCAACATTGTGCCTTTAGCCCCAGCCCCCCCTTAGGCAAACGTCTAAGCAAGAAATAAAAGAAAGAAAGAGATAAAAAAAGAAAGAAAGAAAGAAAGAAGGAAAGAAAGAAAGAAAGAAAGAAAGAAAGAAAGAAAGAAAGAAGGAAAGAAAGAAAGAAAGCATGAAAGGCATCTCGCTCCCTTTCTGGGAAATCTGTGTCTAACACCTTATCGAATCCACTAGTGGGTTGTATCGACCTGTTTCTGCCTGGTGCCTGTGAACCTTTCCACCTGAGACTTAATTGGCACCATTTTATTTTCAAGAAAGTTCACTCACTCACTCTCAGGAAAATGAAGCTGAACGAGAATTAAATTTCCGCCCGAAAGGTAGTCATATAAGGGAGAGCAAAACTGCCGAGTACACCGTAATGAATTGGAACCAACAACACCTGGAGCCCAGCAGCTTGCTTCACTGACTCTCTGTATAGGGATCCCAAGCTCGGCAAGGTAGCCCTTCATCAGCGCCCCCATTGGCGAGAATTTCATAAATAGGGATCGGGGTTGGCTGGGTATCTTCCTTGCAAGGCGGTTCTCGCACGAAAATAAAGCTTTGTTTCGCGATTTCGGTGCTCTTGCTTGAACGTAGCATTTGCAGTGCAGGTTTAAGAAGTGAGCAGTTTTACTGCACTTTCCGAAGTAAAAGCGATGATTAGCAACGTTACTGAGAGAAAAAAAGAATCTCAGTGCACGAGAAGCGTTCATTCAGAGGTAAAGCAAATACGCCATGCAAGTTTCCAAGGTCCTTCAGCGTCCGCTTGAAATGCAGTTGATGAAATTTCCTTGCAGGTGACATCTGCCAAGAACTGTATAACAATAATAGCGCATTAAAGTAACAGACGAAGCTTAAAACGGCGATACTGAAAAATAACCGTAGCATGTCAGAAGCAGTGCTGAAGAATAATGTAACCGATTGCTGATTTCCATAAATTTGTATTATCCAGTAGTTGAAAAGCTGCTGGCCGTGAATGGTGGCGCTCATAAATCAAGTGACGCCGCTTAGCTGATCGCGCCGTATTCGCCAGGTAAAGCCAGGAATCGCTAGTGGCGCCATCACGACCTCTCACTAACTGCAACCTAAGCGAAAATTGCCGTCAAGTGCCGTTCAGTCCACTCCGAACTGGAAAGCACCGAGAAAAACACGAAGCACAAAAGCATGAGAAGCAACCCACACCGTGCTGAAAGCGTGTTGCTTCTTCCACCGCGTTTCGCATTTCTGCGCTTTCAAAATAACAGAGCCGACCTCTCTGTCCTGATAATCTCTGCGATACTATCAAATTCATTTAAACCTATGCAATGACGCCCATTGCCTTCGCTCGCGCGAGAAACATTAGAACTCATCGGCGCCTGCAGCGAGCGAGTGCATCGTGGGCTGTGCCAGTATCCTTTTTAGATACCTACGATTACTAACACTGCTACGCGATGCGAATTAAGCCCATACTTTTGCCAGACAAACACTGAGACTATGCACTCTGCTGCGATCACCGCTTTGTGCCTCTGCTTTTCCTCCCTCTTGGCTCGGAAACGGTGAAATTTCATGTGCGGTTCTTAGCCCGTCGTGAACTGTGGAGACTGTTGTGGCTCTCCACAAGACAACAGTAACGACTGCGCGGATTCGATCACGACCGCGGCGGTCGCATTTCGATTGAAGCGAAATGCTAGAGACCCGTTTACTGTGCGATGTCAGTGCATGCTAAAGATACCAAGGTAACCTCATTATACGGCGTCCCTCACAGCCTGTGCCGCTTTGGGACTTTATGCCCCATACACCAAACCAATAAAAGATGAATCGGTAATTGGTGTTGTGCCTGTTAGTCCGTTATTCCGTGTACATTCCAGCGATGTTCATTTCACGGACTTGTCCGACTCCACACCCTTCTCTTTGATGTCACCGGTATTAGCTGATTACTATTATTTCCGTTACTATTATCACCTCCTTCAGTAGATATCCACTTACGTGATCTCTGCTAGTAGGGAGCAAACTTATCAAAGTTTCTCCGTCCTCAGTCTCCCATCTGTCTCTGCTGTCGGTTTTGGCCTCTGCGCTTTTTAAAAGATTTTCTAACCTTTTACTCAGCTACAGAGAAAATATGTATTACCTAGCTCGGAGGCACTATATCCAGTAGTGGGCAGTGATTTCACGATACCTAAGAGAACTGAGGTTGGGATGAAAAGCACTACAATGCAGAGCAGAACCTTGAATGTTGTCAAATTAAGTATAGTCATAATTGAACACTGTTTTTCATGTATCCTGTCGTCTCATAAAAGAAACACAAAACTCTGTATAACTCAAAATGACTTTATTAATTGCTTTTATCTTGCTTTTGTGTCGTTTCAAACCGTATTATGAAGTTTCACTGACCATTTAAAAAGTGCATTATGTATTCTTGTATTATTTTGTACAGCAGCTACTTGTGCTGATTTATTCATGTTATTTGTGTAATGTCCTATTATGTGTGACTTGTTGTTTGTGTGTGCAACAGTATATGTAATACGTTTATGTACAAGTGTCAAATGATGCGTTTTATTCTTTTGTTTCTAAGATGCGTATTGTATCTGTACCGCTGTGAACTGTATTGGGTCAAAGGCCTCGTCAGGCACCACGAACCTTTAGCTTCTGTCCCTGCATCAGGCTCTGTGTTTCGTCTGATGCTGAAATAAATTACGACAAGCTTCAGTCACCACTTAATGTAGTTTTCTCGGAAACTTTGTCATGTCATGTAAAGACTGATCACCATTGTGTCTGGTGATTTGATGGCGGTTATGTTCCGATGAAGGCGCAACGCAAAAGCACCCGCGTCTATGGTGTCTTTCTTAGCCTACTGTGCCCCTCGATCTTTACGACCTTAATTCTGCACCGGTTGGCTGGCCATTTCTACGCAGCATGCCTTTTTGTAGTGCCAAGCTCGTCTGGACCGAAAACTTCGTAAGTTGAAATTCCTTAATTAGGGACAGCGAAAATGCCGTGTCCCTATTAATAAAGCCCGGCGCGATAAATTATTTAGTTTTTCAGATACCTCACAGGCTCCGACCGTAGTATTATGCGACGGGGTAACATCAGAAACTGGAGGTGGGAACTGAAGGAAATCGAACATTGTTTTTTGAACATCGTTGTACAGTAGCAAATAAATCAACCGAATGAAAAACGGGATGAAGAGAACACACTTCAGAAAAAAATGCTGCGTACTTTTTTCTTTGAAGACAAAGGGGCCAGAGATAACAACGTTCTCTAGAAGACCATTCAAATAAACAATTGCACGTGGCATGGCTGATGAGTTGAAATCGGTGGTTCTGCAATCGATGTGATATGCGACTCGGTTTTGCAGGAGGTAGGGCGAAATGATGATGGCTGCGAACAATTTTATGGAAGAGGCAAATAAGTGCAGTCGTTTTGCAAGGTTCTGTGAGGACGGAAGTGACAGCGGTGTCCTAATCTTACTTATGTTGGAATGTCGCCTGTGGTTTCAAGCAATGAATCGAGCGGCACGATTTTGTATGCGCTCTATAGGGAGTGAATTAAGCAGTCTTGAAGAGGGGACCAGATGGAAGATCCGGATTCAAGGCGAGAGAGAACAAATGGTTGATAGTCGAGTTGGCGAATGGAAGCGGGCGCGCGTGTGTGGTTTCGTTTTAGATAGCATAATGTATGGCTAACTTTGGCAGTAACTTTTTCTGTGAGGGCTGTCCATAAGAGATTAAATAAAAAATGAACGCCTAGGTTTTTATATTACGACGCGGGGTGGACTTAAACAAATAAGCAGATGGGGAATCAGATCGTTTGCCACTAAACATCATTAATCAGCATTTATCAGCGTGAATAGCAGTTGCTAGCGCGGTCGAGATCTACCTGAAATGCGATATGGTAGTTCACAGAACGGATTATGCGAAAAATAATGCAGCCGTCTGCTAACAATCTGATGGTCGAGGTAATGTTGAATGATATAGATCATTGATGTTGATTAGAAACAGTAATGGTCCTATTGCAGTAACTTGGGGTACGCCAGACGCTGCGTCATTTAAGGAGGATGAATAATTATCCACAGAAGTTAACTTTTTATGAAGTGATAAAAAGGTGTTATCCAAGAAACTAACGAATCAAGGCGCAAGGATAATAACTTTGCTCTTAGACGACAATATGAAACGCGATCAAATGCTTTAGCAAAGTCGAGGATTATGCAGTCGATTTGAGGACTTTCATCCATTGCGTGAAGAAAACTCGAGTAGTTGCGTTTCACATGATAGTCTCTTCCTAACCCGTGCTGTTTCGAAAAGAAGAAACATTTTCCTTCTAAATGACGCAATGATGTGTTTGGAAAGTTCGCATGCTATATAGATTTCAGCGGTACTCGGCAATAGTTAGCAATGTTAGTTCTGTCACCGGATAAGGACTGGAGTGATTTTTCCACTCTTCCACTCGCGTGGTAACTCATCTGTCGAAAGGGATTGTTGGAAAGATATAACAGAGTATGAAGCTAGAATGCATCTCCGTATATGTCGAAATTTTTGAAGTAATGCCTTCGACACCATATGAAGTAGCTATTTTAGATAATTAATGCTGCAATGTCATGGACAGTAACGTCTATGGGGCTCATGTAGTCAAAGTCATAATCTGTTGCCGATGGGATATTGCAGTAGCCTTGCACTATGAACATATCGGTGAAAAGGTTATTGAAAGTCGGAGGACGTTCGTCTTGAGCCTCATCAAACAGCGAGGAATGTGCAGGAGATCGACAAGTTGAAATTGCTTTCTAATATTTTTTTAATTGTGCATAAGGAGGGATTGTAGATCATGAGACATGAACTTATACCTTGCTTTTCAGAACATTGGAAAATATTCTTTATTAGGGTCTTTTTGCTTTGCTTTTGATGCTGGTGTTCCCAGACGTTTAGCTGTTTTGAAAAGTGGCCAGATTAGGAAGGTTTCTATGGTTCCAAGGTTTGAATGAGCTGTCACGGAAAAATATGCACGGACTATAGGTATCCATTAATTGAGTCATTTTCTCTTTAAACATGGTTGCAGAAATGAGGCAGAATTGGTTGCAGAATTAAGGCAGGAGTTTTATAAGCCAAGGTTGAGACACTGTAGTTTGCCCTGTTATAGCCGAAGATGTGTTTAGGCGTTAGGCTGTGTTGGCGTGAAGGCAATTTTATATTGAAATGGAGTAGCTTCTGATCACTGGAACCGACCGTGACTTTGCTCGTGCTTGTCAGGAGCTGATGTGAGAACAAGATCTAATACGTTAAGGCCACGCGTAGGTTGACAAACTATTTGACTTAAGGAAAAGTGTAAGGTTAGTCCAACGAAATTAGCCGAGTCATGAGCCGATGCAGTTAAGGTACTCCGGTTGATGTTTGGGTAATCGAGGTCACCGATTAAATAATGCCGGCTTTTGAGAAGTTAATCCTGGTATCAGTGAGGTTGACATGCAGATTAAAGTAGAACGTTCTTGTGGGCTAGTTGGTTCATTGCAGAAAAGAGTAGTACTGCGCGAAAGGGACAGGACAGGAGAAGGAGGAACACAGACGACAACACATGCGCAGACTTCCAGCTGTTTATTCGAGATCGAAAGGCAAACGCTATATATGGGGTGAACCTATGCGCATAACCATCCCTGTCAATCACACAAGGCCTGATTAAAATCTAGACCACATTGACCAAAATTTGCGTTGCAGAAAGGCCGATAAACCAGAGAGCATTCAGTCAGCATGTCCCCAGAAACTCCTTGTCAAGAAAACGATTATAAACTAGTAAGGAACCTAACAATCAGCCAGAGTAAGGAGCGTGAGAAATACTCGAAGTGACAATGCAGTTGTCCCTACAAACAATAAGAGTAAAAAAGTATGAAAACGCGATAAAAACATGGTGTGACATATGGAAAAACCGGCATGAGAGCATGGAAACAACAAACAACAAGAGTAAAGGTGAAAATTGAAACCAGATAAAAGATTGGGGTATGGAAAAACAACCATAACATGGAAGACAACGAAGAACAAGTGTAAAGGTGAACATAAAAGCTGATAAAACTACATTTCCGGCCTTGAAGTACATCTTAGGGGCACAAGTGAAACAATTGTCTCTTATGTGAAGCTAACGTACTGGCATGGTGCTACTATCCTATGCAGTTTTTAACACCTCTGCGTCCTGTTAAAAGCGTTTTTGAAAGTTGAGAGTTGTAAAGAACCTGGAAGCACACAATGGCGTTAATTCGAAGCACCCTGGCGGGCACACTTAGGTGGCCTTCTAAAAACGTGATTTCGCTCCGTGAAAGCGAAATAGACGGAGTGCTGACACTTTTTTACGATGTGAAAAGCTTCGACGACTTCCCTTTCCGTCTTATCTCTTGACCTAAACAAAAAAGAATTGTTGCGCAAAACTGGGGTGCAACGCACTTTTTTCTTGCCCTTACCCTTCCCTTCACGGTTCTTCCAATGATGTGCCAGATGACCTCCCATATTGTTTTTTACTGCCAAGTTATGTTCGCGTGCCCGTTCATTGAAACACCGACCAGTGTGCCCAATGTAAACTCTACCGTAAGTGAGGGGAATTCTGTAGACAAGGCCTGAATCGCACTTTGTGGACTTCTTTTCGTGTTTGCTGTCGCATTGCAGCCTACTTCTCTTTTCTCTCGACATCAAAGGGCAGACACTACTCAGCTTAATCGGTGCCGAAAAAACCAATCTGACGCCATGTCGGTTCGCTAATTTTTTGATGTTGTGGGATACCCGTTGTATGTAAGGCAGCACCTGCTGAGGCTTTTCCTTGTCTTTTTCATTCTTCTCTTTACGGCCTTTAACTGCGGTGATGAGGTGGGGCGCATAACCAGCTGCGCGGAAACGTTGAACTTGCTGGCTAAAGCTTTCTTCTATCTTGTGGTCGCATGATTTTTCTAGGGCGGACTGGCAGGCTAAGATTACGTTGGCACTTTTTACGAGCTTAGAGTGAGCGCTCCCAAACGGCAGTAGGTTCTTTTTATTGCGAAAGCAATACTGCTAGCACTTTTCTGCCGTCGGTGGAGGTCGTTCCTTCGCTCCGGCGCAGCTGCGGCGCACGACCACGTGACAGTGTGACGTCACGATCAGAGGAGAGCAGGGGTCCCAACTCATCTGTTCGGCCGTTGTCGTTCCTTCGCTCGGCGCGGCGGCTACCACGTGACGGCCTCTTCGGCCCGCCGCGTGAGGGCGCTCGCTAGGAGAGGATAAACGGGGCGCCGCAGGCGCACTCCGCTTAGTCATGTCTGATGAAGCGTGGCACGCATGGAGCGTTTTTCCGGGCGATTCGCCGGCGTCGACGGCACCAGAGCGTTTTTTGCCGCCGTTTTTTGACGTTTTGAGCGATTTTTTGACAGCTGACAGCCGTGCTGTGCGGACATAGGTTTAGGTGCTCTTCGGATCATGCGCGGAGACCGGGACCGACTGCGAGAGCGACTGCGTAAAATAGATGAGTACTTTCCTTTAATAGTTTTAAAAGTGTGTTTAGTTTTTTTAGGCTATTAGGGGAAGTGCAGGTTAATGAATAGAATTTAGGTCAGTGACCTATATTCGGCCGGCAGTTTTTTTTCCAGTGTTTTTTTGTGCGTTATCCTATAGAGAGATACCTATTTTTTCTAAGTGATCGATCGGCATTTGCGGTAGGCAGAATTTTATTTTATTTGTGCACGTGTTTTCAAGTGTGTTTGTCTTGAGCCTGTAGTTATCTTAGCATTTGGTGGAAGCAATAATCGTGTGTTGCTAAGATGCATGTTAAGCTACTGAAGGTTAGTTGTACGGAGTGTGAGGCGTCGGTGAATTTAAAAGAAACGCGGTTCGATTCGGTGGAGGAGGCCGAAGGCGCAGATTTTATGTGCAAATTCTGCGTATTAGGTGCACGCCTGGACAGGGCTGAACAGGCGAACTAGTGCTAAGGATGGATGCTCTAGAAACAGAGTTACAGATAGAGAGGGCAGAGAAGCGTAAGCTTCAAGAACAGCTTTGTCAGTTGGAGTCAAAAACGACTGACACCGCCATTAGAAGCCACAATGGCGGGCATTCCAGCGCCAGCCACGTGGATGGGGCTTGCACTGGCATGGACAGCGAGCAGCCAGTAGGTCAGACATGTTCAGGCAGGAACAGCTACGCACAGGCGGCAGCTGGGAAGTCGAGAGGCGATACTGAGAAGGGGCACGAGCTAATTCCAGGAAATGAGGTCACAGTCGCTGATAAGAGGCAGCAACATCCGGAAGTTAGGAGGGAGGGGCAGAGTACGCTAGTGCTTATCGCTGGTGACTCAAACATGAGGCGCTGCAAAAGAGCTATTCTGGACCGGGTGAAGGGTGATAGGCGGGTAGCAGTCGGGGTGTTTCCAGGAAGGACAATGGACGATGTTCTGAGAGCGACTAAAAGTGAACTTTCCGAGAAGGCTGCAAGGCGTAACTTGGTAGTGGTAGCGGCGGGGCTAAATGATGTCCTGAATGGTAACGCCGCACAAGTAGGGAAAAGATTAGCTGAGGGAGTTGACGGTATAAGGGCGATAGCACAGCAAGCGCAGATCGTGGTGTGTACAGTGCCGGAGGTACAAGGAAGGAATGTAGAGGTTGCTAAAGACGTTGTGAATCTTAATCGAGAGATAAGGCAGTTAGGCCTCGAGAAAGGCTTTGAGGTGGTAGACATAAACAAGGAAGTGCACAGAGCAGGTTCAGGCAGAGACTTTGGACGAGATGGCATCCATTTCAGTGGAAGGGTAGGAGAAGAGATAGGCGGGCGCCTGGGAGGCCGAGCGGTAGCTTTTTTAGGGGGTCCACGGTGGCTCGGGGCGTAGGGGTAGGTAGAAGCGATGTAGTAAATGTAACAATGGCTGCTGAGCCCAACAAAATGGCCACGAGGAGGCCCAGAAAGAAAACTACGAAAAAGAAATTTAACGCCAGGATCAGTTACATAAACATGCAAGGGGGTAGAAAGAGAGCGAAATGGCTAGAAATAGAACAGCAGTTAAAGGACGAAGCAGTAGGTGTGTACGCTCTATGCGAGACACATCTGAGGGATCTAGAAGATCCACCTTTAATCGATGGCTATATCTGGTAAGGGTGCAACAGAACAACAACGGAGAAGAAGGGAGGAGGAGTAGGTATGCTGATACATCAAGGAACAAATTGGCAAAGAATAAAATCAACTTGCAAAGAACATGTCTGGGTATCAGGTACAATTGCTGGCAAAAGGACATGGCTAGGGGTAGTTTATTTAGGGACCGGGGACAAATGCAGGCAAGAAAACAAGGATCTAGTTAAGTGTCTCAATGACGATATAAAGCAGATTGGAGACGGTGTCGATATTATTTTGCTTGGAGACATGAACGGCCACATCGAGGATCTGGATGGATACACAGATTGTAACGGGAAGTTAATGCTAGACTTGTGTGAGCGCCACAACATAGTTATTGTCAACATAGAAACTAAATGTGAGGGACAAATCACGTGGGAATCCCGTAACAGGCAAACAACCATTGACTACTGTCTAATGTCGCAGGGCATCTATAGCAAGCTCGCAACAATGGAAATAGACGAAGAGGGGAAGTACAGCCTAGAAAGTGATCATAAACGTATTAGTCTACAGTTGGGAGCCCTAGTCAAAAGAGAAATGCAGCGAAGTCAAAAAGACAACGCAAAATTAAACGATGAACAAATAGCGCTAATATCAGCCGAAATAGAAGAAGTAATCGAGAAACGCCTCATGGAAAAGTGGGATTATAATCAGTTCGAACTGCTCTTCGCTACAAAAATGAAACAAGTGAAAGGAGTAAACCGCTGGAGAGGAAAGAGGAAGCCACGAAGCTGGTGGAATATGGAAATTAAGGAGGCCATCGAACAACGACGGATGGCTTCAAGGGAACACAGAGAAGCAAAGAAGGCGCAGTTATCTGAAGAGGAAATAGGCGAAAAATGGGAATCTTATCGACAAAAGAAACAGCAAGTTCAGGTCCTAGTCCAGTAAAATGAAGCAGTCCTCTGATAAATGGCTGGCTGAAGTTCGCGAGGCAAATAAAGGGGGGCCAAGAAAATTCTGGAACCATATAAGCTGGTTGGGAAAAACAAATAAAAGAACGCAGGAACAGATTATAGATGCTGAGGGAAAATGTTTAGAGGGAGACGATACTGTGAACTACATCACATCATTTATAGCTGTGTCTTTTAGCAACGACAATGGGGTAATCTCCCCAAGTGAGGCGGCAACACAGGACAGCACAATAGAGAACAGCTTAGAACTGACTACAGTCGAGCCCACTTATAACAGCCGCAGATATAACGAACGCTCGCTTAGTACGAACGAGGGCGGTGCTGCCGTCAAAATATATATTGGGGCAATGGCACAATGTCTGACATAGAACGAACTGTTGTGGCCTCAACACTCGGTTAGAGCGAACGCGAAGCTGTCGGGCCCCCGTAGTTGACCGAGCCGGCGGTGTTTGGCGCGGTTTCGTTTCTGCTGATGACGACGCCGACATTGCGGAGCCATGCACTGAAGAAGCTATTGTGCGTGAAGTGCGAGCCCTTCCTGACTGCCCAGAGACCGACGAGGACGATGACGAGGATGCTGCTCTACCGCCGGTTGCTGTGAACGCTTCAACCGCGATTGGTTACATCGCGTCGCTTAAGGAACTCGTGTGCAGCAGAGGCCTTGGCGATGAACATATTACCGCGCTGGAAAAATTACAAACGGCAGTGATGCGATCAGCTTTGAAGAAGCAGACATGCATCACGGACTTTTTTCAAAAATAAAGTTAACTCTCGTCTCGCTTGCCCTTTTTGCCCGTATTATAGGTGGTCCACTTACTACGAACTTTGGATACAACGAACAAATGTCGCGTGACGATCAAGTTCGTTATAAGTGGGCTCAACTGTAGTCTTAACTGGGAAAAGGTGGAAGCGAATATTCCTAAAACCACATCCGCAGGGATAGACGAAATTCCAATTAAGCTCTCTCGATGCCATCAATCGAAAAGGTTGATGGCATCGAGAGAGCTATCACACTAATGTCAGACAAATACGATGAAGTACTGCAGGCAGTAGCTCGGCATGATGCAGAGCTGAAGGAACTCCGGAAGCGAGTTGAAACTGTGGAGGCCCGTGATAATAATGTCGAGGTTCAGCAGCTCAAATTGGAAGTAAATGATTTAGAATGGCGAAGCAGACGCCACAACTTGGTTGTTCATGGCGTACCGTTCTCTGATAATGAAGACTTGCTCTTGAAAATCAGTGAAGTAGGTAGCACAGTAGACCTTCCAAATCTGAATCTGCATGAAGTAGAGGCCTTGCACAAACTGCCATCGAGGCCAGATAAGGTTCCTGGGATAATCATTCGTTTTCTCAGCTGCAACAGAAAGAAAACTGGCTTCAGAAATGCAAGAAACTGAGAGACTTGCAATCCAAGGTATCTGTCACTGAGAACCTTACTCAGCGAAATAGGTCGCTTCTCCTTGTTGCCAGGAAATGGGCTAAAGAGAATGGCTTTGAATACGCTTGGCACACCAACGGTAAAGTTCTAGTCCGAAGAACTAATGGAGAATCCGCACATGTTGTTCGTGTGGAGGATGACCTGGCAAAGCTCGTCTCGTGAGAGCACTTGCTTGTAGTGTTTTTCTTTTAAATACAAAAACTGTTAACCATCATGAACAGCTGCTCCAAACCAAGTGACCTGAATGCGACTGTTGGAAAAGAATCAGCATTGTCACTTTTGCTTATTGATTTGCAATCGGCAAGAGGTAAAGAAGATATTTTACATGAGTTTCTAAATAAATTTCAATTCAATTACACAGCAATTATGATCACAGAGACATGGCTTAACGATCATGAAGGTTTTTCTTTTAGCGGTTATCATACCGTTCACCTGAATCGAGTTGGTAGACGGGGCGGGGGCGTTTGCTTGCTAGTGTTAGATAGCATGCATTGTGAGAAGGAAGATGAAATAACTACGTCAACTGCTCATTACGAAATCCTTTCTGTGCGCACTGGCAGAATTCTATTTGTTGTTGTTTATCGTCCTCCAGATGGCAGTATCGATGACTTTTTTGAATATATGGAGAATGTCTTTGAATTTGCACATGCTTGTGGCTACACTATTTTTGTAGGCGGGGATTTCAACATTAATATAGACGAAAATTCTCCCCGACGAACTCGTATGTTGCTTCTTCTGGAATCTTATTTCCTTCAGAATGTCATTAAACTGCCCACACGCGTAACTCCCTCGTCAGCAACAATGCTCGACCTGCTAATTGTCAGCAAGTCGACTGTACTTATATCGGCAGGAGTCATTGACAGTTCCCTCAGTAACCATCTTCCAGTTTACGCCATTTGTACTTATGATGTCACACATACTAACCCTAGCATGAAAATACAAAAGAAAATGCAGCATATTAATTGTGACACGTTAGATACTGTTACGTGGCCCGAAGTCTATGTCGGCACAAGGACGACCGGAGCACAGGGTACAGATCACAGCTAGCCCCGAGCGGCAAGCGCGCACACACCGGGCACTTCCTCTGCGTCGTCTTCACGGAGATTATCCGTTGCATGGCCCCCCGGTCGGAAAGGCACCGTCTCGGTGTTCATCAGGGCAGTGGGGGGGACTGCAAGACGTAGGGCTTGAGGCGAGAGACGTGCACAACATCGGTCTGATGCTGAGAGGACGTGGCACCGGGGAAGGCCGGAGCGATCTCGTAGGTGACTGCGGTGACTTGGCGCAGGACACGGTACGGGCCGGTGTAGCGGGACAGGAGTTTTTCGGAGAGCCCCACGCGGCGAGATGGCGACCAAAGCAAGACGAGGGAGCCAGGGGTGAAGGAGACCATATGGTGACGGCGGTTGTAGAATTCCTGCTGAGAGGTCTGGGAAGCGAGGAGCCGGGAGCGTGCGAGTTGGCGAGCGTGGTCAGCGCGAGTAATGGCGTCGTGGGCGTATGCAGACGGCGGAGCAGTAGAAGTTGGAAGCAGCGTGTCCAGAGGCAGCAGGGGCTCGCGGCCATACAAAAGATAAAAAGGGGAGTAACCGGCAGTGTCATGGCGGGAGGAGTTGTAGGCGAAGGTCACATAGGGGAGAGCGGTATCCCAGTCGCGATGGTCCGGAGAAACGTACATAGCCAGCATATCGGTGAGAGTGCGGTTGAAGCGTTCTGTGAGGCCGTTCGTCTGCGGGTGGTAGGCGGTGGTGAGCTTATGTTTCGTAGAGCACGATCGAAGAATGTCAGCGACAACTCTGGACAGAAAGCATCGGCCTCGGTCGGTCAGAAGTTGACTGGGAGCTCCATGATGTAGGATAAGGGCGGTCAAAAGAAAGTCGGCAACATCAGTAGCCGTACTGGTGGGCAGTGCCCGTGTGATCGCGTAACGGGTAGCGTAGTCTGTGGCAACAACTATCCATTTGTTGCCCGAGGCGGATTCCAGAAATGGTCCCAAAAGGTCTAAGCCGACGCGATGGAAAGGTTCGGGTGGGACGTCAATGGGCTGAAGCAGACCGGCTGACAGAGTGGTGGGGCGTTTCCGGCGCTGGCACTCATCGCAGGCAGCAACATAGCGGCGTACACAGCAGTAGAGGCGCTGCCAAAAGAATCGACGACGCACGCGGTCGTAAGTACGGGAGACACCCAAGTGACCAGCAGTGGGAAGATCATGCAGCTCTTGGAGGACAACAGTGCGAAGGTGCTCGGGGACAACAAGAAGGAGGTCTGGGCCATCTTGGCTAAGGCTCCTGCGGTATAAAACTCCATCACGGAGCACAAAGCGGCGCATCGGAGGGTCGAATGGGGCGGTGTTGAGGCGGTCGATAATGGAGCGCAGCTCGGCATCGCGGCGCTGTTCTTCGGCCATGTTAGCGAGGACACAGAGGGAGCACAGAGCGTCCACGCTGTCAGTGCCAAGATTGTCACACGGGCCAACGGGGTAACGGGAAAGGCAGTCGGCATCGGCGTGCAAGCGGCCAGACTTGTAGAGTACAGAGTAATGGTACTGCTGCAGGCTCAGTGCCAAACGACCAAGCCGTCCTGTAGGGTCTTTCAAGGAAGAAAGCCAGCACAACGCATGGTGGTCAGTGACAACTGTAAAGGGGCGGCCGTATAAATATGGGCGGAATTTCCCAACAGCCCAGACAAGAGCTAAGCACTTGCGTTCGGTAATTGAGTAATTCCGCTCCGGGGCAGAGAGGAGACGGCTGGAGTACGCGATCACACGGTGCTCTCCGGATTGTCTCTGTGAGAGGATAGCGCCGATGCCGTAGCCACTGGCGTCAGTGCGAACTTCAGTGGGAGCGGTCACATCGAAGTGGGCGAGAAATGGCGCGGTAGTAAGCTTCGATATCAGGTTGGAAAACGCTTGTGCCTGGTCGGGTCCCCAGATGAAGGTGGTGTCTTTCTTCAGAAGGTTGGTTAGGGGGCGGGCGATGTCGGCGAAGCCTCGAACGAATCGACGAAAGTAGGAGCAGAGCCCCAAGAAGCTTCGGACGTCGTTAGAAGAACGTGGCTGGGGAAAGTCTTTGACGACTCGGATCTTCTCAGGGTCAGGGTGGACCCCCGTATTGTCGACGACATGACCCAAGATGGTGAGCTGGCGGCGCGCGAAACGGCACTTAGACGAGTTGAGCTGCAGGCCGGCATGACGAAAGAGGGAAAGGATCTGGGAAAGGTCAGTGATATGAGTGGAAAACGTGGGCGAAAAGACAATGACGTCATCGAGGTAGCACAGGCAGGTGGACCACTTAAAGCCGTGCAAAAGGGCATCCATCATGCGCTCGAATGTGGCTGGCGCGTTGCATAATCCGAAAGGCATAACTTTGAATTGGTAAAGCCCATCAGGTGTCACAAAGGCGGTCTTTTCACGGTCCTGGTCGTCTACAGCAATTTGCCAGTAGCCGGAGCGAAGATCTATGGATGAAAAAAATTTTGGCACCATGAAGGCAGTCAAGGGCGTCATCGATACGCGGCAAGGGGTACACGTCCTTTTTAGTGATCTTATTCAAGTGCCGATAATCAATGCAAAAACGCCAGGAGCCATCCTTTTTCTTCACAAGTACGACGGGTGAGGCCCAGGGACTGTGCGAGGGTTCGATAATGTTTTTCGCGAGCATTTTAGTAACTTTCGCATTGATAACTTGACGCTCGGCGTGAGAGACTCGATAGGGGCGGCGGCGGATGGGAGGGGCATCGGCGGTTTCAATGCGGTGCCTGACGGCGAGAGTTTGGCCCAGTGTCGTGTTATTGACATCAAAAATATCCGAAAAAGATTCGAGAAGGGCACGAAGCTGGGCAGTTTGGTCGGGACTGAGGTCGGTGGCCATCATGGTCGTGAAGGCGTCGGGCGACTGTGGAGACTGCCGGCGCGGGGTGGCAGTGTCTTGAATAGGGGTGTTGGCCAACTGAACGACGTGGCAAGGAGCGAGAGGAGATAGTGTAGCCATGCAGATGCCGGACGGGAGCACTTGAGAAGAGACGCCGAAGTTGAGGAAAGGCAGAGAGAGGGCGTTAGCTTGGATGGTGGCGATGGTATGAGGTAGGGCAACGTTACGGGTCAGCAGGAGGTCAAGGTTGGGTGTAACGAGATAGTCGCCATCAGAAACTGGGCGAGATGGGGTCAGTGGAACGAAAGAGGCGGTTCGGGATGACAGGCGAGCATAATCGGTACTGTACAGTCGCAGGGATATATCGACGGGTTCTGAATCCAGCAGTGGAAGTTCGAGGTGTAGGACGCCATCCGAGCAGTCAATGAGGGCGGAATGGTCAGTCAGAAAATCCAGAACACGGTCGAACACGGTCGATAAAGACGTCCAGGAGATTTGGTCGAGAGGTCGAGAGAGGATTTGTGGTCCGGGTCGTTGATGCAGCGTCACCTCCGGGAGCTACATCATTTAGTTTTCCAAATGGGAGCGGCTGGTGTAAGGCGACTGTGGGGAGCGAGAGCGGCGGCCCTGCGGCGACGGAGAGCGGGAGAATCGGCGTGGATGGGGAACGGCTGCTTCAGATGGTTCGGACGGGGCTCGGGGCGAGAAGGTGCAGGTCGAGGGAGAACTGTAGAAGGAGGGGTAGACGTTGCGGGCTGGGGAAGACCATGGACTGCGGCAATGTCGGGCGATGTGGCCAATGCGAGAACACCGGAAGCAGATGGGGCGGTCGTCTGCCGTACGCCACTCGTTTGGATTGCGATAACGCTGCGGAGAATAATAGGTGCGACGATAAACAGAGAGGGGTGGCTGGGGGGTGTCCGGGCTTCTGATGGTGCACACAGCCGGAGGAAGGTTCAGGTTAGCGAGTTCCTGACGCACGACGGCCTGAATCAGCGACACGGTGGGTAGAGAGTTATCAGGTGCGGTCGGACGGGGCAGAACAGGCGCAAGGGCTTCCAGTTCGCGGCGAACGATGCGGGTCACAGTGCCGGCAACGGGGTCATCATCGGAAGAGGCGCGGGACGGTAATCGGTGTTCCTCACAGGAAGAAGTAGCGGCAGTATTAGAGAGCCGAGAGAACTGCTGTGGAATTCGGCGGCTTTTAACCTGTTCGAAATGACGGCATTCTTTTATGATTGCGTCCACGGTGGTGCAGTCTTTGCAAACCAGTAAGTTAAAAGCATCATCCGCAATCCCTTTCAGAATATGGCTCACTTTGTCGGACTCGGTCATGGCGGCGTCGACCTTGTCGCAAAGCGCCAAGACATCTTGGATATATGCCACATAGCTTTCGGTTGACGACTGGGCGCGCGACGCGAGCTGCTTCTTCGCGGAGAGCTTCCGGTCATCGGGTCTGTCAAACAAAGTACGGAGGTTTTCTTTAAAAGTGTCCCAGCTCGTCAGTTCTTCGTGGGTTTCGTACCAGACCCGGGCCGTGCCACTAAGATAGAAGATCGCATTCGCTAGCATCACGGTGGGATCCCACCGGTTATAGGTGCTCACTCGCTCATATAGGCTGAGCCAGTCGTCGACATCGGTGCCGTCGTTCCCAGAAAAGGTACCAGGGTCACGGGGAGGAGCCATGACCACGAAGGGAGCAGAGGGAGTGGTTCGTGACTCGCCGGGTGGAGCCATGATGGCAGTAGCCCAGGCCTGACGACCGCTTCGGAGCTGCGTGGAGTGGAGATCGTTTACCCGGCACGTCCACCAAAGATGTTACGTGGCCTGAAGTCTATGTCGGCACAAGGACGACCGGAGCACAGGGTACAGATCACAGCTAGCCCCGAGCGGCA
Source organism: Amblyomma mixtum (assembly GCF_055824585.1). Classification (NCBI taxonomy): domain Eukaryota; kingdom Metazoa; phylum Arthropoda; class Arachnida; order Ixodida; family Ixodidae; genus Amblyomma; species Amblyomma mixtum. Next base: position 149,211,454 of record NC_143012.1, read on the forward strand.
AGCGCGCACACACCGGGCACTTCCTCTGCGTCGTCTTCACGGAGATTATCCGTTGCAATACTTTCAGAAGTGCTGTTATCAAGTTTGACTGGGGGCATGTACTGAAATATAAAAATTCTGATGAAGCATTCCATTTTTTCTTAGAACAGTTCATTTTAATTTATAGAGAATGTTTTCCATACAAGACGGTTAAAGCAGCTAAAAAGGCTCGCAAGCCCTGGGTTACGGCCCATATTCTGAAAATGATTTCAAAGAAAAACAAACTGCATCAGAAATTCCTTAAAAGTCGCGACTCAGGAGACTTCTCAGTCTTCAAACGACATCGGAATAAACTAAATGCTGTCCTAAAGAAAGCGAAAAATGACTATCACATCAACCTATTGTATGGCATCAAAGATCAAAAGATCGTTTGGAAAAGACTAAACACACTGTTGTGTAAGGAGCAATCTAATGTGCCTAGCAGTTTAATTATTGATAACGAAACATTTACCACTAAAGACCTAGATGACAAATTCAATGACTACTTCGTTTCGCTTGTAGATTCTGGACATGATCCTAGTGCTATTGATTACATAGACAATTATAAGTCCAATACTCTCTTCCTTACTTCGTGTGACGACACGGAGGTACTGTCAGCCTTCAGGCGTATGAAAGTTAGTAAATGTGAAGACCCATTCGGAATTAAAATGCAACCAGTTATGCATGTTATAGATATTATTTGTCCAATTTTAGCTCACATTTATAACTTTGCTCTAGATACAGGTGTATTTCCTTTTGAAATGAAAAAGGCAAAAGTGATTGTCTTACACAAAGGCGGTTCTAAAGGTGTTCTCAATAATTACAGGCCTATATCTATTTTGCCAATATTTTCCAAGGGCTTAGAGCGAATAATTTTTGTACGCCTGTCTGATTTCCTTCAAAAATATAATGTCATTACAATGAAACAGTTCGGATTTAGGCAGCACTCATCTACAAAACTGGCACTGCTCCGACAAAAAGAATTCATTCTCACGAACATCGAGAACAAAATGATCACTTTAGGAATATTTGTAGACTTCTCAAAAGCCTTTGACAGAAAAACCATACTACCCTTCTCTTAAAACTTTCTGCATACGGTATTAGGGATAAGATGCTTAATTTAATTTCCAATTACCTCAGTAACCGCGAACAGTTTGTCACTGTTGATAATTTTCACTCTGCTTACCCCAGGGAAGCTTACTGGGTCCGCTGCTATTCAATATATATATATTAACGATCTAATAAATATATATAAAGAAGTTGAATATGTAATGTATGCAGACGACACCACTTTCTTTTTAACAGGCTCAGACGTAAATGGCTTAGTGGCAAAAGGAAATGAAGTCTTGGATAAACTGCATCTGTGGTCTATCAAAAATTCTCTCTTAGTTAACTCAAGTAAAACAAAAGCTGTATTTTTCAGAACCAAAAACACGAATTATAACAGAAAATCCTCTGAGATTGGGGGTGAATGTCATAGAAATAGCTAAGGTAGTCAAATCCCTAGGTGTTTACTTTAATGAATACATGCTGTGGGATGCTCATATTGAGCATCTACAGACCAAGTTGTCTCGTACAGTCGGAATTCTTAGAAAACTGGAATATATGCTACCTGAGAGAACCAAGCTTCTTTTGTATATCGCACTGTTCGAATCCAATATAAGATATTGTAACTTAATCTGGGGCAGCACTACATCCACCAATAGAAACAAGCTGTTAGCGGTACAAAAAACCGCGCTGAAAGCAATAGCAAATGTGCCTTCTTTTTCGTCTTCTGGGCCTTTATACTCAAAATATAATATAATTAAAGTTTCCTCGTTTTATGATTTTCGCCTCCTCCAACTGTACAAATCCTTGTCCGAACGTCGAATGCCGTTCTTAGAAGAAACTATCAATTTACGCGAAAATACGCACTCCCATCTAACTCGCCATCATGAAGTTTGGTATGTTCCACGTCCTCGCACTAATTACGGATTTCAGACACTAAATTACGCCTTACCTACTTTGCTTAATCAATTTCGCCTACCCAGCTCTTCCGTTCGTTTACATTCGAACCAACAGATGAAAACTTTATTTTTATAATATTTGCTAGCCTTGCCTTAGCGATGCCTTGATTGCTCTTTGTGTTGGAATGTGTTTGCTTTGAAATGCCTTTTCTTTTTGTATGTGATGTAAGATATATTATGTTGATTGCTTTTCCGGTTGCGGATAAACCGTACATTCTTATTTTTTCGATTTCTTTTTTGTTATGTTCAAATTGTGAACTAAGTGCTTTGTATGTATGCTTTATATGCTTTCATTATCCCTACCGCCGATGTAGTTTAGGGGAAGGGAACGTTGTCAAGCCGCAATATTGCGGCTTTTTTCCCTCCTCCTCAGCCATGTGATTTTCTTTACATGTCTGGAATAAAGTTGACTTGACTTGATAATCTTTAATGAACTTGGCCCAAGAAGCAAGGAAGCGCTGATAAAAGCATTGAAGACAGTCATAACAAATCAGCAAATTCCGCATAGCTGGAGACAGAGTAAAATGAATTTGATTTATAAAGGGAAAGGAGATAAGATGAACATCAAATCCTACCGTCCGATTACGATAACGTCTGTTATGTACAGGCTAGTAATGCAGGCGGTGAAATTAAAAATGCATGCATGGGTAGAAGGTAATCGGATACTCGGAGAACTTCAGAATGGGTTAAGAAGGGGTGGGCGTTTAGACGATAGCCTGTTCGTGCTTACCCAATGCATAGAAATAGCTAAGGCGGAAAACAGACCTCTGTTTTTAGCCTTTCTGGACATAAGCGGTGCATACGATAACGTGAACAGGGAACTCCTGTGGAGCATATTGAAAGATTTAGGTATCGGTCATGAGGTAATTCATTTTCTACAGGAAATCTACGGAGATAATGAAGTTGAGATTACATGGGAAGGGAAAAAAAGTACCACAACTGTGGGGGTGCACAAAGGATTAAGGCAAGGTTGTCCTCTATCACCGCTGCTGTTCATGTTTTACGTGATAAATATGGGCTATAAGAAAGTAATCTAGGTTATAATCTGTCGTACAGATTAGGCGGAAATGTAGTTGAGCAGCGACTCCCGGGTTTAATGTATGCGGACGATAATGTACTGTTAGCAGATAGCCAGGAAGATATACAAACTTTGGTTAATTGCTGTGGAGACGAAGGAGACGCTCTAGGATTCAGTTCTAGCGCAACTAAATCAGGTGTGATGGTTTTTAACGATACAACTGACCAGGTGCTTACAATACAAGGCCACGAAATACCCAAAGTGGCCGAATACAAATACCTCGTGATATGGCTAAACGAAGGGCAGATATACACGGAAAAGCACGAACAGGCTCTTAGGGCAAAAGGACGAAGAGACGCCGGGATAATGAAACATAGGGCATTATGGGGGTACCACAAATATGAAGTACTAAGAGCTATTTGGAAAGGAATAATGGTGCCGGGACTTACTTTCGGCAATGCGGTTCTGTGCTTAAGGGCAGAAGTTCAGTCGAGATTAGACGTAAATCAGAGAGCTGTTGGAAGATTAGCACTAGGTGCCCACGGCTAAACCACATACGAGGCAGTACAAGGGGATATGGGCTGGGCATCGTTCGAAGCACGGGAAGCTAAAAGTAAAATACTATATGAAGAACGCCTGAGGAAATTGGACGATGACAGGTGGGCAGCTAAGGTATTTAAATATTTATACAGAAAGAGCGTTGACTCACAGTGGCGGAAAAGAACTAGAAAACTAACCAGTAAATATGCAGGTCATGAGGACGGAGAAAGAAAGAGCATTAAACGACATATTAAAAACGCGGAAGTTAAAAATTGGATGAATTCAATGGATAAGAAACATAGTGTAGAACTATATTGATACTGGAAAAGGCAGATCAAGAAAGGATTTTTCTATGATAACTCAAGAGGCAGTGCCCTACTTTTTGAAGCTAGGTCAGGGTGTCTTAGAACGCGCAGCTACAAAAAGAAATTTAACGAAGAAGATGACACATGTGCAGTGTGTGGTAGATCTGTGGAAACAATTAGTTTAGTTTAGTTTATGGGGTTTAACGTCCCAAAGCGACTGAGGCTATGAGAGACGCCGTAGTGAAGGGCTCCGGAAATTTCGACCACCTGGGGTTCTTTAACGTGCACTGACATCGCACAGTACACGGGCCTCTAGAATTTCTCCTCCAAAGAAATTCCAGCCGCCGCGGCCGGGATCGAACCCGCGTCTTTTGGGACAGCAGCCGAGCACCATAGCCACTGAGCCACCGCGGTGGCAAACAATTGAACAACAATTGCGTTGTTGATTGTGGAAACAATTGAACACCTCATAATCAAATGTGATTGTATCCATCCGGATGTCAATGCAGGCGCAGTCACTCTTCCTGAGGCCCTAGGGTTTAAAGATAACAATGGTCATGTAAATAAATCTGCAGTGGAAGTTAGTAAAAAGCGATTGGAGGATTTGTGGCTGAAAAGCGGAGATGTGGCATAAGGTTAGAATTATAGGAAACCGTAGGTAAAGATGATGGCGATTCTTAATGAGAATTGCCAACACAGTAAACAAAAAAAAGAAGAAAAAGAAAAGCTGAGCATGGTGGCAATTGCCACCACCCCGTTTCAAAGGGGGCGCTGAGGTCGCTGAAGTACAGGCCGATGTTCTTTGCGAGAACTTCGTTGTCGGGTTCGGGAACGAGATCTATCGTAACCACCGTGCGGCCGGCGGTGGCAATAGCTTTCGTTTTTGGCTGCTGCTAAACCGCACCGCTAGCCGCCAGAAATTGCGGAGTCTGCGTTTACGTCATGTTTCACGTCACTTTGTCCTATGTCCTCATCAGAGGGTCGCAAGTTTGAATCAGAGCCGGAAAAACTCTTCAACTTCGAATCCAGCGGCAACAATGCCATGAAATGGCGAACTATCGGATTTTACTAACAACAACAACAAAAAAAATTGATAGAGCTCTCCTCATCACCATCATCATCAGCCTGACTGCGCCTACTTCAGGGAAAAGGCCTCTCCCATATCTCTCCAATTAACCCCGTCCTTTGCCAGCTGCGGCCACCGTATTCCCGCAAACTTCTTAATCTCATCCGCCCACCTAACTTTCTGCCGCCCCCTGCTACGCTTGCCTTCTCTTGGAATCCACTCCGTTACCCTTAAGGACCAGCGGTTATCTTGCCTTCGCATTACATGCCCGGCCCAAGCTCATTTCTTCCTCTTGATTTCGACTAGGATGCCATTAACCCGCATTTGTTCCCTCACCCACTCCTCCCGCTTCCGATCTCTTGCGTTATGCCTATCATTTTTCTTTCCATAGCTCGCTGCGTTGTCCTTAACTTAAGCTGAACCGCCCTTCGTTCCCTTTAAACATATTCAAAGCAAAAATAAGTAAAAAAACTAATACGCTGAAAAATAAAGCAATTTTCTGCAGCCTTGGAAGGGAGCAACAGCTTGCGACAGGCAGCGAAACATTGCAAGTAGTAAAGGTCAACTTAAGGGACTATACACCAAATTTTTGCTTGAGTGTTTTATTCCTTCAAACGATGCGCTAGACATTGGAGTACAGGAGGCACCCCGTGGTACTCGCCTACGACCGCTAAATAATTTATAATTGAATTTCTTCTTGACTGTTTCGGTTTCGGTTTCATCAACCGAACGATGTTTGTGACTTGCAGTTGATGTTGGTCTCGTGAGGCACGAAAAAACATCAATTTTACTGCTGATACATCGCTTGTTGTAATTGTAGGTGTTGAAACAGGCTGGTTTAAATGCTGTAGCAAATTAAAACTACGTATCAGCATTTATATTGCCGTTTTATTCTCGTGCGTCACTTCACTTGAACATCAACTACACATCACAGCCACCGTTCGGCTGATGAAACGGAAACCGAAACAGTATGAGAGAAGAAATTCAATTGTATATTGCCTACCGATTGTAGGCGAAAACCACGCGGTGATTCATGTATCTAATATTAGTCCAATGCATCATTTGAAGGAAGAGAACAGGCAACAAAATTAGGTGCTTATAGTCCTTTAAGGCAGGTAGTGGCCGCAGGTCCGGACACGAAAGGAAATTGACTAAGAGAATAAGAACGGGTGGAGTGCATTTGGTACGTACTCTTTAGTGATGAACAGCATGTTTACCACTATCTGTCAAGAGGAAGGTATATGTCTGCTGCATTTTACTGGTACTAGCGTATGGGCCAGAGTTGGAGGTTAATGAAACCGGTTGAGGATAAATTGGGGACACCGCAACTTTCTACGCACTGTATGAAACAAAGGGATTGAACTTCTACATAGTGGAAACCAGCTAGAGAAAGGTACGACAGGGGAGGAAGTAGATATCACACGCTGACACAAGAAACTGAAGTTTTATTGTGGAATGCAGGAATTCATGCATTATATCTAAACAGGCTAGCTGGTGATACCTTTAAGGGCAACAGCGTGAAATGCGTCGACGGAAGGAGCGGAAACAAAGGGCGAACGGTGACTCACAACTGAAGTTTATTCCAAACACATGCACATATATATAAGGGAAATCAAAACAAGATCAGAGCAAGGCTATCATCATGAACGTCACGTGTCACCCGGTGTAACCGAGTGAGTTGGCCAAGAACTTAAACTCCCTATTAGAAAAGGGGACGGAAGTCTGACTCACGCATTTATCTCCTCATGGTAGCTCATGGAAGCCTTTCATATGCGTATCAGTGCAGATAAATGCGTCAGTCAGACTTGCGTCTGCCTCTCTGATAGGGAGTTTCGGTTTTTCGCCAACTCACTCGAGTGCACGGGGTGACACGTGATGTTCATGATAACAGCCTTGCCATCATCATGAACTAAGGCATTTAAATCCTCATGGTAGCTCATGGAAGCCTTTCATATGCGTATCAGTGCAGATAAATGCGTCAGTCAGACTTGCGTCTGCCTCTCTGATAGGGAGTTTCGGTTTTTCGCCAACTCACTCGGGTGCACGGGGTGACACGTGATGTTCATGATAATAGCCTTGCCATCATCATGAACTCAGGCATTTATCTCCTCATGGTAGCTCACGGAAGCCTCACTCGGGTGCGGGGTTCACGTGTCACCCCGTGCACCCGAGTGAGTTGGCGAAAAACCGAAACTCCCTATCAGAGAGGCAGACGCAAGTCTGACTGACGCATTTATCTGCACTGATACGCATATGAAAGGCTTCCATGAGCTACCATGAGGATTTAAATGCCTGAGTTCATGATGATGGCAAGGCTGTTATCATGAACATCACGTGTCACCCCGTGCACTCGAGTGAGTTGGCGAAAAACCGAAACTCCCTATCAGAGATAAACGCGTCAGTCAGACTTGCGTCTGCCTCTGATAGGGAGTTTCGGTTTTTCGCCGACTCACTGGGGTGAACGGGGTGACACGTGATGTTCATGATGATAGCCTTGCTCTGGTCTTGTTCTGATTTTCCTATATATATATATGTGCATGTGTTTGCAATAAACTTCAATTGTGAGTTAGAGAGTCCTTGTGTTACTGCGGAGTTTTTCAGTATGCCTATCAACCAACTATCCCAACTTTCTGCTCTCTTACGAATAAATTTCAGTTGTGAGTCAGCATTCGTCCTGTTTCGTCTCCTTCCGTCAACGCCTTCCACGCTGTTGCACTTAAATGTATCACCAACTAGCCTATTTAGATATGTGTGAATTCCTGCATTTCACAATAAAACAGCAGTTTCTTAAGCCAGCGTGTGCTGTCAACTTCATCCGCTGTCGTACCTTTCTTTGGCTGGTTTCCACTAAGCAGAAGTGCATTCTCTTTGTTTCATACAGTGCGTAGATAGTCAGTCCGGGGAATTTTCCAGTCCGCTTTAAAGAATGTTCGAGGAGTGTTACAAAGAAATCTGTACGCCAAAGGAGACACTCGCGTTTCTGAAAGAGTAAAAAAAAAAACGAGCCGCAGCATTTTTTTTTTAATGCACACTGCTACTCTTCTAAATGAGTCGAACAACGCCTTCCAAGTAAAGCAGCCCTCGTCAGGTCACCTGCTAGTTTCAGCTTTCAGGCGCGGTCTTGAGAGTTAGTAGTTGTGGCGTTGGTTTCACAACGGGTCGACGACCGAGCAAGCAAAGACAACTTGTGTAGACATGCCTGCTCGCTCAGGACAGAAATGAAACGAAAACTCAACAGCCCTGTACCTAAACAATGAGAGCTGTGCTGCTCTCCTTTTCGCACTAGTTTTCGTAATTCTGCTGCGAGCTGTCGGCAGTGCACAGCATGTATTCGAAAAATTCCACAAAACGTCATGGTACTTATGAACTCGACCTAGATGCGAATATTGAGCGGGGGAACCTCAGTTCAGTGCCAGTTCCCCAAGGACACGCAGGAAAGTCCCATTGTTTCTCCGTTGTTACTGGTCTTCGCCTCACCGCTCTTTTCACTTATGTTGCGTGGTTCGTTTATCGAGCATGCTTGATAGAACAGACACAAACGTTGGCGTGTTGGAAACCAAGCTTATCTCCTTGCTGTTTCAGCAGCGAAGTGAATCAAGCCGCATCCACAGGAAAAGAAACACAAAACAACAAAACCGCGCGGAAATGATGCATGTAATAAATTTTAGCGCATACGATGTCGAATGGGGGGGGGGGGGGGACCATGCATGGGCCGCCGGTCTCTGTGTAAGCCTTCAGCAGTTCAGAATGGCTTGCCCGAGGCACATTGTGAAGATGGCAGTTCCTACATGAGGTCAGAAGAGTCTCCTAGGAGCCATCACCGTGAATGACATGTGACATAATGAAGTCTAAAAAGCATCAAAAACCGACCAAGAAGCACAGTTCGGTGCAGAGGAGCATTCCAATCTGGGTACAAGGTGATGCTCCTGCTTGCATGGCGATGCTGAAAGCAGCTTATTTGCATTCTTCGTTGATGATGGGGGCGTCTGTGGATGCTGCACAGGACGCCATTTGTGTCCATGTAAATGAATTGTCCTGGCGCAGTTTGGATCACTCTCTCGAAGCACGCATGGCCCGGTACTTCGTGAACACTTCGTCGATGTCGGCGTAGCAGCCTTGCAGGTGCCTGCAAAGAGAGAAACATAGAGCAAGTTACGGGGCAGGCTGTGCAGGGGGGGGGGGGGGGGGGGGCACAGTCGAACAAAGAACGGTCGATGTTACCTGCCACGAGAAACACCGGAAAGCAGTGTGAAAGAAATAATGCTGAGTGCTTAAAGCTCGAGCACTTTGAGCCGGCGAAAAGTAACGTTGGTAAAAGCGCGGTACGCGAGGGACGAGCATGAGCCATTTGTGGATGCTTGTGATCACCAGTGATCGCACACGGAGAAAACTACAAGGCTCGCGACGCAGACTCGAGTGAGCTGTTTCAGCAGCGCTTTTACGGCACAAAAATTCTGCATCACTGTACTAGGAATAACGTCTGTATATTCGCGAAAGCTTTTAGACGGTCTAGTAAGCCAGTCTACATTTTAGGCTTGGTAAACACAGCAAAAAAGACGCATACACGAGGGAAACAGGACACAAGCTAAACTTGCAACGGACTCTTAAACCCATATATGCCTAAAGATCAGGCATTCGAAAGCAGTTTTGTTTCATATTGCCACGTATCATTGTAGTGTTTGTTCGTTCACGCTCAAGGCTGCAGGAAAGGGCTGTTATCATTTTTGTTCGTGACGCGAGAAGCGACCAGTCTAATCTCGATTGATCGCAGCCATGAAAGGCTGCATCTAGGTTTTTCCAGATTACTGTAGATGATCTTGTCCTGCTATCTGGAAGTTTCTTTGCCGGCTTTAAATTGAGCGATGCCGCGAGCGGCGGACATTCGTATTCGACGATTGACGAGCACGCTTGTTGCTTACGCCGCCGCCGAGTGAGTCAGTTCTTTTGCGGGCGCAAGTCAGCCCAAATAAAGAGCTTCGTTTGCAAGTATTTCTGGTGTCTTCCTGACCGCTAGACTGCCGTCACTACAACGTGACATCTGGTGGAGGTGCTGGGTAGCCTTTCATGTACCGGACACCCCCTACAAGCCGTGACGCCAGCCCTCTGAGTCATCAACCGCAGGACCTGAGTCCAGTCCACCGCGCTAGCCGACGCCTGCAAGGGGACGCACCAGAGTTCGGGAATCTGCCGGACCCTACCCGGAAGCGGAAGCCAGCCGCAACGTCTACCATGACCTTGCCCCAGACGACGACTCCAATCATTCTTCACTCGGATCCTGACTTGCAAAGCCTAGTTGATTATCTGAAAGGCAAGACCGCATCGCCTCCCCGAGGGTTCAAGCGGCAACTGTCGTCCTTCGTCCTTCACAATAATGTCCTCCTGAAGAAGAACTTCGCGCCGAACAGGACAGTGCATCTTCTTGTCGTGCCCAAAAATATCAGGCAAGAAATTATGCAGGCATGTCATGATGAGCCGACTGCACGGCATCTCGGGATTGCTCGCACGTTGCACCGCATCCAGGAGAAGTACTATTGGCCACGGCTAGCTACCGACGTTTCCCATTACGTGAAAACGTGCCGTGAGTGTCAGCGACGCAAAACGCCTCCGACTAGACCAGCCGGACTCCTGAACCCCATGCCACCGCCAACTAAGCCCTTTCAGCAAATAGGGATGGACCTCCTCGGCCCCTTTCCGACCTCTTCATCAGGAAACAAGTGGATCATCGTGGCCACCGACTACATGACCCGCTACGCCGAAGCAAAAGCGTTGCCTAGTGGTACCGCAACAGAAGTCGCAAAATTTTTTGTCGAACAAATTTTTTGTCGGGCAAATTCTCCTGCGACACGGCGCCCCGGAAGTGCTCATCACAGACAGAGGAACGGCGTTTACAGTGGAGCTGACGCAAGCCATTTTAAACTACAGCCAGACAAGCCATCGGAGGACCACTGCCTATCATCCACAAACCAACGGACTCACAGAGCGTCTGAACAAGACCATCGCAGACATGCTCTCCATGTACATCGACGCCGAACACAAGACGTGGGACTCCATTCTGCCCTACGTGATCTTCGCTTATAATACTGCCGTCCAGGAGACAACCAGGTTTACCCCATTCCAGCTGGTATACGGCAGGAAGCCCACGACAACACTCGACGCAATGCTCCCGCACGTTTCTGACGAAGACAACCTCGACGTCGCCGCCTACCTTCATCGCGCCGAGGAAGCCCGAAGACTTGCGCGGCTTCGCATTCAAGACCAGCAGCACACCGACGCCCGACGCTACAATCTGCGCCGACGAGACACGCATTACAAGCCAGGTGATCGGGTTTGGATATGGACGCCAGTTCGCCGCCGTGGATTGAGCGAAAAGTTGCTGCGACGCTACTTTGGCCCGTACAGGGTTCTCCGTCCGATCGGTGACCTCGACTATGAAGTCATCCCCGACGCCACGACAGCATCTCAGCGACGCCCGCCCACGCCCGGAGGTCGTACATGTCGTACGCCTGAAGCCATATTATGAACGCTAAAGGACTCGAAGTTTCATTTTCCGTGTTTATTTTCATTTTAAAGCATCGAGACGATGCTTCTTTGGAAGGGGGGTAATGCCACGTATCATTGTAGTGTTTGTTCGTTCACGCTCAAGGCTGCAGGAAAGGGCTGTTATCATTTTTGTTCGTGACGCGAGAAGCGACCAGTCTAATCTCGATTGATCGCAGCCATGAAAGGCTGCATCTAGGTTTTTCCAGATTACTGTAGATGATCTTGTCCTGCTATCTGGAAGTTTCTTTGCCGGCTTTAAATTGAGCGATGCCGCGAGCGGCGGACATTCGTAGTTGGACGATTGACGAGCACGCTTGTTGCTTACGCCGCCACCGAGTGAGTCAGTTCTTTTGCGGGCGCAAGTCAGCCCAAATAAAGAGCTTCGTTTGCAAGTATTTCTGGTGTCTTCCTGACCGCTAGACTGCCGTCACTACAACGTGACAATATGAAAAACTACTCATTTCACTCAAGAATTCAGAATCATCCTTTCCGTTGATGGAAATACTCTTCCCAACGCCGACTTCTGAGTCGTCCTGTAATGTAGGATACAACGAAAGTGAGCTTCTTATTGCATGTAGTAAAACTTCAATAATTTGATATCGATTTTAAAATCACATTTCTCATCACACTCGACTGGTTTTTTTTTTATGACAATGCGCCAATATTTATTTTTCTTGAAGGAATCACAATGTGTTCGAAGCGGTAGAATTCGCTCCCTGCTTTCAGAGAAGATTGGAGGCTCTTAGCGAACACAACGCACAACACTGAACGCACACAACGCAACGCTTGTACAGTAAACGTTTACAGCCTGTTGAAACTAGGCTAGCGGGCGCAAGCTTTTGCACAATAAACTGAGTTGCCGCGCAAAAAAAAAGCGGTGTCATACACGTAAGGCGTGACGTGTACACGGGTTAGTATGGAAGAACTGTACACAATACTCCTCGTTTGCCCTGTTCGTGTGATGCAGCTGACAGGGGGCACCAGATGGGCCAGACGATGTGCAGCATGAACATTTGTAATAAGGAAGTAATTACTCACTGACATTCACCCAAGCGCAGCCGTAAGGCTACAAAGGAAAGCTGTACATCTTTCTCAGAAACTTGGCAGTGAAAGAAAAATTCATCCTGGTCCGGGGTTCGAACCCGGAACAACCGCTTCACTGGAGCAGTCGCTCTACCAATTCAGTTAACCGGGGCGGTCAGAAACTTCGCTAAGCGGGAGCTAACCAGGGAGCTTACCGTCCCGGTTAGCTCCCGGTTAGCGATGTTTCTGAGGAAGCTGTATAGCTTTCCTTGTAGCTGTACGACTGCGCTCGGGTGGTTGTCATTGAATAATTAGTCCCTTATTACAAATCTACTCCACCTTGGCGGATTCCCCTAAACATCTGATCAGCATGCACATTTCAGCTTCCGCATAAAATGCCATTCGCAAAATTATTTTGTGTCTTGTTCACGTGCAGTGCGTCCATGTTTATTTAGCGGTCCATATGCCTCAAATCCGCGCACTTGGAGACCGTAACTAGAGCGACAATGCTTATAGCACGTGTAGTCGATATCTGTTTTGTTTCCGCGCTGAATACATGACTATAATGAATTCTGCAAAGCTACAGGTCCGCCAAGAAAGTCTCAGAACTGAGGGGTTCTTTTCTGAGCCGACTTAACTGCATCCTCCGGCATTCTAGCACTGCTCAGCGATCTTCGATTCCAAGCAACGATTTCTGGCATGGTTCCCCGGTCATTATTTAGCGATGACTCGCGCCACATCAATGCGCCCGTTTAGCGGATGTTGCACGTGAAGTGGCGAAGCGTACTTCTCGCTACGTTCGGACACCTTCACAACGGCTAAGCACATGCGCATGGACAACGCATTCGTAGCAGCTGACCCTCCTTCCCCTCACAGTGTATCATGCGGGAACGTTTCGGCGTGAGGAGAGTAGAAACACCTCTGTCTCGAGAACACGCGTAGGCGGATACAACTAAAGAGTGCAGCGGAAAATTCCCCTCAAAGAAGGTCTTCCAGCCAGTGGCGTCGAACGTTTGTCATGACGTCGCATGCGTAATCCCCTAGCGTGACGTTGGAGGCGGCTGGCAAACGCCTCCGTAAGATGAATTAGCAGCGAGTTCACGACAATTGGTCGATGCCATTGAAGGAACGGAATGCTTTGAGGGGAACTTGCAGCTGCGTTCTGGAGTTGTACCTGGCTATAGGTTGATACGAATCTACACCCGCCCCGTTTCATTCCCTTCGTTTCTTCCCAGACAGCGCTAATTAGGCGTCTGCCTGTAGTGAGGCTGTTACGGCACCTTATAGAGCGATAGATGTCAATGCTAACGTCACCGGGCAAAGCGTGTTTGTCGTCGTCGCCGTAGTACTCAAAAGGCGTCCGTGCCGCTAAGCGTAAGCAGAAGGGGAGGGGGAGTGGACAAGCGAGGGACAGGGTGCCCCACCCGGAGCCGTGATCACATGACCACCCCATGCGCACGGCCCGCGCTTTGCGCCTCGCGCTCACTTTCCCAAAAATAGAGCGAAGGTTGCCTTGAAAGGCGTGCCTGCATTCCTAGTCAAATTTCGCGTCCGTGCAGCCGAGAATGACCAGGAGAGAGAGGGGGGGGGGGGTACTTTCTTCGGTTGAAACTTGCAGTGCGCAATCATTGGATACATTTTTTTTAGCGTAATCATTATCGAATGCTAGCTAGAGCTGGTTTTCCGCATTACCAGTGGCGCAATCGCCATTCTGTTTTTCTTTCTTCATAGCCACTGCCGCTATGAAAAGGGATCGTGCCGACACAACAGAGCCTGAAAGCGCCCCTGTAATCCGATCACTGGGCAAACAAACTGAGGAGGCTGTCGTGACGCGTATACCTGGTGACTTTGGTGGGGTCGAAACTCGTCCTGCCGTGGAGGACGCGGCGGTTGTTGAAGGCAACCAGGTCACCCGGCGCCATGTTGAAACACAGCTCGGAGTTGGGGTCGCGCATCTTCTGGGCGAACTCCCTGCACATGGAGGGGCAGACAAGGCGGCTGCTTTGAGACGGCCCCGTCAGCGCACACTAACGGACGCAGCGCCGCATTCACGAGCACAGAAAGTCGCTAGCAAAGTGAGGAGTGTATTAATTGCCGAAAATGTGACAAAACTGTCGGAACTTGTAGCTATTTATAGTTCTACGAGTTGTTGTTTTGGTATATCTTCCTCTGCTGTTCACTCTAAGAGGTTACACTTTACCACCTTTAACACCGAGTTATACTTTAGAACCTCTTTCTGAACCGTGCTGGTTTTTTTACACTGGAATGAGTTAGTTAAATTTTAAAAGTAATGCTACCTTGTAGCAAAGGCGAAGTGCTTTGTATTTTGAATTACCACAGGAAGCAGCTTTCTAGGCCTCCGAGTCATTCACGGCAGCTTGTCATGCCAAATTCAAACTCCTGTTTTGCACTACGACCCTGTCCGAGACCGTGAAAATCGATTGTTCTGTTTCATAAGCACTGATACTTCGCAAATGCACGACCCCTGAACCGAACGATGCCAACAGTGGCCTGTCATTGCACAAGCCAGAATATATGGTTCAGGGATGGTCATGGGCACCCACTTGAGCGCGTGGTAGAAGGGCGCCACCAGCTGCGGCGCCAGCTGGACCGGTGCCAGCGTCCGGTTGTTGTAGTGGATCTCGTACACGTTGCCCTCCTTGTTCACGCAGATCACCGGCCTCGTCTGGCTGTACCGCATCTGCGAAGGAGAAACAACAGTCAACGCCGACAGAGCATCCTGAAAGCGCCGTCCGCAAGCACGTACAGGGTTGCTCAAAAGTTAACAGGCCACAGGGTCTGCTTTGGAGTTGCCATGCAGTGGGTCATCTGCGACAGCCCCGAACCCCAAAATCTCTGTCGGAGGTACGAGGAGGGTTATTCTCATCTCTGAGAACTTTGATTGCTTCCTTGGCGGCTTAATTGCCAGAACACTTGTTTAAAAGGAGACACTGTGACCTGTGAACTTATGAACAACCTTGTACATAAATGCGTCTGTAGATATGCGACACCAAATCAGTTTTTTTTTTTTATGGGCCGCCTTTGCGGTGGTCAACTTGCCCTTTTTTTCTTCTCCCGTGTGTGGCCCTGTTTCATGCCTAGTAACAAAACTGCCCCTAAATGGCGTTACCCGGCGTTATTTTCGTTTTATAATTTGTATTTTGTCAGCAGGCTATCCTTTCAGGTGGCCACATGTTGCGGAGGGCGCAGCAGTCTTGTGTGTGTGTGTGTGTTTCGCGCAACTGCCATGTCTGAAGTATTGGACCAACTATAGCCCGACAGCACGTTCTACATAACCGTACGTATAGCCGTGCTAGGCGCGTTCAAATGAGTAATTACTCCCTAACCGAAATATATTTCGCCTTGGTGTTTCCCTAAACACTCTACTAAAAGGAGTGAGCTGTTTAATTTCCCTAAAAAAAAAAAAACGGCGCTACGCTGAACGCGCAAAGTTCAGGCCCATATTTTCTATGCCACCAGGTGCGTATCCCTCCTTTCCGCTTCGCTAGGATCCTTTCTCAGTGTATATTTATTTATTTATTCATTCATTCATTTATTTACCCTCAGGGACATAATGGAGTGGTTAAAACGTAAAACAATCTTCAAGAAATGCAGTTAAGCGTTTAAAAAAAAGTTTCTCCTCATCAAAAAATGTTAGCTAAATATTATCTAAACAGTTTCCAAACAGTTCGTTATTATTGATAGACAATTTCAGCAGGAAGGTGGTTCCATTCGCGAGATGTAAGCGGAATACATAACGGAAAAAAAGTTTGTGTTACAACGACCCAGACAAAGGTTGTGAATGTTATCAGTGTGACGTGAACGATACAGCGGTTCAATAATCAGTTCAGTATGCAGTATCGGATAGTGGAAATGTTTACGAAGTCATACTAAGCGAGAAATGATACGGCGAGACGCTGAAGGCGATAGCTCAACGCTCATTTTCATGGTCAATATGCTGGCTGTTCCGCTGTAATCAGAAAAAATGAAGCGAGTGGAATTATTTGAACAAATTCAAGAGAATGGGTTATAGTCCTTGTTCGACTTTTGTTTGTTCCCAACATGACTGGTTAGGCTTATGGCACGAAATAGATCATAATATCAAGGTGCAGTTGAACCAAGCGCTCAAGTGAAATAAACTGCACGCTGATGAAACGTCCACGCGCTTCATGTCTTCACGCTTGGTATCGGAAGCACAGAAGAGACACGGCGCAAGATTCGATATTCGTTCCATATGGCTGCGTCAGTACATTTCCACGGTGCTGTGCTGTCACCATTATTCAAACGCACCGTTGCCATGACACCAGCGTATCGTTCTTTTTACTCCAGAGGATAGCCAAGAGAGCGTTTAGCGCTGATTTCTCGAAATGCAAGTTTGGAAGCCCTATGCAACGGTAGTATGGTTTGGTTTTTGGTTTACTGGGGTTTACCGTCCCGAAGCGACTCAGGCTATGAGGGACGCCGTAGTGAATGGCTCCGGAAATATATACCACCTGGGGTTCTTTAACGTGCACTCACATCGCACAGTACACGGGCCTCTAGAATTTCGCCTCCATCGAAATTCAGCCGCCGCGGCCGGGATCGAACCCGCGTCCTTCGGGCCAGCAGCCGAGCGCCGTAACCACTGAGCCACCGCGGCGGGGCGCAACGGCAGTATGGCTCGAGGGAATGCGCACGAAATCTCTTATCCCTCTTTCACTGTGGTTTCACGCAGAAAATAGAAGAGAAGAAAATTCGTGCGCTCTTCCCGACAGAAGACGCGCAGCAGAAATGCTATCGCAGCGCATTGTGGGCCCTCAATGGCCGCCGCGGCTGCTGCCTCTGGCGCCACTCACATTGTGCGAGAAGATGCTGAACTGCACGGGCGTGGAGGAGAGTATGTGGAAGGCGGCGGGGCTGTTCTCGCGCATCCAGTTGGCCGCCATGAAGCCGTCCACGAAGAAGGACTTGCCGCCCGTGTCCTCCTTGGCGTCCATGGCCTTCAGGCAGTGCAGCATCTGCAGGCCTGCGGAAAGCACAAGCGGCCCAATATTGAGCCGCGGCGGTCTTCTAGGCACTACGCGCTCTAAATTTATGCACGCCTACGAATCAGACTGGCAGTTGTTCGGCGACCATAGTACTGATGCTGCCGAACGGCCACGGAGAGAGAGACACTGTGCTGTGTCAAGAAGGCGTTCTAGCGAATTTCAGCATTACTCCCCCGGGACACCTATGAAGGCTTATGCGCAATGCTGCCGCCGTGTTCGTCCCTTCATTGTTGCTCGTGCTGTACACGCGGTGGATCTAGTAATTATTGTTTTCTAGTCTGGTATGCTACGAGAATGTCGGGCTTATGGCTCCAAAGTTGCTGCACGTAGGCTGCCAGGTGCGCCATATGTGGAGGGCTTCGCGATAATTTCGGCTACGTGGAGCAATTTACCGTACACTTACATCGCACAAAAGAGTGGCTTTTTTGCATTTTGTATCCACAAAAATGCAGCCGCCGCGGCAGAGATTCGGTCCTACGACCTTGAGATCGAACGCAAAAATGACTGAGCCACCACGGCAGGTCTGTCCCTTTTAGTCAGTTCTTGAAACTGAATACGGTAACAACTTCTCATTTATTAAAATCAGCGCTTGAAGACACAGACAGAAAGGTGACACACACGCACGCAGACGCAGACGCACACGCACAATGCGCTGGACTGACAATTGAATTTTATTCATGAAGCAGTGCTAACTATATACAGTGCAGATAAAAGAGTCGGCAATCAGTCCCGTCACATGTTCCTGCGTACCCCTGACTTCCTGCTCCCGAAAATGCCCTCTCTTTTGATAGCAACGAAGTGATAATTGATCGAAACCAAGACCGACAACACGAGAAATTATCGAGGCAAAATCAGTCTTTGACTGGAAAGGCGCATGCGTGAGCATCACGTCCCTCTCGCTGCTATGGAAGGAAAGGTCATCTGTGGATGGGTGAAGTTAAGGGTACGAAGGGACATGTGAAGGGACTTATTGTCGATTGTTTTATACACACTGAATACATTTAGCATAGCTTCATGAATAAAATTCAGTTGCCAGTTCAGCGCAGCGTGTGTGTCTCACCTTCCTGTCCGTGTTTTCAAGCGCTGGTTTTGACAAATGCGCAACCAACTCGCCCAACAAGACACTTTGTACAACTTGTCAGTTCGGGCTGACTGCGCAGCGGTACTTCGACCCAGTCGACCAAGACTCGGCCAGGAGGCGGTACAGGCGTTCGAGCGACGCCAGTATTTACAGCAAGACACCACGCGCATATCCGGGAGTTTGTTTCTAGGACGAAAGCAACCGACAGGGCCAGTCGCCGAGACCAGACCCGGCGGAAGGCGCCGTCACGGCCGTTTTGCCGGGTGATCCCCTGGCGTTCTCCCCACCTCGGGATCATCACGTACCGGGTGAATTTTCGCGGTAGTTCATGTCGGTGTGGTGCTCCAGGTACATGCCGGTGTAGGCCAGGTGTCCCGGGTCACTCTGGATGGGCTCGCAGACCACGTCGAAAGTGTCGCCCCAGATGGTCGACTTGACGTACGCCACTCGCCGCACGGCATTCAGTATTTCACCTTTCTCGCACGGCACGCCTGCACGCCATAAAAGAGTGGAGGAGGCGGTTTGAAAACTTGGCTCATCTTGGTTCCTAAAATCTACTCGCACTCTTGCTTGCTGCTATGAACGCACGGGTGCTGAATGTCAAGGAGTGGCGAGGAATGAAACGGTATTAAAAACAACAGAATGAAGCTTTGCCATTGGGAAATTAAAGTCTATTCGGACAAAATAAGTAAGCACCGCAGAAAATTATTCTTGCGTTCCATGTGGTTATTTGTTAGTCTGTTGTGAGAAACAACCATCGCAAGAGTTACGCATGCATTGAAACTACGTGCGCTGCGCTATAACTACTTAGAATTACTGCGGAGACTGCGGTCATACTCTGTAAAGCGACCAAAACCGGCGCATTTCCAGTGAATATTTCTCGTCGTTCGGGCTCTTTTATGTGTGCTAACCTGACCTTCTCAAATCTAGCTCTTCCATAAATTCCACCACTGCGGTCAGCATTTTTTTTTCTGTTACTCACTGTGCGCTTACCGCTGCCTCCGAGATGCTTGAACACCGACTCGCCCACAACAATATTTTGCTCCAAAACATAGTTCGTCTCAAGTCACAGGCCTCGCAGAAGAACCATTTATTTGTGATCTACCATGACATCAGCAAGCCAGCTTCCGTAGAAGCTTCGCTAAGAGGACGGGCAAGGGTAACAAGGAACGATGAGGATGGGTGATGATCTGAGTCTCTCCTTTGAGGGTCTATCAATGTGTGCTTCTGCAATTTTTTGGAGAGTCCGAGCGAGTCCCAAAAGCGTCCTCACCTCGGAGAACGACGACGCCGAACTTGTACATGCAGTCGAGGCAGCGGTAGAGGCCGTCGTCAGAGTCCATAAACTCCCGGTAGGAGACCTCGGGGAAGCTCTTCCAGATGGACACCCGGTCCCAGAACTCCATCGGCGGCAGCGGGGGCCGCGGCTCGTCCGTGTCAGGGTTCATCATGTAGCTGCGCGCGTTCCGGTACAGCCTGCGCCGACAGTCGGTGCGGAGTCGTGAATTACTCGTCCACGGTGATTATTTGAATTTTAATGGCGTGAGCCATAGCTTAGCGAAAGCGTGCCTGGGCTAAAATGTTTGGTCAGGGCTAAGGGAGGCATTGAGGAGTAACTGGAGTAAGTAGCTGGGAATCGAACCCATGACCCTTGGGTTGCGAGTCAGACAAGTTTACCCCAAGGCTACTAGGCACGTTCCTTCGACTTGAAGGGAGGCCTTGTGTGCGTTATGGTGTATCGCGTGGTCTTGTATGGCTACTGATGAATGCTAACGAGTTTGTAATTAGAAAGTAGTACGAATTAGAAAAGACAGAAGGAAATAAACATTAACGCTGTAGCGTCACACACTTAAGGCGAAAATAAAACGCACATTTTAACTTAACCGCGCAGATTACTGTTCGAACAGCTTACTTCGTCTGCAGGTGAAAAGGGCAAGGCCATCACTGCTGATGAAACGCTACAATCGCGCTGTTAACCGGGCTAGTCTTTCGGAGCATATTTTGACTGTTCCATTCCTAAATGCATCAACAGAGCCTTGAGCTGCGATAAACCGTGCTTGCTGCGAAACTCCTGTGCCAGTATCCGAAAACTGCTTTCGACACCGGTTAACAGTAACCTGAGGCGGCGTCCAGTGGACATGGCTAATATTATAGTTCCCGTCCAATGTCTCTTCTAGCTTCGCCCTATACGAGAATGCGCTGTTGAGCAGCGATTTCATCAAGAGCATTCGCATGAGCAGTTGGGTTAGTTGGGCAAGTTTGGTACACATCCATGGTTGCAAACAGCGCAGAGGACGAGACTAGGAAAAAAAAACGGTGTACTCAGAACGGGCGCTGATTCTCAACTACAGTTTTATTCGTAAATCCTTGCGTTTATATAGAGAAAAACCACAGAAGGTACAAGCGCAAGAAGTGATCATACAAAACAACAAAACAAATATAGAAACTACGCGCGGCCACCAATAAGCGCTCAGAAAAGCGAGCTCTTTATCTAACTAACCTATGGAAGGTTTACAAATGAATTTATGATGTACCTTTACTATATAGAATTCTTCATTCTTCCTCCTCTTGTAATATACAAATTTTTCCAACAGACTAGTACACCGCGTTTTATGCAAAGCTAAGGCCGATTCCTTTGTGTCGAAACATTCGCCTATGACATACAAAAATTTAATTAAAAACAAAAATGATCATGGGACCTTGATGGCCGTCCTTCTGAACACATGCATAAGCCGCCACGGTGGCTCAGTGGTTATGGTGCTCGGCTGCTCACCCGAAAGACGCGGGTTCGATCCCAGCCGCGGCGTTAACATTTCGACGGAGGAGAAATGCTAGAGGCCCGTGTACTATGCTATGTCAGCGCACGTTAAAAAGCCCAGGTGGTCGAAATCATCCGCACTTCTCCACTACGGCGGCTCTCATTGCATGACCAGATTTGGGACGTTAAACCCTGTGAAACCTACAACCATAAAACCAGCGTATCAATTCCTATGTCTACATTTATTCCCGATCCACAAGCCTGCCAGTTCAACGCTGGATCAGTCGCGTTAGAAAGTAGGAACTCGTAGCGGTTCTGCGATTTTTTCTTGACCATAGCGAGTGCTCTCTATGTATATTAGTAGTAGTATAGTAAGTGGTTTAATAAAACATAATAAATGGAAGGAAAATATTTTTTTCTAGCCCGGCATCAGTTATGGCTGCGGGAAGCACGTGAGCTGGCACAGTTTTGGGATTCATCCGTCGTTCAAAGAATCTGACAACTTTTAGACTACACCGAATAAGACTATCCAAAGCTCGTTCTTAGGTCAATTCCCTGCTTTCAAGCCACCATTCCTCCAACCGTTTTTTAATGACGCCTATCGCGGATGCATTCATACTACTTTCGTTATCACAGAACCCTAGGGACAAAGGGACCTTCAATTGGATGAATACTGCTACAGTTTACCAAACCGCGCTTAATCCTTTCCTCAGCCCTGCCATACATCCTTGGGCTTTATAGCAGCACGTTCTAACGCACCCTCATCTCGCATCAAACAATTTGCCTCGACATACTGCATTATCCTGGAACCGCTTCTATCTGATCTCGTTTTTTCTCCTTCTATGTACTTCCATTTATAGTTGCCTTCTTTTCCATCGAATTGATTGATTCCCTCTGCAAGCTCTACGAGCTCCCATTTCAACCATTGGCTCTGAAATCTTATTTTGAAAACGCCTGCGAAGTTTTCTTATTATAGACTGCTGATAAAGTGAGTATTTAAAATCAGGGTTGCAAGAAGAATGTAGCTTCAGCACCGCGCAGCGTCCGAACTCAAAAGCATATGCAGCGCATCGTGGACTGACCAGAGGGGGTCGTACGACGACTGGTGTGTGCCCTGGGAGTCGGCCCAGGTGACCTCGAGGCTGCCTTCCGGGGAGACCTCCATGCTGACGGGACGGACGCTGAAGTCGAGCCCCGCCGTGTCCACCAACTTCTGCTTGCTGTTCGGGTGGATGCAGTGGGGGCAGTTGCAGTTGTCCCGAAGCTGTTCCGTCCAGGAGAGAAGACCATGTTCAGAGGGCGCGTGCACTCTGGCCACTGCCACCACCAATTACGGGCAAAGCGAACCCGCGAAAGAACCTAGACCGCTCCAACATTTTGGGATAAAGCACACTGCAGCGACATGAATCGTCATCATCATCATCATCAGCCTGACTACACCCACTGCAGGGCAAAGGCCTCTCTCTCTCTCCCATGTCTCTCCAATTAACCCTGTCCTTAGCCAGTTGGGGCCACTGTATCCCCGCAAACAATCTCATCCGCCCACCTAACTTTCTGCCGTCCCCTGCTACGTTTGCCTTCACTTAGAATCCACTCCGTTACCCTTAAAGACCAGCGGTTATCTTGCCTTTGCATTACATGCCCTGCCCAAGCCTATTTATTCCTCTTGATTTCAACTAGGATGTCATTAACCTGCGTTTGTTCCCTCACCCACTCCGCCCTCTTCCGATATTTTAACGTTACACCTATTATTTTTCTTTCCATAACTCTCTGCGTTGTCCTTAACTTAAGCTGAAACCTCTTTGTTAGCCTCCACGTTTCTGCCACATAGGTGAGTACCGGTAAGATACGGCTGTTGTATACTTTTCTCTTGAGGGATATTGGTAAACTGCCGTTCAAGATCTGAGAAAATCTACCATATGCGCTTGCGGCCATGTCGAAAGCTTGTTGACGTATCACTTCATAGGTTTGTAGTGGGCTGCTTACACCGGCTTCTGTTTTCTTTTGCTTTGATTTTGCCCGTTTAGTAGTTAGTAATGCAGTGAGTAATTAGCAATGCCGTTTAGTAATGCACATCAGCCAGGCCAGCATATAGCTCACCCAAATGTAGTTGAGCTCGCAGGCCTGGTCATCGCTGAAGATGACCTTGACGGTGTGCGCTCCGGTGGGCAGGGCGGTGGTCACACCCAGCGGTGGCTGCTGCACCTGTTCCAGGGCAGCCGTGCCTGCGATAGAAGGAGCGCAGCGCCGTTACCGTTGCAGCACCGTTGTTCAGGCGTATTCTGAGGCCAGCTTTAACTGCCAACGACACAGGTAGTCGAGGACACCAAGAGGCTCAGCCACGCGACACGATACTTCTTTTTCACTTGGGTATTACCGATTGCACCACAGAGGCTAGAAGGTCAGATGTGAGAACATAGAATAATGGATCGTTCAATGTTTTCCCGCTGTGATCTTACTCTTCCTGGTTGCTGTTGTCATTAAGAACAAAGTGAGTGTAAGCCTTCATCCTGTAAGATTTTTTGTGAACAATATTCGAACCACCATGGCGTGTATGCTGTTGCACTCGCTTCGTAACTTCCGAGGGCGACACACACACGATGAAAGATATTCGCACTGACCGGACCGCAGGCAGCAGTGCTTCTCTAACAATCACCACTCTGGCGTTTGAAGGAATGAGCTGTGTTCTCATGAAATCCCGGGGGGTCTCGACGAGGCTTAAATTTTAAATGCGTGTCTGAGGGCAAAGGGTCGTCGAGATGATAGGGTGTTTCTTAGGTAAAGGAAGAAACCTTAGCGATTTCAAGGGCTATCTTCGGTCTAGTTCGTGACCGAACATGGTCACGAACTAGACCTAGAAGAAGTAGATTGATTAGGACGACAACGAAGGCCGAAGTGAGGCCGATAAGTGAGGAATCTTGAAGGTCTCTTGAAGGACGAAGACGACAGTGCCGAAGCACACCTCAAAGATAAAAACGAAGAAACGTCAGAGGTTGACGCATTCATTAGCGGGTGCTCCGAAAGACGATAATGATAGCGGCGCGATGAAACCGTTGAAATCATCGCTGCACTTACCGAAAAATTCGCTATAACATAAGGCGCAGAAATGAAGTGCACGCCACCCGGAAGCAATCTAGACGTAGAGCGAAACATCATCAGAGTGTGTGCGGTCTGTATTAAGAGAAGTGTCTTGCACAACTCAACTTATTCTACGTGCACGGCATTACAACGTCGCACAGGAACGGTGGTATATAGCAACTTTTCGACGAGACGGTGCACGATTCCTACAAGGCCGAGAAACAGCAAAAGGTCAATCTCTGACCTCACTAGCTAGTCAAGTGACCACGCTAAGCTGTCGACAAGGGCACTGCATGAACTGGTGGGCGAGTTGTTCTGACATATCTAGTGAAGCAGCGCTACGGCACAGGGCCAAAGGGAAGAAAGGAACGAACACAGCGCTGAATCAGCGCTGTGTTCGTCCCTTTCTCCCCTTTGGCTCTGTGCCGTAGCGCTGCTTCACTAGATAGAAGGGCACTGCATTTACTGCTGTTCCACGTGCATTCAGCGCAACTCCTCCCGGCAACAAATGCGCCAGCGTATTCAACAGAAGAAGTCGGGCGAGTCGCATTACGGTACAGCAGCCGGCTCGGAGGAGGTGGCGGGGCTGTAGCTGCCCGCAGCAGCTGCAGAGTGGGTGCCCGCCAAGGTGTCAGGCTCCGCGCGAAGCCCGCCCTGGCCAGCGACAGCATGGCGCCGTTGACGACCGCGGCGGCCCGATTCCCCGGCGTCCCAGACACGCCGCTTCCTCTTCAACTTCCTCGGGTCCTCTTGAACCGCCAGGGGGCGACTGCCCACGGCTCGAATTTGCTCTGTATTTATTGCCGAATTATCTTTGTATTTACCGAGTTTAATGTCCTGATAGCCGAAATTACTGCGGTTTATAGCTCTCCTTGAATTTATTCATTACATTCTTCTTCATTCCACCTTTCACGTGAGTGATAATACGCTTGGACGCCTTATAGGTATATGGCAAGTGCTTGATGAAGGGGCAGATCTAAAAGCCGCCATCCCAGGCGATAAATTTTAGATCTGAAAACTATGCTGAACCACATTTTTCGGCGAAAGAAGCCTAAGAAATGCATGCTCCCTTTGGCCACCCCCTCCTGCAAGAGTGACCCATAAAAGTGCCCCTTGCTTGACGTGGCTCTAGTCTTATTTATTCATCTTTTCTCACTTTGTGCTTCTTAACACGGCTTTCCTGTCGGTTTCTGTATTAACGACAATCCTGTCTGTAATGCATTTCGCAAGTTGTGAGTATCTCGGTGGACACCTCAACTGAGCCATCAGGTAATGGATTAAGGACGAGAAGAATAGGCGCCTTAGTGGAAGGCTCCGTATAAATATCCCCCCCACCCATTTCTCTCATTTAAATCAGATTAAACATCCCGGCTCCCGCCTTTTTTTAAAACTCACCGCAGACGGTAGGAGGAGACAACCAACCCTTTCAGCCAGTCCCGTGGCGGCTTGATACGGCTTGATCGCTACGTAGGGTTACGCAGCGATCGGCGAAAGCAAGTAGTCCAGGCGTGTTTTTATTTCCGTGGGCTTGATTTGCAGCTATGCAGTCTCTGACTGGGTCTATTTATTCACAGAAACATAAAAACTAAATAAAAGCGAAAGCGAACCCGCCACGCGACTGGCTGAAAGGAACTCCAAGCGTTGGTTGGCTCCTCCTACCGTCAGCGGTGAGCTCAAAAAGAGGCGGCAGCCGGGTTGTTTAAGCCGATTTAAATCAGGGAAATCGGCCGCCTAAGACACAAATTCGAAGTTTCTAAGAATGCTCGGAACGTGTAGATCGAGTTAAGACGAGCTCAGATTCCTGTTTAGTGCACCTTTAACGCTATCACGCCATACCCTTAAGGCGGAGCGTAAGTGTCCCCCCAAGTTTTTGAAACTGCCCTGACGTACGGTGGACGTGATATAGATGAAGTGGGCGCAAAACTTAGACAAGGACCGAGAAGAGACATACGACGACTGACAAGCCCCTGCCAGTCGGCGTATATGTGTTTCTTCTCGGTCCTTGCGTAAGTTTTGTGCCCACTTCATTTATATCATGCAAAGCCAACTGACAGCACGCTCTTCTTCTCTACGGTGGACGCCCAAGGCAACGTACCGTTACTGCGCTTCTGCTGGTAGCGCCTGACGTGCTGCAACTGAGGGGTCGTCCTCGCGGCCAGTAAGTCGGGCCTGGCCGCACAGAGGGAGCCCGCAGCCCGGCGCGTCAGGGGCAGCAGCAGGGACCTCGCGCACGACGCCATCTCGGGGCCGGTCGGGGCACCAGGGAGTACGGTATGTCAGCAGAGACTTCCCTGGAAGCAGAACAAGGGCGTCGCACATAAATTCTCGATCCATTGTCACCGTACATGCGATCCAACGTATAGGTCTGGTGAGCAGCATTTTGAGTTCTATTCTTGATTGCAGCACCACGTGCCCTGAAACTAAGCCAGACAATATTCCCGAAACGCTACGTGCTAAGGAGAGAAAACGATGACCATCAAAATGGAAAGACTTTATATTTTTTGCTGACGAAAGAACGAAGGGCAGAGCAAGGTTACTGCGAAGGCAGCAGGAAAAACACGTCCACTATACAGGCACCCATTACTGTCTTCACAGGTCACCCTGTCACCTGACAGGTGGCAGGTGCCAGCAGTGGCAGGTGGCGTCTGAAGAGCTGCACTCAAATTTCGCACTACCGACTATCGTAACCGACTGCAAATTTCTTTTTGCTCCGTTTCCTCTCTTACATCACGAACCACGACCTGAATTTTTTCTTTTTATGTGGGTACAAAATGGAGGATACCGATAAAAATGCGTCTATGCTGCCCCGAGTAAAGAGGATTGCATCAGCCATCGTTCGGCTCTCCACGCAAGAGAGTATCTTTGCTTTGTACATATACAGGTTGAAATTAGCGTGAAATACCCGCTGGGCATCGTTATTCGGAGATTGACAGCTGTCTTAACAGAGAGACAACACGAATGTTATCACGTCCGACAATGGCGCAGCTCTCACAAAACTGGGCCATCCGGGTCTCTCCTAGGCCGAGACCACTTCTAGAAGGGACACAGAACAACTCCTTTCAGTAAAACATTTTTAATAAACAGATTCACAACAGCGCTACGGAACAAGGACAGAAGGAACACGAAAAACACAGGACGGGCGCTGTTCCTTCGTGTTCCTTCTGTCCTTGTTCCGTAGCGCTGTTGTGAATCTGTTTATTAAGCATGAACCAACTAGCCCACACCAGAATCCTCTTAAAACATTTTTCTCTCGCTTGTGTTGACGCCTCTACTGCAGCAAAAGGAGCATTTCCGCCTGAATCAGAATCAGGTGCATATTATTTCAACACCACATGGCACATATGAAATGTACAATTTAATTGAATTTAATTGAAATCGAATTGTCTGAATTGACTAATTGATTACCCCCCCCCCCCCCCCCCCTGTATTCAATCACGTGACGTCCACACCGAGAAGCATTGGTTGACACCCGTTTTGAAGTGACTGGTGGTGTAGCCCACCCTCTGGCATCCCTGCCTGAAAATAGCTGTCGACGCATGCATTTTACTTGCCAAATCTGCCGGCGCGGTGTCGACACCTGTACATCGTTTTGTTGTTCTTTTCTAGCTTACAAAAGTTTCGTTTTCGTTGAGAGTTGAATCTGCGATTAGAACGCGGTACCCTATCGATACCGGCCAACTTCAATTCTTCCTCACGAGTGTCGTTAAGCGCTGTTCTCCACTCTCCGGCTTGAGCCCACGAAGTAGAGGACGTGCAAAGAAAGTTACAACATGGTGCATTATTGTCTCGGAAAGCCCAGGAAGCGCACAGCTGTGACAGAGTGACTATTGTGTCTATGTGTGCTAGCTTAAAAGGGGCCGACTCCGCACGGGTGGGAGCAAACAAATTGATAGGATGGGAGCAAACAAATTGATAGGCGCTGTCTTATCGCGCTGGTCTCAGCCCGCCTAGTGCAATGGCCACGCAGGGGTCACCTTGACACAGTCGAACAAAGTGTGTCGGAAGGATGGCTCTTCGCTCGCGCCCCAGCCACGTGGTTTGGATTTGGGTGGATAGGATGGACATGTATCCCACCATGGTTGCTTAGCGGCAACGGTGCGCTGCAGCTGAGCGTGATGTCGCGGGTTCGATACCGGCTCAAGCGGCAGCGTTTAGATAGATGCGAATGCAAAAACTATATTGAATCGAGATATAGGTCAAGCCTAACGAACCGCGGGTAGCCTAAACTAGAGTACTCCATTGAATGCCTTACTCGGTTATTATTGCTGTTAATGTGATTTAACGGGAAAGCTAACGCATTAACAGTACAGTAACAATGGCGAGTTGGTAACGATTCATAGTGGCGAAAGACACTGAGCATGAAAGACTAGCGATAGGATGGAGGATGGATGGATGGATGGATGGATAGATGGACGAACGGACGGACGAAGATAGGAGCGTCCCCTTTCAAACGGGTGGTGGCAATTGCCACCATGCTCGGCTTTTTTAAAAATTATTTTTAACTCTGTCGTAAATTGTTATTAAAATTCGCCATTTTATTTCACTACGTTTTCCTACACTTCCAATTCAGTTTATAGATTGTAAACTGTGGGGTTTAACTTTCCGAAGCGACACGTGGGCTATGAGAGGCGCAGTTGTGGAGGGTTGCGGGTTAATTTAGATCAACTGGGTTCTTTCAATTGCGTTGACATCACACAGCACACGGGTGTGTTTGTATTTTGCCTCCATTGTAATACGGCCGGCGCCGCCGGGATCGAACCCGCTACCTCGGAATCAGCAGTGATGAACCAAAACTACTGAGCGACTGTGGGGGTCAATTTAGCGTATAGCGAACACATTGTGCCGACTGGCTTCAGAACCAATAATCTCAAAACAGAGCACCACAGGGAGGGTTTGTTTGCATGATAGAAATCGCAAGATTCACCCCCAAACTGCAGTCATTTCCCCATCAGTGTTTGCAGCGCCGCTCTTTACACGTTTCCTTCCTATATACGATATATGCATTATTGATAGTACTATACCAGTTGCGGCAGACGTCGGGCATGAATTTTCCTGTGAAGCTGGCTCATTGCGTACGCTAGAGATTAGTCGGGTCAGCAGCCGAGCGCCCCAACCACTGAGCAACCGCCGCCGAGCGGTCTACCTGTGTAGGCCCATAATGTGCGCACAAAGTACAAGTTACATGAAAAGTGTTTTACAGGAAGTGGGCGGCTAAAAGATAGCGGAGGAAAGAAATACCAGCACGCACTCGGCGGCGAAGAATGCGTTGCGGGCCGAGATATAGCCAGACTCAAAAAGCGATCCGTGCTCAAATTTCGCCAGCGCCCACTTTCCGAGGATAACAAAGACAGGAACATGTGCACGCTGCGGGGGGAAAAACAAACACTCGAAATATGCTGAAAACCTTTATCTTAGGCGGGATTTCATTTCTGCTGTATTTCTAAAGAGCTAGCACATCTGACTTCAGTGCGCTGCACCTATCGGGCTGCGGACTAGAAATTTATCGTAAAATGGAAGCTTCTGGACCACGGCTGTCCCTGCGACGACAATAATCGGTCAAGCGAGGAAAGAGCCCGTAAACGTGAACGTCGCGACAGCGATAAGTGTACAAAAAAAAATCGATTCGGCGAAGAAAATTATGCCTTTACAGAAAATGATCTACAGAATAACGTGTTCAAGTTTGGTTTATGGTTTAGTTTATGGCGATTTAACGTCCCCAAGCGACTCAAGCTATGAGGGACGCCCGTAGTGAAGGGCTCCGCGAATTTCGAACACCTGGGGTTTCTTAACGTGCACTGACATCGCACAGCACACGGACCTCTCGCCTCCATCGAAATTCGACCCCTGCATGCGGCCGGGATCCAACCCGCGTCTCTCGTCTCTCGGGTCAGCAGCCGTGCACTACCACCACAGAGCCACCGCGGCAGCGCCAATAACGTGTTTACGATGCACGCGCTATACTTAGAGTACAATACACAAATGGGCAGAAATACTCGCGAAACAAATGAACAGAAGGGCGCACAGCACAAATGCTTGCGGTGTGCGTCCTTCTGTCCACTTCTGTATCGTACCCTAAGTAGCACGTACATTTTAAATATGATCAACCAACTGGCCCCGTCGTTAGCCTTCTTGGAAGAACGTACCAAAGTCTGCGATTCAGTTCGGAACTTCGCAAGGCAAGAACTTGTATAACCCTGTTTACATGAACCCGGCGGGACAGGGTAGGGTCATCGTCGGGCTAGGTGACTCGCCCCTGACTCGCCCCGCTTGGTGTCTACATGAACTCAGTTCAAGCGCGTAAGCATCGCAGCGACGCCTAGCGTGAAGATTCGCAGTTATCGTGCAAACTTCCGGTTCCTGTTTTTGGCCCAAGCGTTCCCGCGCGCTGCCGTCTGCTATCCAGCGCCTCGCTCACTTTTTTTTAATTAATTAATGCTGGGAACCATTCCATTTCGCGGTCGCTGCAAGAAGCGCGGGTGGAGGTAGCGCGGGGGCTGACGACGGCTGCCATTTTGGCAGATTGATCACATGACCGGAAGCTTTCCCAGAATTCCCTGTTACCCGACTCCCTGACCCGATTGCGTTTACATGCTTTTAGAAAGGCGGGTCAAGCGAGTTAACCTACTCCCAGCAGGCGAGTCAACTCGACTCGCTCTGCCGTTTATTTTACTAAACCCGACAGCGTTTACATGAACAAGACGACTGGTTTTTTACCCGACAAGCAAACCCGACTCGACTCTATCGAGTTCATTGAAACAGGCTTTAAGTAACCTGAAGTCTTCTTTCTTACGTATGGAGGCACACTTTCAGTATCTTCTGTGGACGGTTTTTCCTCATCGCGCCCACCGACTGATAGCGTGTCCAATCTCTCTAGACGCTACTGCAGATTCTCTTCGCTGAGAAGGCTTATCGGGTCCATCTCCCGGTAGACATGTTATCAGCATGCGGCAGACGGTTCGCGCAGTACGGTCGGCCTTAGCAGTCCTCTAGATAACGAACGCATCACTGCAATCCCCCCCCGGACTCGCATAACCTACACAGAAAGAAAGACGGGAGAACGAGGAGTGCACATGATCTCCGCAAACAGATGCTGCCGACCTGCGCCAGGAGCGGCGACGATAAGCGACCCTCCTAAGCACTACTCCATGTGTGCATGGAAAACAGATAATTTACGGGCCACTTGCGAGCGATAAGTAATTGGCATTGCACGGTGTCCGGACAAGCGTACAAGCGAGCCGGATTCAAACCCGGACAATCGCGTGCATTGCGTTTCAGCAGTGTAACGCGGCTATAGTATACGACGCATAGTCAGTTGGTGAATATTCAGGAGCCGGATCGAGGATGGGACACTGTTTTGTAATCGCACAAAAGGCATGTATGGTACAGGCAGGAAGGCTTACCTCCCTGCCAAGGTTACGGGGTGAAAATGCTAAGTTGGCTTCTTTTATTTAGTGCATATACAACGAAGTTCACTAACTGACGATATTTAGAGACGAAAATGAGTAAGCTGCCTGTCTTCATCGAGTGGCACACCTTCCAAGTCAGCGCCGTACAGTCATAATTGGCGACCTTATTAAGATAAGAGTTATTTAAAAAAACAACAGCAGTTGCACTGGCTATTGTCTGCGGCGGTCTGTATTATTCCGTTGAACAATAGCAAAAGTGAACAAAATCAGCTTTTTAATGTTTGATTCAGTCAAACAAGTCAGAGGCATGAAAATTTTTAAGCTTATAATTTCGCCTCACGGTTAGCTTCTTGTTCAGTATGTCCCCCCCCTTATGTAATGCCTTCGGGCCTTTAAGGAAACAATAAATGAAATGAAAGAAAAAAAAAGCTTTAACAGCGGTTTACTTTTTGTCGCGGAGGAAATCTGTTCAGCAGTCCTGAATGTGGGCGTAGCTTCCCTGCAGACAAGCTGTATCCAACTATAGTGCAAGTTCGGGCTCCGTCCTTGTAGTACAACCAGACGTTCCACTGAATTTCGCTATCCGGCCGCTACCCTTATCACGTTTCATAAACGATACAGTTCGCAATATACACTTCTCTGAATACTTCTTGTGACCGATCTCATAATTCACCATGAAATTTGTAGACATTATGATCAAGCAGTCTTAAATGTACGGCTAACGGGCAAGGGATGCAAGGATGCAAACTGAGAATGGCGGTTGCATATCCGCTCAGACCGGAGTGCGCCTGCACTAGGAGAGGCGCAGGTGAGTCGCTGTGGGCGACAGATACCGAGTACACTGCACTCGGATTTCGAGAGTTGCAGCACTTGATGCAGAACGGCCCTTCACTGCGCCGCACCCAGCTTCACGCAGGCGGTCACTCTGCTGCAAGCGGCGATGGCTGCCGTTTCGAAATCGCGAGTTGCAAGGACAATTAGGCGAGCTCTCGTGTTGTCTGGCGTCGGCCACAGGCGGCGGCGGCGACGACCCGCCGTGACGCTGTCCCCGGCGGGGGCGTGGTCGCTTATCACCGAGGCCCAAGTAGGGCGCAGGCGCATCCCAGCTGATCGCCGCGCGTCGCGCCACGGCGGTGACACGTGGTCTACGTGTGCGGAAAGGAGCGCCCCCAGCGCACCTCTCGAACTCAGGGCTGCTGGAGAGTTGTGGCGCAGATAATCCAACCTTGAGGCGCCCGAAGAAATGCCGGGTCATCGGTGGCCATGCACACAGGCCTCAAATTACGCTTAGCGGAGTTAGGTTCGCCACGAATGACGAAATTCGACAAATCGCGAGGTTGGTTTCCAACCGACCGCCTTCCACAGCCGAGACGGCCGCCCAAACCACAGACAGGTCCACGGCTGCGGTTAGTGGCCACAAAACATTCAGATCAAGGGAGTATCTCATCCCAAACGTTAAAGCCTCCCGAATAATCTTCATAAAATTGGCACGCTTTCTAATGACACTATTGCTCATATTGATGTATGTTATTGAATTCCCTGTAAGAGAGACAAAGCCACCACTAACATTGCTGTGCCATCGAAAGCCGCGCCAAACCTGACGCAATACTTCGGGAGACTAAGAAAACGAGAATCTCGACGCAGGACCTCTGTCAGGAGTCCAGTCTCCCGATATTCATAAATACGCATCTGCGTATGCCTAGCCGTGAAGCAGATGCCTGGCATGACCATCTTGCCATCTTGTAGGCGTACTATATCGTCCTATAAAAGTGATCTCTATGCAGTGACGTGAATGGTATTGTGCGCACTCATCCTAAAATTGGTTTCAGATGTTTCCATTTGAACATTCATTCTTCAAGAAACAAAGAAGAAGATATTTCGATACCACAAAAGACTTGAATTCCTATTTGTCTCAGTTATGCTGCCTGTGACGTGGTATACGTGCAACAATATAAACACGAATGAGAGCTATATGATAATTTCCTCCTTAAACCGATCGGCCAGACAAGAGGGTGGGCTTGCTTTCGTAGTACAAAGTGGGTTTCACTGTGACATCATATCCGCATCGCTTTCATGGACATGTAAATCGAATTTATAACGCTGATAGCACCCAACCAATTATTTTCTGTTATGTACCGATCGCCTGACTCCGATATAAGTTGCTTTGTTGATGGCGAGAAGTCTTAGTGATAACTTTAATCCTTGGGGGCGATATTAATATCGATTTGTCGAAGCCGTCTCCTACTCACGGATGCTTTTATTTGTCATCCAATCAAGTGACCAAACAATTTTATCGAGCACAGCGACAAGCGTCACGACGTACAGCGCGACACTCATTGATATCTTTATCAGCAGTATGGACGCAAGCAACTTGTTGTCAGGAGTGATATGCAGTGACGTAAGTGACTACTTTCTCATCCGTGTGCTCGCTGAATAGACAGAAAAACTCGCGATGCCCTTGACAGGGTTATGGCAGCACAGACTGTCATGTCTCTGGCATTTTATGCTTTCCGTTCAAGCCTGATAAATGACAATTAGAATGCCGTATTTTCTTTATAGATACGGCATTCTGATACAGCAGGCGTTGCGTATGAATCATTCATTCCCATCTTCAAGCAAGTTTACCGAGATTATTTTAAGACAGATCTTAGAAACAGAATAGCAGAAGACCTAAGCCATAGATCGCCAACGAAGACTTGGAAGGATGGTGATAAAGAAAAATTAACTATTTCAGAAATTTTTTCAGCTGGGCCAATTTTTCAGCTAGGTAATCCAGTGAGTTATAAGATTTGAAGAGATACCGTTGTGAAGTAACTCTCCATTTTGGAAGCGAGAAAGAAAATACTTGCCAGAAGGTGTCGAAATTGGCTGCCGTCAGGGCAGTGCTCTCAACACAGTGCTCTTAAACTTAACAAACATAACTGCTTAACCCCGCACCACCCACTTCCCGTGTCAGCGAAGTTCTCGTTTTGGCCCGACCGCTACAGGGATGAGATGACGAAACTAAAAAGCCTTAGAGAGATTAAAAGAGATCGGCTCTCGAAAGGGCGCTAATGAGAATCTCGGTTGCTGTATTTGAATCTGTTAAAAAATGCTGCCATGCTTCTAAAAATATATACTTAAGTGATTGTAACGTGCAGAAAAAGGGAACGCACCGGTGATGTCATCCGCGCACGTTTGAGGTTATCGTGTCAAATCATATAGGACCCAGCTAATTTTCATCGTGTTGGATTAGTTAGAGGACTACGCCTTTCTTGAAGCGAACATAGTCATCGTCGTGTCATAGTTTCGACCACCACGATCAATCACGATCACGTTCAATACCACCACGATCTCGCGTGTTTCGGTTTCTATGACAACGCACTGATGATGTCAGGGCTCGGCACATGCAATGTTAGCGTGACGTCACGCTAATCCGCATGTGGTGTAACACCATGAGCTAGACAACTCCTGCACATATGAATCCTTCTGAAGTGTCGCATAATTGATAGAATGATCGAATTCAAAGTTAATGCCTTTGCTTTTACCACGAATGCGTGCTTATTTTTTGTAATCGAATCTCGTAACTGCACTTACGAGGTGCTAGAAAAATCTACCGCGGATTGTGATGCCCAAACATGCATGTAGCCCATCCGGCTGCTCCTCGTATTCGGCTGCGGAAAGTTTGGGGGCACTTAAGCCCCGTCCTTAAGGGTGTGACGCAGTGGCGTTAATAGTTCCCGGCAGAAGCCTCTTTTGCGCACGGCGACACAGACACGTTTCTACATTATGTGGAGGACCACACGACATATGTACAGTCTTTGTCAAATGTAACCAGGCTGCATGGTTTGCTTCTACATTATATAGTGGAGCCCTTCTTAAAGATCAAAACGTGTTGGAAGGTAAGAAGACCACCAGTCCTTACCTTTAACGACCATTTCAGCTTCAGGGAAGCTGTAAGGGCTCCACTGTACGAGCTAGAAGTAAACCACGAAGCCTGGTTACTTTTGACAAAGACTGGACATATAAAGCCCTGTTTTATCGAAGCCGAACGTATACGTGCCTGCGTGGCATTTGGGGTGGCCTGTCTGGCTCGCAACGTAAGGGTAATGTCTCGGATTCCCGACTAATTGCCCCAGTATTCTTTACAGCTCAATTCATTTACCTTACATGCTGACATGTCCTAATGACGTTTCAGCCATGCTGCGGCCTTATAATCGCCAGTTTTCTCATGTTTCAATCAGTTTTCAAATCCGCCGCTTCACGTGTGATGTAGCCACGTTTTCGCCGCCGGATTTTCTGCCAAACGGTATCCTTAAAGGTGTTGCTTTAATAAAGCCGAACTGACGCTAATCACAAGGCCCGTCGCGGTGGCTCAGTGGTTACGGCGTTCGGCTGCTGACCCGAAAGACGCGGGTTCGGTCCCGGCCGCGGCAACCGAATTTCGACGAAGACGAAATTCTAGAGGCCCGTGTGCTGTGCGATGTCAGTGCACGTTAAGGAATCCCAGGTGGTCGAAATTTCCGGAGCCCTCCACTACGGCGTCCCTCATGGCCTGAGTTGTTTGGGTCGTTAAAACTCCAATAACCCAACCCAAGCTAATCATAAGTTTGGCTTCGACTAAGTAAAGGAGGAGGACGCCGATCTGGCAGCAGGTGTGGGCCACCGAGGCCTTGGCTTCTCGCCACGCCGGCACTTCGCAGATGTAAATACGCAGGTGGAGATTGCAGAAAGGCCTGGCACGTGCCGTCGCAAACAGTCAATTTGCGAGAAAACTGGCCGGCCACTCAAAGGCGACCGGCAAACACAAACAGCCGGCTGCTGAGCGCACCCCTTCGAAGACTGCGGCCCTTTCGAGATAGCGTTGTGGACGGAAGGTTTCCAAATGCACGCCGAGTGACGGCGATAGCGGAACGCTCACGGTCGATCATCCAGCCGCGGCTCTGATAACGGGTCGCGTGGATGAAGTGTCGCTGTTGGCTTGCTTTGGCGGCTGGTGGTCAACACACGGCCCTCCCGTTTGCGCGGCGTCGTGGCAGCGAACGGAATAAGAACCAACAATGGTCCCTCGACAAAACGGAGCGACCACCAAGAGACGGAAAACGTAGCAGGGGACGGCAGAGTCAGGCGGATGCAGATCGGAACAAAGGGAGAAACAGCCACTGATTACAGTCGAAATTAAAGGTGTTTCAAAACGCTATACATGGCTTCTTGTCCGCAGTGTTTGGTACAGAATCGGTTCCCGAACTATATGCAATTAATGCGACGTAATGATTGGGAGTAGATGCTTGTCAAGGAGCCTTCGCTTCTGTTCAGAGTTTCGGGTGTGGTCTGACTGAATAGGATCTCAGCATAAGGCGCGTCGTTAGTTTACTTTCTTTATAGCCGCCGCGGTGGCTCAGTGGTTATGGTGTTCGGCTGCTGACCCAGATGATATGCATATCATCTGGGTGCCAGCTCACGCAGGCGTAGCAGGAAACGAAAGGGCGGACAGCCTGGCTCGAGGGCTCACTTACCGAGCAGGCTTATCGGACGCCCCGGAGTTACGGCTACTCACGTGCGAGGGAGGCTACGCAGAGACCCTACAACTTTATAGGGGAACTAGATTGAGGTATCCACCACCACACAGAGCACTGACTAGGGAAGAGGCTGTAGGATGGCGTAGGCTACAGACGAACACTTTTCCTAACCTGTACATATACAGCAAAATGTCACCAACGCAATTCAGATCAGACTGTCCCTGGTGCGGCGGTACACCTACACTCTATCACATTACCTGGGAGTGCGAAAGAAACATAGCATTCCACAATTATCAACCACCGAGTGAGGAGCAATGGGAGAGCTGTCTCTCCAGCAGCGAGCTCGAGGTCCAGAGGGCCTTGGTACAGCACGCTGTTGAAGCGGCACGACTCAGTGGAGCCCTGGACTGAGGGCCCACCCTTGCTCGAAGACTCAAGTCGCCAGCGCCCAAGCAGGACGACCAAGAAGTCTTCATCTCCGCGAATCTCTTGAAAGAGCAATAAAAGTTTTCTCTCTCTCTCTCTCTCGGCTGCTGACCCGAAAGACGGGGGTTCGATCCCAGCCACTGCAGTCGAATTTCGATGGAGGCGAAATTCCAAAGGCCCGTGTGCTGTGCGATGTCAGTTCACGTTAAAGAACCCCCGGCGGTCGAAATTTCCGGAGTCCTTCACTACGGTGTCCCTCATGGCCTGAGTCGCTTTGGGAAGTTAAACTACCATAAATAATATACTTTCCTTATTAAAGACATAAGCATTGGTCCTGTCGATCCGGTGGCCAGCTTCATGTGCGGTGGGCGCTTTCGTATCGATCCTGACCGGAAACTTCGTTATAGCGGCGCTGAAGAATAATAATAATAATAATAATAATAAGAGACTTTATTGCCACTTTGTATACAGTACAAACGAGGTTCAGCACCGTCAAAGCCAACTAGAGGTTGCCGCACTCAGCTCGGCAGTCAAAGAAAAGCTACAAAATGACAGGAAGGCAATGGAAAACACTAGTCGCTACAAAGTACAACTAAAGCTAAATTATCACGGAATTCACAAATCGAGCACCAAGATAAAGCCTATGCAAAAAGGAAACATATCAAAACAGAAATACTTGCATCTTAGTGATAAACAAAAAACGATCGTGGTCAACACAAAGCTTTCAAGAGTATCTTCTGGTTGCGTAAAGAGGTCACTTCAAAAATTCAGGGGGCACTTTGACTGTCTAAAGTGGGTAGAGGCGGAAGCGTTTTCCGCACCACCTTCGCTGTTTCTGTGGCACCGGTGGCGTCACATATAATTGAGTACTAATTACTAAGTGATGACAAATCACCAATTAATGTTTAATTACTGATTAATGCCTGAATACTAATTAACTGCTAATTAATGAGGCTTAAGCTTCGCCTTTAGGAGTGGAACGCGACATCGCGTTGTAGCGCTGCCAGGGAGTCCACGGAACACCACCCGTTCAGCGCGATGCCTTGCCCTTTGAACGCAACGCTTTTTGAGGAAAGGAAATGGCGCAGTAATTCTCTGTCATCTCGGTGGACACCTGAACCGCACCGTAGAGGAAGGGAGGAAGTGGGAGTGAAAGAAGATAGATAAAGAGGAGCCGTAATGAAGAAAATGAAAATTGTATTTGAGGAAAGGAAATTACGCAGTAACTGTCTCACAAAATTCAGGGGGGCACTTTTTTGACCTAAAGTGTGGTCACTGATGCCCCTAGGAGTGGAACGCGACAGCGTCTTGCAACGCTGCCAAGGAGTCCATAGAACGCCATCGCCCACTCGGTTCTACGCCTCGCTCGTCAGTAAATTGGTTTTTGAGGAAAGGAAATGTATCTGTCTCTCATTTGTCGGTGGACACCTAAACCTCGCGGGAAGGGAATGGAGGAGGATGAGAGTGAGTGAAGACACCGTATTCACTAGACGCGCCTTTGTTCATTCCAAACCATCGAGCAGGCATGGCGGAGTGGGTAGCATGCTCGTCTCTCACGCCGAAGACCGGGGTTCGATTCCTGAGCTCGACCAATTTCTTAATCGGTTTTATTTATTTATATGGCCTGACTAGTAAAGCTAATTAAGCTAACTGGATAATTAAGCAATTAACTAAGCTCAGTCCCACTTACTTGGAGCATCACTATACGATCCCTTCAATTGGTTGCATGGTTACTAGCCAAAGTACAATTGGCCCGGTTTGAAATTCGCGCACTGTGACGTCACGACCGTTTCCACCAATTGAAAAGCGTGACATTTTCTGTCGACAACTGCTGCTTACAACGATGAGACATTAAAGGCTTCCGCCTTAAAAACTTCATCAGGTGATGCATTAAAGATTTCAGGCACATGCGCGCAGCATCTTGGCCATCCAAACCGCGTTAAACTCCGCGGTAATAAATAACGAGTCGATTTCCGTAAACTTTCTACTCGGAAAATTCAGCACTAAAAAGTTTGAATTCCGAAAATGGCCACGACCGACTGTTTGCACAAATAAAGAGCGATATGACGGAAGACTGAGGCATTGTAAAACGTTATCGCCTGACGGCAGAGGTGAATTATATGCAATGGAGTTTACCATGTTTTTGAAGAGATTGGTTCATTGGGGTTTTAACGTCCCAAAGCAACTCAGGTTACGAGGACGCCGTAGTGAAAGGGCTCCGGAAATTTCGACCACCCGTGGTTCTTTAACGTGCGCTTACACCGCACAGTACACGGGCCTCGAATTTCTCCTCCATCGGAATTCGGCCGCCGCGGCCGGGATCGAGCCCGCGGCTTTTTGAAGACAGTATTCACGTGGTCATGCCAACGGGAAGGTCACGAAGCATAAACAGTCATGCCATATGGAAGAAAACTATATGCGAGTGCATACATAATCATTTTTTTCACATAGAAAGGCGCCAAAGATTTCACAATAAAAAGTAACAATGAAACTTATCGAAGCTTCCAACATCCGTAAGCCAAAGGTTCATGCCATGATTAGCAGCCGTCGGAGACCACACCCAGATATTTGTGAGAGTTTACATATTTCACCGGTTGACCGTGACCTGAGAGTGAAACATGCTCATGTAAAAATACTGGCTTATCTATAATACTGGCTATATAGTCTTGCTTTGCCGTACCTGGTTGAGTACCTAAAATCAGTTGTCGATGAATTCACCTCCAGCCTTTCTCTTGGGGAACTACGGCAACTGTGAGCCCCATCACATTTTTCTTCTACTGCAAAGAATTGGTTAAATAGAAACTTTCCTCGGCAGTGGATTGGCCGAGAAGGAGAGATGTTTTGGCCTCCATCATCTCATGATCTCTCTCCATTAGACTTCTTTTTGTGGGGCTATGTGAAAAATGAAATGTACGCCGTAGAGCCCGCTTTTACGCAGGAATCTGGCAGCAACGGATACATGCGAAGCATAAACGAACCGCTTTCTGGAATATTTTCAAGACATGACTTTCGTGTCTGCCACGTGTCGTTGAACAAGCTTGGGAACCAAATAATGAACGTAAAAGACGGGTTACCAGATGTGGAATTTCCGGGAAATGTTCACAAAATTCCATGCCTGGCTTGTAATCATGTTTACGCAGGTGAGACCGGGAAATTCTCAAGCCGCACACAGGACCACCAACATGGCGTCAAAAACAACTAGCACACCACAAATCCTCCTGCGAATTACGCAAATGAAACTGCCCACCAAACTGTCCACCAGGTCCGCTGGAGCAACGCTTCTATGCCATCAGAAGAAGGGAACCTCCGCCTTGCGTATTGATACAGCCCCTATTCGACCAGGCCACACTCGGCACATTGATCTAAAAGGAAGGTATTCTGACAAGCATCAAAGTCCAATCATTGCGTCATCGTTTTCTCCATATAAATACGTGACCGGACTTGTCCCTTTCATTGTGAAGAGCAGTGGTGGTTGTGTAGTGTTCCGGAACGTCTTTCATCAATTTCGAGTATTGTTAGTGACTGCTTCTTCGTTTCATCGGATCACCACGCTTGGCCAGACGAATTTCCGTCAAAGTATCGACTAAGTTAGGAAGTTTGCGGGGATAAGGTTGGCGCAGCTGGCGTTCAACGAGAGAGGCGCTTATCTTTTATTTATTGATTTATTACTACCTATTAATTTTTACTCGTTACGAAATCAGTTGCGAGACTCGTGGC
Source organism: Amblyomma mixtum (assembly GCF_055824585.1). Taxonomy (NCBI): domain Eukaryota; kingdom Metazoa; phylum Arthropoda; class Arachnida; order Ixodida; family Ixodidae; genus Amblyomma; species Amblyomma mixtum. Next base: position 149,252,961 of record NC_143012.1, read on the forward strand.
TGCGCCCAGCAAACCAGGGCAGCCACGCTCATAGGCAGATGCCGAAGAGACACTGGAAAAATGTGAGAACGGAATGAATCGTTGCAAGACACGTCCCTTGGTGTGTCAGCGACCGCCGGAGGCAGCTGGAGCTGCGATATCCGCTTGCTCGCCAGAACAGGGAAAGCGTAATCGGCGGCTGATGCGTTGGAGTGTTTACACACTGCCGAGAGCAGTAAACACGGCGGCTGCGAAGTCGGGAGAGTCCAGACGTCTGCGTTAACCCACACCGCCAACGAGCGCCCTGGTATTCATGCGCTAGCATAACAAGGGTCTCTGCAAGAGCCAATGGTTGCCGCCGTCTGTCAGTAAAGCCATGCAGCGAAAATCACGTCTGCTCACAGCCCGGTGGGCGAGTTGCACCTTCCCACCTAAGCAGGTAGCATATGCCACCAAGGATATAACGACATTTCATGTGTTAGCCTCGGAAATAACGAAACTTAGTATGCCACCTCGGACATAACTACTGTTAGTGTGTTCACCTCGCATATACCAGACATAATTACGCTCTCTCATATATAATGAACTTTTGTGTGTAATAACCTCGTATACAACAAAGTTGCGTGTCTGGACCTCGGGTGTAACGAACATTTGCCTGCTTACGCATACGAATTATGTGCATATATAACAAATCTTGAACAGTTGTATTCCCCCCTATGTAATGCCCTAAAGGGCCCTTAGGGTAAACAAATCAAATGAAATGAATGATCCACCGAGGATCTCCTAGAGGGTTTGGTTCGAGGGAATCAGAGGGTCAGTTGCAGGTGGGGAGGGCTACAGCATTCGGATTACTTCTCTTGAAACTTATTCCAGGAAAAAGAGGGATGAGTGCGGTCCATTAATAGAAAATTTCTCGGTCGTTCCGGCCCCGAAACGCCTCTGCTCACCCACTGGCCACTGCAAATGCTGTTGAGCTGACACAAGGAGCAGGTGCTCGCGAGTCTGCTTGGTGGTGTCCCGAGATAAAAAGGAGCTCTAGTAACTTGCAGTGGGTGTTGAGGTAGGGCGCGGTATCGCTATCACTGTCATTTCACTGCAGAGGCGGCGCACTTTTTATTGCTAAAACTCCCTCATTTCTTCAATGAGCACCAGTACAAAGCTTTTCTTTGCAGCCGTATGGCTGTGCTTGGGTGAATGCCAGTAAGTAAACTGGAGCAAAATCGGGGTTTGAGCTAGTTGGTACATCTTCACAACTTCACCAGAGCTGCGACGAGGAACAAAGACAGAGAAGGAAGGACAAGTTGTTAGTAGTGCTTGTCCTTGTCCTTCCTTCTCTGTCTTTGTTCCTCGTCGCAGCGCTGGTGAAGTTGTGAAGATGTACCAACTAGCTCAAATCACGATTTTGACCAACAAAGTAGTACACTTTGCACGAAATCGAACTGTATTTACCAACTAAACGAATTATATGCCAGCCGCCGGGGTGGCTCAGTAGTTATGGAACTCGGCTGCTGACCCGGAAGACACGGGTTCGATCCCGGTCGCGACGGTGGAACTTTGATGGAGGCGAAATTCTAGAGTTCCGTGTACTGTGCGATGTCAGTGCACGTTAAAACGTCAAAGAACCCCAGGTGGCCGAAATTTCGAGAGCTCTTTACTACAGCGTCTCTCATTGCCTGAGTCGATTTGGGACGTTAAACCCCAGAAACCAAACCATAAACCAAACTAATGATATGCCAAATACTTTTAAGACCGTCCACGAAAGTGGCATAGATGTCTGCTTCATTTAGCGGCGCATGTGTTATCAGTCACCTTTCTTTATCAATTTTCTCACGCCCCCCCCCCCCCCCCCCCTCCCTCTGTGTACCTGTGTCTGTGTACCTTGAGCAGGGCAAAAGCGCGAGCTTTCTCCTGTGGCGTTGCTGGACGGGACACGCACAAGTAGCGCCGACATTCGGATAAGCAGTGCATTACATGCCTCGCGTCTTTATCAGTCTCCAGCGCACTGCTGCGTCCTTGAAGTGTCCACTGCGACCGGAGGAACGGGACGGAGAATTCCACGAAACAACACAGCAACTTCGATGCACTCGCCTGCAGTGCCGAGATGGGGGAGCGCCAGAGATAGCGAGCAAATGCGGGCCGAGTCATCTCGCCTGCTTTGTAGTTATCAGCTCCGTGCCCCCCTTCCGCTATAAAGCCCGTGTGGTGAAAACTTGATCTTGCTACAGAGAACAATCCGTTGAATAGGCGCGCGCACCTTGGACTTGCCGAAGGGCCCGGGGTGAAGTGGGTCCAGATTACGCGAGCAGCGGTACGCCCTAACCGGAGCTGCGCTGCTTTGTGGGCCCTATAATCACACTACGAGGAGTGCCTGCAGTCGACGAACGCTCTGTGAAGTCTCCTTTGTGCTGGCGCAGTCACCCTTGCCTGGACGCATCAAAGGCGGACACCAAGATTATGTTCGACCAGACCTCTTGTCAGTTTCGTATCGTCGTGCAGTAGATCGCAAACTTTTTTTGTCGTAGCTGATTGGGGCACCCAGTGTTCTGACGACTAAATGTATTCAACATTTCAAGTAATGCCAGCCAATTGGAGGTACGAAAAGCAAGATGGAAACGTTGGGAAAAGAATATGTTCGTCGATACCTCTTATCAGTTTCGTATAGTCGCACAGTAGATCGAAAGCTTTATTTGTCTATAACTGATTGGGGCACCCAGTGGTTTTCAGACTAACGGGATTCGACCATTCAAGTGAAGTCATCCCGTTCGAGGAACGAAAAGCAAGAGGGAAACGCTGGGAATTGTGCATCCGTAAGACCATGGGCTTCAAGTACTATCCGTCTGGTTCTTTTGACCGCCCGTTCTCCCCGCCTCTAGTTTATATCTTCGACGATCCGCTAAGTTTCCGTTGAATGAGCGCTTACTGCTGGTCACAAGGAAATTTGAGTAAAGAATCGTGGTGACGCTGCGTGACGCCAGCCAATGTCGCACTGGCAGTCTATTCTCGTCGAACCACCTGTCTCTCTTCTCGACCAAAGTTGACACGCTCTGCCCAGAGAGAGAAAAATTACTGGTGACAGAGAGACAAGATATAGCGGCGTGAAGGAGATAAGCTCCCGGAACTAATATGGTCGCAGATGAGAGCGACGAGGCCAGCGACGCGGAGGACGTTTATTGGGGTCGCCGATAAAGGCCGCCAACAAGGACCTTTGAGAAGGGAGAGCTAATCTGGCGCGAAGCGTCGTCTTACGGCACTGGGCCTGATTGGGCCCCGGTTGTTGTTCACGAGGAGAGCGCGCCCCGAATTAACAACTAACTGCGAATCAGCAACGATGCCACAGAGGCCGCCTCACAATGTCCGCAATGTGGGAGTAATATGATGAGCACTAGCTATATGCAAGGACGCAGGTCTTTCGAATATCGCTGAAAAGAATTTTCTGGTAGATAGTGGATCGTACGAGGGTCCTAACGGGCCGAAGATGCGTATTCTATGAGAGGTGCTGTAATCGAGGGTTTCGGATTAATTTCGTCATTATGGAGTTGGTAATATGCCCTGATATCGCACAATATATAGACAGGAGGTTTTGTATTTCGCCTCTTTTGAAATGGAGCCTCAGCGGGCAGGATTCAATTCCGATTCCGTGACGTTGGTGGAGTTTTCTTGCGCACGCTTGGAGTTCTAACGGTATCTTTCAGAAATTTTCCGTTGTGTGAACGGAGGAATCCATGAAGAGGGCTGCCAATGCGTTATCTTCACTAGGCGACTGCTTCAGGACATGAAGCTATCAGCAGCTCATATCATGAGAGCGGATGTCTTGAAATCGTTCCCGAAAAAACAAATGATATAAAATATGTGACTATCCACTAGTCGAAATCTCGAAATGCCCCTCACAGAAAATTTTTTCGCTGCCAACTTCGTAGTAGCACGAGCCCAAGGGCGCCTGGTGTAGAGGCATAAGAGAAGAGAAAGCCACAGAAGGGAAAAAAAATTCTGAAGCTTGGTTGTCGCGAAACATTACAGTAACGGTAATGTATAGACGACAGATCGGTTGGAAATAAAAAATAAAGGTATGTTTTTACAAAATAATGAGCTCACACTGGTTGTGCGTTTTTGCAATTTTTGTACCACAATCAGAAGTGTCTTCGATACAGCGTCGCACGACCAACACGGACAGTGTCAAAGGCATTCATGGGCAGTGGCACAGAAAACAGCCGTGTCCTGAACGCACTCTTCCCGGTTATGAGCATATGCTTCTGTACGCGTATTGTATAGGAAACGCGAGCCCCTTGTTTCTATTCTGTCCTCGGTTGTGTCGAGTCATGAATAAACTAGCGCACCAGATGGGCTGCCTTGTAATACGGGCGGTCGTGGCGCCCTGAGCACGCCCTTAGACCTGAGTGTCGTGGCCATTTTCGCAAGGCGGAGGTACACAACGCGCCGTCATGATAAACTCTGAGCCGCCATCCACAGGAAGACCGCATATGGTGAACAAAGTGGAGGTCATCAAGTGACCCTAATGCAAATTGTGCACCGTCAATTCTAGAGGCCCGTGTACTGTGCGATGTCAGTGCACGTTAAAGAACCCCAGGTGGTCGAAATTTCCGGAGCCCTCCACTACGGCGTCCCTCATAGCCTTAGTCGTTTTTGGACGTTAAACCCCATGAACCAACCATAAATAAACCAAAGGTGCACTGTAGCATCCGGCCGTGAGGAAGTACGCGTCACGCAACCTGAGAGAAAATGAACGATGCAGCAAAGCGTTTCCAAACCAAGGCGACCGTTTTGTTCGCACTTATGCAGCGCTCTGTAGGGCTGCATACTTGTGGCAGCTGTTAATGATCCGAGCTCCGGACGGAGAAAAATTTCCTGCAACCACGTGTACAACCCACGCTGAGATGCTTTCCAACGAGGCTACTAGACTGCTGTATGGCGGAAGTCCAGCTCTCATCGCAGACGATAACTAAACGAGCGTCTGCGGGCTCGCTCAAAGCTACCAGAACGTGCGTTTACCCGTCAGGTGATTAGCGGCGCGTGCAAGCATCCCACGAGAAGTACTGTCACTATCATCAGGACATCGACACCAGCCGAGGTTCTCCGGTCGTGTTTCCGAGATGTTCCTGTTTCTATTGAAAATACTGCCGCCTGCGCGTCAGTCTGTTAACGTCGCAGACATTCTGACTATCGGCAGCCGGAAGGGGCCATGCCTTATCAGCGTAAATTATGGGCTACCCTTGTATTGTGGCAGTACAAATCGGGGTCTGTTATGCAAGACATTTTGGGCCCAGCTTCTACACCGCGCGCATCCGTTCTGCTCAAGTAGAGAGTGTTGCATCAAAGGCCTATTTGGCTCACATCTATTACAACGATATATTTCAAAGAGAAGGATTGCTGGGCCAGTTGGTACACGATGCCGTGCTCAATATCTTACCCTAAAAAGTCCAAGTGGTACACGGCAGATCAGAGCTTGCAAATGGCCAGTACACCGCCAAGAAAAAAGTCGACGCATGTGCTTCTTAAGCTTATGACGACGACCAGTAGCGCTTCATGTGCTCGTTAGCAAGCGTTGTCGGAGAAAGCCGCTAAACAGAGATATAAGATACCACTCTATGTTCACCCTTTTCGTGCTGTAGCAGTGCTCTATAGTGTGGTCCCATACCACGCACCTTAGAGGCTAGCTAATTCTGCCGTCAACTGCAGTACCATGCCCCGTGCATGGTACTGTTTCAGCATGGGTTTGCGCCACGGGCGACATAGCTAAATGCTTTACCAGCCTCGTTACGGGTTTCAAAAGGAACCCAAGACCGGCGTCCGGGGACGGCTTCTATAACCGCGCTTCTATCAGAGGGTCAAAGCCGTGGTCTAAAGACCTTCTGGTCTGGCGAGCCGTCTGGAGCTGAAACGTCAACATTCTTTTAACTCATCTCATTGCCGTTAGTATTTGCTCTAGAAGCATCAGTATGCACGCGTGCGGCAACGATACATCTGCTGACGGTCGCATATGTACTAAGTCGCAACTCGCTTATCGCGTGCCTCAACGACAGTGCGCCGCCAAAAGCTCCGAGCGAGAAGCCAGCGAGGAAGTGCGAATTGTACTCACCGCTCCTGACGTCAGTGTGCTGGAAACGCCGCAGCCATTGAAAGCGCACTTACTGACCGAAAACTATTTATAGCCAAACCGTGGCTAAGGGAGGAGGCACTGACCGCCTACTCTCGCCCGGGCAGTCGACCAATGAGGGCCCTGGGCGCGGGGGCTGTGCCTGTTTAGACAACAAGGGGAGAGCCGCGGGCGATATGGCGCTGGCGAGGGCTCCTATCCGGCGTCCCTTCCCGCCGGATAACGTACAGAGAGCGGCGAGATAGCGGGTGCTGCGCCGCAGTCCGTTGAGCAACAATTAAGGGGCGAAACGAGCGCTGAGTGCAAGCGTACTTCGCGCTTGAAGTTGGCGACTCCTCCGACGGGGTCACTCGACTGGTCGGAGAAGTTGGTCTAGTTTTCCCACTCACAGTCCCTGAGCAGTGATCTTTATAACCTCCAATAAAACTTCGGTTGGGCCTAGTTGGTGCATGTTGTTGTGAAGGTGTAGGTTGCGCAAACACGAGACCAACCACAAAGAAAAGACGCAGAGACACACACAAGCGCACTAACAACTGTTTTTTTTTTCTTCTTGGGAACGCATATTTATGCACATGACCACGCATGCTCAAACGCAATCTTTAAGCACAATAGTCATGCCAAGAGCTGTTAACGCAGACGCGAACGCAAAAAAAAAAAAAAGATTCAGCTACGTTTTCCTTTATGTGGAAAGTTGTCAAAGCCAGCCCCGCGTGTTCGTTTTTGCTTTTGCCAAGTATCACGGTCTCGTCAGGTAACCTCCGACCGACTACCTCACTGAATGGACAATCGGTGTGTTTCCCATGACCCTTGCCGTTTTGGAGAGTCGTGCATGTTGTGGGTGGTACAGGACGTACTAATTGAAGACTGCGCTGTGATCCATGGCGAACGACATACACACTTTCGTTTCTTGAACTGCAGCTTGAGCTTTAACAATGGTGGTGTCCGTGTACAGTATTTGTAAACAAATGTACAGCCCAAGGGGTTTGCTTCCAAGCCAAGTAGCGGGGCTCTTTAGCAGATTGGCCAGTCCTAAGCTTGTGAGGGTTGACAACTTAAATTCCTCCTGCCTTCGTGAGATCAGGGTCCCTGAGTTTGCAGAAGCAACCGCACTGCAGGAATCAGAAGCAGCCCCTTGGGCTGTATACTTTTGACAAGTACTGTACCTAACGAGACCTCCACTATGGCGCCCATCTGAAGGACACGATGCATGCCTAAGGGCCAACGGCACTTCCCAACCTGTTGTTTGGGACTTTGCTGCTAGTGTTGTGAAAGATTGATGCACGTTACCACGAGCTGAAGTGATGCTCAGTTTGAGAACAGCCTAAGCATCAGGACCTAACGCAGCGTGGTGCAGGTCACACTGGCTTAATTGACAGGAGGAAGATGGCCACTGAGGTTATTCACCGCTTGCATTGCACTGGAAAACACAGAGCGGGTTATCCTTGCTCAGCCCGAAAGCAGTTCGCCCTTTGTGAAAGCTAACATAATGCATAACATACAGTCAACATAACGCAGTTTATTGGCGAGTAAATTATTATCATACAGATGTTAAGAAATAAAGGAATGAAACGGGATTGAGACCACATGGGCGAATACTTGATTGCCACGTTTCGAAGAGCAGCGAAGTGCAGTCGGGAAGTGCCTTTGCATCTATAAGTGAGGGGATCATGCGTGAAGGGTTCGTGACGTACAACGATGTGAATATTTGCCTTTTCCCGATACCGTCAACGAGTGCTGTTAAATATTACAAACTTTCGATTAGCGAATCGAATACCCTTCTATTCGACTCACTGAATTATTCAAACAGTGCATATCCAGAATTACTCGAAATTGATCGAATCGCTTCTTAAACATTTTCACTAGTTTTCCAATCATTGGCGCAAAGTTCGAATACGGCATGCTGCCCTGTTTTTCGACGACCGTTTCACACACAGGGCACACTTCGTTGCCGCACAGCGTGCTGCCGCGATCGGTCTTTGCGGGGAGGGGGTTCAGCATTGCAACGAGGTACATTCGCGTGGCGGCGTTCATAATGTTCATAATGCGCAACGAGACAGGGTTCTGGCAGGTTTATCAAACCCTGCCTTCATGCCCCACATCGCAGACCATGGCTCAAAATGTCATCAATTTAGATTTCGAGCCCGTTTTTTCGCACTCGTCGTCAGTAGCGAAGAGTAATTTTCCTATGCGTATCAGATGATGGTCCCACACTGTAAACACGAATACGCCTACATGGGAGTGAAAAAGAAGCAAGCTGTCCACCAGTTACTCTTTATTTTATAAAAAGGGAAGCGCTAGAAGACAACTTACTCCTTTTTACTCCTTTGTGGTTAGAGTGCAGTGTACCGGCTTCGTGCTCCCTGCTCTGTAATGCAGATCGGTGATTTGTCTTTCGATAGCTGCAGCTTTAATTCCGTAACTTATTGTGCCGTCGCCACAAAGTCATTTTAACGGCGTTAGCTCTTCGTTTCTCCAAAATGCAGCCTCGGCGGCGTCCGGAGGGAGCATCCCCAGACAGGAGCACCTCCGGGCGCCTGTCGGCAAAAATGCGTCTCCCTGTGTGTCTAGCACCTCCCGCACACGATTCGAAGGCGTACAGCCGAACGGGCAATGGCGTTCTGTGGACTCCCTGGCAGCGTTGCAAGATGCTCTCGCGTTCCACTTTAAAGAGGCGAAGCTTACCATCTTAACCACACACCAGTGACACAAGCAGCAACACCGCGCTTAAGGCTTTCGCCTCACCGCACTTTAGGCCAACAAAGTGCCCCCCCCCCCCCTGAATTTTTGTTTACTTCCTCGATTACGCGTTAGAGCTTTGGATGGGCTTGCAACCTAAAATATATCACATATTCGTTGGTGTATTTCTATTAGTGAACGGGTCCTGAGACTCTATCCTTTTCTGTTTCCTTTGCGCCTATTGTCGTCGTCTCTGCGAATCTGTTGTTTTGTGATATCATACACCAACCACAAGAGAAGTGAATTCTGTTGGTACATGTTTACTAAAGATAATTTTTTTTTTTTTTTGCTAACGCTTTTAGGATCTTGTTACTCGAACAGATGCATGAGCAGAAGTAGGAACATTATTGTTGTGTGCACTGACAATATACTCTCACCCGATGGCATACTTGCTTCCCCTCTGCTTTCCCCCTTTGCATTGCTCCTAAGGCTTTCTTTACTTTCTCTTTCGTTACAGGCAGGCTGTCCCATTGCTGAGCGCCATGTATCTCTCATAAATATCCTGATTATACTGGCTCTGAATAGATTTGTCTAGAACTCTTCGGCTACTTTAACCATCTTATCCATATTGCTAATCGCATGACCCTCTTTGCTTCTTAACGCATACATCTAGTTTTTATCTATGCTTAGTTTCATCTTGATCACTTTCAGGCTACTTCCGTTCTTCAGAGCACGCTGGAGTCTTTCCATATTATACGTGGTTATATCGGTTAACTTTCGCTTATTGATTAACTTTGACAGCTAGGCCAGTTCTATTCCTTTGTTCACCAGTTAGCGGCTGTCATGCTGTGGCGTTTCTTAATCAGATATCTCGTCTCCCCCGGAAAACTTTCCGGCGTGAAGTCTAACCATCCTACCACTTAAATCTACTGCGCATTCCATAACGATAGCTGTGAGATTATCGTTCACTGTTTGAACATTATGATCGTCCTTCCTCAGTTGGAGCCGAATATCTGTTATGTAGCGATATTCTGAATTCCTCTACTTTAACTCTTACCGCTAACTCGTTGGTGGCCTTCTGACTCACGTAGAGTAGCTTTCCTTGCCGTCCTCACACACACACATCATATAACTCATCATCAGCCTGACTTACTCCCACTGCAGGCCAAAGGCCTCTCCCCTGTCTCTCCAACTAACCCTGTCCTTTGCCAGTTGCGGCCACCGTATCCCAGCAATTTTCTTAATCTCATCCGCCCACCTAACTTTGTGCCGCCCACTGCGACGCTTGCCTTCTCTTGGAATCCACTACGTTACAGTTAGGGCCAACGGCTACCTTGCCTTCGCATTGCATGTCCTGCCCAAGCCCATTTCTTCCTCTTCATTTCGACTAGGATGTCATTAAACTGCGTTTGTTCCCTTAGCCACCGTGCCTTTTTCCGGTCTCTTAGCGTTAAGCCCGTTTCACATGCAAGCGAAAATGCTAGCGAATCGTGCCGCCGCGGCGGAAAAACCTGCTTTGAGTCGTCGCTGCGATGAGCGGCGAGGTTTCAAGTTGGAAATTTTCGCTGCGACGCGCCGCTCAATCGCTCAGTCGCTTGCATGTGAACCGGCCTTTCTCGCCGTTCTGCTGCTCAGCGTCCCGTTGTCCGCAACTCTCCGCTGGCGTCCGATGTTTCGCGTCCCACCGCTGCCACCAGTTTGTTAAGGACGGGGTAGCAGCATCCCACCGCTGTACTGTGCGATGTCAGTGCACGTTAAAGAACCCCAGGTGGTCGAAATTTCCGGAGCCCTCCACTACGGCGTCTCTCATAGCCTTAGTCGCTTTGGGACGTTAAACCCCATAAACCAACCAACCAACCAACCTTTACCCCTATCATTTTTCTTTCCATATCTCGCTGTATTGTGCTTAACTTAAGCTGAACCCTTTTCGCTGAACTCTGAACTCGGACAGGAAAAAAGCTTCCACGCGACCGAGGGGTTACTTTAGCCTCCCAAGACCCGTCTCGGAGAACAAAATCCGCTTCCTCTGAAGTGCTGTTCCCGATGGGGCTTTGCGTGTGCATTGGGCGAACATGCAAACATGCCGCTGCCACCCGCGGGAAGCTGTCACTTCCTGCAAATAAAAACTGACTGGCCGACTGAGATCAGTGCCGGCAGCGGTCTCAGGATAGCTTCAGTTTAAGGCTGGTAAATAAAGATGCGTAAATGGTACCTTGGTGCAAGCACTGCAGTCAGCTGTTTTTCAAGACGACCTACTGTTTTTGAGTGGAAAACATGTTTCTGAAGCTAATAATTACAAATATGGCTAGTTATTATTCATTCATTAACTAAAGATGGAGACTGAAAAAAAAAAGAGCTGCTGATTAGGCCCCGCGAACCTCGACAGCCCTCAGTTGGTTTCAGGGGGCTAGGGCACTGCGGCTTTTTTTAAAGTTTGGTTACCTTTAACTGGGGCACCTGGTATAAACAGGGTGTTTTATCTAACATTTTCCACAATTGTTAAATATAGGCTTTTTGAGTTATAAGAGCGCTTTTTTCGACATAGCATTGTAAGCGGTGCAGTACATCAGAATACAGCTAAGACATGCTAACTATCAGGTTGGTTAACTAATATTGAATACTTAACTTTTGAACTATTACTGTTAGGCTCATTAATTATTGAGAGGCATGTAGCCAACCGTAAGTAATATCCGTATCAGTTTTCAGAATTTCGAAAACGGGGTTACCCTCGACGAAGTGGCCATTTAAATTTTTGCTGCATCGTCCCAAAATGCATGCGCTTTCAAGAAGCTTACATGCAGAGCAACCTCGCCAGTGCATGTAACTCGTCGAAATAGTCAAATATTGTTGGGCCACAGCGCTGTAGGTAACAGCTTTTTCGAAATTCTAGAAACTGATATGTATATTACTTGCGGTGGGCTACATGCCTCTCAGTAGTTAAGAATCGAGCCTAACAGTAACAGTTACACAGTTAACTATTCAATATTAGTTAACCATCCAGCTAGTTAGCACGTCTTTTCTGTATTCTGATGTATTACATCGCTGACAATGCTATGCCTAAGAAAGCGCTCTTCTAACTAAAGAAGCCTAGTTTTAAAAATTGTGGATAGCCTTAGATGAAACACACTGTATACGTGCATCCGCCGTCAAAAGTGTACAGCTCAAGGGGTTTGCTTGCGAGGCCTTCAGCGTGCCTGGTTATGCATAGTCAGCGACCTTAATCTCTCGAACGACAAATAGCTTCGAGTTTTCAATCCCTCCAAGCTTTGTATTGCTAGATGTTCCAGGGAGCCCCGCTAAACAGCTTAGAAGTGATTCCCCTGGGCTGTAAACTTTTGATGGGGGCTGTACATGATAAGAGACAGTAAACGATGAGAAAACAGGAAGATGACAAAAGGTTCAAGCCACTTCGTAAATGCACAAAACGTCACTAGCTCGAAAAAAGTGGCGAAGCGATTTGAACTGCACAGAGAGGCATGGAACGCGACAATGTGACTGCAGCAAAGGGACTGCTTTTGAGATTCCTTTTAAGTTGCAGCCGTGTTTACACAGGTCAGAAGGATCGACATCAAGGTGGCGCTGATAAAAACGCCATCCAATAGTTGTTCCTGATTGTGTAGCTCTTTCTGGAAATGCTCACGCTTGTCCGCCTGCAAAAGACGCCTTATCGATGTGAATAACGCACCCCTTAATAACTTAATAACCTTCCCGCCAGTCCATTCAAACTAGTGACTTCCTTGCCAAAACAGACGGGTTGCCAGCATTGCGAATTGAATGGCGGTGTAGTATAGTCTCTGCAGTCTCTGCCCAAAAAACGACGTCGACACCCGCATTTTACCTGTGAAATCGCCTAGTGAAGTCGACACCCGCATTTCGTTTTCTTTTTTTTGTCCCTTCTAGCTGGGTTATTAGAAGCAGCTGTCATTCTTCGCTCGGGGACAAACACATGCGTGAGCAATTCATCTGTGAGGCTCAAGAGAGAATCAGAATTCCTGTCAGAATGATTAGATTTGGGGCATGACGATTTTCGCTTGTGTCACACGTGCCATGGGTGCTAATCATTTTGTACGTAGTGCTCTCTTCACTGCATGTTATCTTTTTTTGCCGTTGATGTTTTTTGGCGTCGACGCGGGTTTCAATAAAATCAGTTGTTGGTTGGTGCTCTGTGGTGTGTTTTCTACGTCTTGTCCTTGTCTGCCGCGCATTTCTCGAAGTATGGATCACCAACTGGCCTACAAAACAACCCTTCTAAATTTATAAAAGGCTTCGTTTTCGGTGAGAATGATCTCACTGTGGTTGTATCCTTTCGATACAGGCCAGCTTCTATCTTTCGAAGAACTGCAGATTGGGCTAGTTGGTGTCGATTCATAGTGATGGTTCAACAGCGCAAACACACACAGACCAAGAAGGAGACAAGACACACACAGCGCTGAACTTACAACTGATTTTTTATTAGGAAGAAGCATGTCATAATATACACACACGACAACAACACACATGAAAACAGCGCACATGCGCAATGTCAACAATTTCATAGTACTAAAAAAGGTAAAAACCGCTTTAAAAGCACGTGTGTATCCACAGAAGCACTAACCACTGTGTAGCATTTTCATTTCCCTTACAGATAATGTTACAGATGGCGCATTCACGCACCCTTTATCTTTCCTGTTAATGTGAAAGGCTTCAGCAATTTCTCTAGTGCGCTGGTCAGAATGAAGAAACAACACATCAGTATCACCAAAAATCTTTCCTATCTTTCCTCGGCGTCCCTTTAAAACAGCAGAGCTGGCGTGCATGACTCTCGGTGGCGAGGGTACGTCGGGGGCTTATAATAATAATAATAATAATAATAATAATAATAATAATAATAATAATAATAATAATAATAATAATAATAATAATAATAATAATAATAATAATAATAATAATAATAATAATAATAATAATAATAATAATAATAATAATGCTTTATTTCCACCAAATCAAATACAATTTGATGGAGGAGGGGAGAAAAAAAGCGGCTATCCGCTTGACGGAGTTCTCCTCTCCTGTTCAGACGGCAGTGACAGAAAACGAGGAACTAAATTGAACATCAAGTGATTAAGAACATAAAACGAAGAACTAAATTGAACATCAAGTCATAGATGAACAAAAACATCAATATAAGCAATGTCTGTAAGCGAACAGAATACACAGAAATCAAAAGGGGGTATCAGCAACGAAAAAGGGGTATCAGCATAGTAGACGACCAGTCATAAAATAACAAAAAGGGTGGAGAGCAATTCATAAAACAGGAGTTGATGTATTAGCACTTAATCAAATGAACAATCATGCTACGCAGAGAGGAGATGGTGATTTCACGGAGGTTTACGCCTGCTTCAATTAACTGGTTTTGTAAATACGGTAGTTGGTAATTAAGTCTTTGACGACCGTAGCTAGTTCTTGTGAATGGTAAAACCCATTGTGGTTTGTGGCGATGCGGATATGGTGAATCGGACTGATGCAAAGGAGCCATAGATGAAATGGTGTCAACATGGCGCTTTTGCTCAACTATATACACGCGCAGCAGTCTGTAAGCATATAGGTTTAATATGGTGATAATGTTGAGGTTAGTTACCAAATCCTGAGTTGTGTGTCTAACGGGCAAGTCATAAACTATACGAAGGACTTTTTTCTGAAGTACTAATATCTTGTGTAAGTTAGTATGTGTTGTTGTTGCCCACACTAATGTGCAGTAGTTTAGGTGTGAACAGAACAGGGAATTATATAAGAGAAGTTTGACTGTCTGTGGTAAAATATGTCTGTGGCGTGATAGAAAACCTATAACCTTAGATGTCTTCAACATGACATGACTGACATGGTCATCCCACCGCATATTTTCGTGAAAATAAACACCAAGTGATTTGAATGATTTTACTATTTCAATTTCTTGTGATTTATAAGAGAGAGCTAGTTCTGCACTACAAGTTTTATTCTTCGGACGGAAAATTACAGCTTTGGATTTTGACACATTTATTGAAAGAAAATTTGAGTCTGACCATTCCTCTAGATTCTTTAATATGCGATTAGCATGCATGTTTAGATCATAACAGGTATCACCAGGTATAAGGATAGTAGTGTCATCGGCATAAATGATAAAGCGGGCGGAAGTGTCAATAGTTACAATGTCATTAATGTAGAGATTGAACAGCAGAGGGCCAAGGATGCTGCCCTGAGGGACACCGGTATTAACTGAGCGTTGTGATGATTTGAAGTTTCTAATCTGAACATATTGTTTTCGAGATGATAAATAAGATTTCAAGAGATGCAAAGCTTGTCCTCATATCCCGTATAGTTCAAGCTTTTCCAAAAGAATACTGTGACTGTGACAGGAGAAAGAAAGGTCCTTTCTTGAACGGACGCGATTCTTGCGTTTTAACTGCTAGACATCCTGACAAACGGTTTTCCCCGCATCTCGCCTTACAGTGTTTTATTTTGCGTTGTTTTGTTTGTTGACCTTATGCGGAACTTTGCTCCTCTGCCTTTTAAAGACTTTTAGTGGTTTTACCGTCTTCATTGCTTGGCCGGTGGTGGTTCATGTTTTTCTTCTTTCTTTTATTTTCTCTTTTTAACGATTGTTACTTTTACCGTGTTATTTGTTGGTGTCGGTTTCTTGTCTTCGCTTTTAGCCTGCTGACTGTGCCTATTGCCTAGCAACTTTTATTTTTTCATGCCCTTTTTTTCATCGCCATTTTGCTCATGCTTTTCTCATGCTTTTACGCCTTCTCGCTCTCTTGAATGTTTTTACGTAGCCCAAAGATTCCGCTTTGCTTTGAAGTACTCATTTTCTTGCCTATCTGAGCTGTAGTTGTCGTAGGCTGTAGCTGGGTCATGCACATCTTTGTATCTGTTAGTCCCTTTATCATTAGCTTGGTAATGCTATATTTGATAGTGCATGCACGTTTTATGAGTTCTGTCGAGCTGTGTGATGGTTCCCCAAACGTGTGAGGCGTTCCTTCGCTGTGTCCCGTGGCTGACAGTGCATCACGTGGTCCAGGAAATAGTATAGATCTGTGCTGGTTTTTTCACGCAATAAAGAGTTGGTAGTCAGCGCCCGTCCTGTGTTTTTCGTGTTCCTTCTGTCCTCGTTCCGTAGCGCTGTTGTGAATCTGTTTATTACCAAAAACTGTGGCAGAAATAACTGATGTGCATGCTTTCATGTCTTTTGTCTATTTAATAAGCAAGGAAAATATTACGTACAGCCATGAAATTTATGATCGTGAACACGGCATCGCGTGGAAGATAGCCTCGAGCCCTACTCGTGGCGATACGCGGCGGCCGCTTTCGTAAACAAAGTGGAAAGGGAGGTCTGTCCTTCGGGTTGCCGGAAGCTGGCAACGCGGCATAACCCTTTCCACCACGTGGCGGAAAGCAGCCGCCGCGTATCGCCACAAGTAGGGCTGGAGGCTATTTGCCACGCGCTGCCGTGTTCACGCTCATAAATTTCATGACTGTACTTTAGAACTACACCCGTTTGAAATAAACAAAGCACTGCATGCCGCTGATATGAAAAACGTAAAGGCCATTAAATGAACAAGCTGAGGACAAATATTTTAAAGAATCTTTGTCATTCAAGAACCTTGTTAACATTTTTACACATATGCAACGGCCAGGAAAAAATCTCAATGACGCTGTCCTTCGTTCCGATGTATTGCGCAAAAGCAGCTGTTACCAGTCGACTATTGTATTTGCACCGAAATTATTGTCGCATCAGAGAGCACATACATAAAGCAGGAGTTCTACAAAATATATATTAGGAATGCGAAGGTACTACCTCCTATTAAAGATGCGAAGATAGAGCATGCTACAGGGCAAAAAGGTGTCACTAGAAACTACGTTCACTTCCTGAATTCACAAAACTTCGCTACAAGATATTTAAATATACGTAGAAGTCTCCAATAACTCTACATATATAAACAAAAGTCACTGTATATAATGGTCAAACAAGGCAAGCAAACATGTTGCGCAATCGCAGATAGTAAAGTTTACGCATAGGAAGACAGGCGATCCAGGCAAGAACAGAACTATGATCGCAGAAATCGTGATATATATGTACTTGGGCCATGCTGCGGCCGCGACAGCATCGCATGGGTGGAACACTAGAGGAAGAACGCAGAAATCGATAAGAAAATGTGTATTTTAGCTGCCTGTGCAGCGGCAACAATTATTCTGCACCCAAAAATAAAGAAGGGTATTCGTTTGGTTCAAAAAAGAAGTTAAAATAGGCAGCTAAAAAGGAAAGAAAAGGACAAAAGAAAGCCACAGATGATCCAGCAAGTTGAACTATACCTTTAACCGAGTGTGTTTGTTGTGGAATGCCGCGTGGACCGGGCTTTCAATGGGCAAGGTGGGTGAAAATTGGTTACTTATGTCCTAGTAATTTTCGTATTCGCATGATAACTTTGATCATGATGCTAACTCTTACCATAAACGACAAAAATTTCTGCGGTTTTAAAAGATAATGAACA
The DNA here is from genome assembly GCF_055824585.1 of Amblyomma mixtum. NCBI lineage: Eukaryota > Metazoa > Arthropoda > Arachnida > Ixodida > Ixodidae > Amblyomma > Amblyomma mixtum. The sequence goes on from NC_143012.1 coordinate 149,270,235, forward strand.
ATCATATGTTCATAATTACGTGTTTATGGACCTGAGGGAACAGAGCTTCTTACTTGCACTGATTTTTGCTTTTTCACTAACTAAACGACACAGTTTATGAGCAGTTAATACCCATTAAGCTTCGGAGCTTAAATCCATGTGCTCCGTAGGTTCCGTGGCCGCCGCGAGATACCGCGACGGGCCCGGTCGCCATAGGGTTCCTCGATGACCTGCGCCGGACTTCAAGGCACCCTAGTTCGCCATCGAAACGCCCTTGAAACTTTGTGCTCGTATGGGGCTGCTTGCGTTACGTTTGACTCGAGGTGCTTGGGCGTTGCCACGAAATCCAGCTCTAGTTCGCAATATGCGCGCCGAAACGCTTTTTCGGGCGTAAAAAAGACATTGTAGACAAAATCCAGAATGATTTCCGGCGCCGGTGGTTGTTTTGGTGGGCGGTGCATGACAGTACGAAAAAATTCAGGAGGCAGGGGGGGGAGGGGGGGATGTAGGCTGAAGCCCCATAAGCCCCCCGCCCCCGACTACGCCCCTGGTAAAAAGTATCTTGTAAAAAAAAAAAAGAGGCGATAGTCTAGTGCTCGCGTGCACGCAGTAGCCAGCGAAGCTGTTCTGTTCGCGGCGGCGCCGCTTTGAATCCTAGTCGGGGCAATGTTTAATTTTATTTGTGTATTTATGTGGCTTGGCTGTGTTACACTGGCAGCAGCGTCGCGGCTCAACTCACGAACGGACGCTTAAGAGCTGCGCTATAAAAAAAATTGGGGATGACTTTCAAATTTGTCGCCCGTATTGCCTCATTGTCCCCTAATTTCTGTCACCAGTTTTTCTAAACGTTTCGTTTATGTGCGAAACGTGGTTCAAGCATATTTTACTGCATTTCAAACTTTTGACTAGGTGCTTGGAAGCGCGGAGTACATGAGAAATTGGGACATTTCCGAGGAGCATCTGAAAAAAAAAAAGCCCTAGTCTCTTCATTGTTAGCCTCTGCGTGTAGACATCGCTGTTGTTACCAGTGCAGAGAGGGAATTAAAGGCGCTTTACCAATTTATTTTATTTGTTTATTACAATACTCTCAGGGCCCGCAGAGTGTTATAGAGGGGGTGGGTATAAAAAGAAAACTATACATAGTAAAAAGTACAGGCAGACGGCAAATTCATGATGCAGACGCTTGTTCGATGATATGCTTGGTGATACGTGGCTTGAAAGATGACGCGTCTTCAATGCAGGCGATATGGGGTGGAAGTTGGTTCCACTCAGTGCTAGTCTTCGGTATGAAAGAATTAAAAAGTACATTCGTTTTACAAGTTGGGATGGAAACTTTATGCGGATGGTCAAAACGTGATGACAGGTATGGTGGCATAGAAGAGAAAAATTCCTGTTTTAGTGTCTCGTTATGAAAGATGATGCTGTGGAAAAGACTGAGGCGTGAAATATTTCTGCGAACAGCAAGATTAGTCAGACCAAGTTTAGTTTTCATTAAAGAAACACTAGCCGTGCGAGAATAATTGGAAAGAATGAAGCGAGCTGAATGGTTCTGAACAGATTCTATAGCATCGATTAAAGTGAGTTGTGCGGGGTCCCATATTGATGATGCGTATTCTAGTTTTGGCCGTATTAGTGTCTGATATAAAAGTAACTTCAAATGGGATGGAGCCTGAGAGAAGTTTCTGCGTATGTAACCAAGAGCACGGTTTGCATTGTTAATAACATATTCTATGTGCATGCGCTAGGATAAGTTGTTAGTGATGTGAACACCCAGATATTTATAAGATGAAACGTTCTCAATGAAACTCCGTTAATCTTGTAATCGAATGGTTCAGACGGGTTAGATTGGCGTGAGATGGACATAATTTTGCACTTTGATGGATTGAGAACAATGCACCATCTCTGACACCAAATTAGGACTTTATCAAGATCGGACTGAAGGAGGGAACTGTCGTTAATGTTATGTATTGCGCGAAAAAAAACACAGTCGTCAGCAAAAAGCTTAAGGGAAGAGTTAATGCCAATCGGAAGGTCATTAATATATATATATAAAAAAGTGAAGGACCCAGAACAGAGCCTTGGGGAACACCAGATGTCACGGCACACGGGGATGATACAGAGTCGTTAGCTGATACAAACTGGGTGCGGTTAGTCAAGAAACATTCAATCCACTTAAGAAGATTAGGGTCAATATTCAGGGAACTCATTTTAAGAAGGAGTAAGTGATGAGATACCTTATCAAAAGCCTTAGCGAAGTCAAGAAAGATGTAGTCGGTTAGTAAACCAGTATCTAAAGACGACGCTAAGATATTAGTGAAAGATAAGAGTTGAGTCACACAAGAAAGATTTTTTCGGAACCCGTGCAGACAGGAGCTTAAAAAAGAGTTACTTTCCAAAAAAGAAGCGAGGTTAGAATATATAATGTGCTCTAGAAGTTTGCAAGGAATGCTTGTCAATGAAATTGGTCTGTAGTTAAGGGGAGAATTCGGATTACCTTGCTTGAAGAGTGCAACCACCCTCGCTACCTTCCAGTCAGCCGGCATTGTGGCGTGTTCGACAGACTGGGTAAAAAGATGCGCTAAATATATGCTGGAATAAACAGAACTGTTCTTCAAAAACTTCGAATTGATCTTGTCGACACCGCAACTGGACGATAACTTGAGATTCTGGATTAACGTCGCAATGCCAGCAAAATCGATGACAATGGGGTCCATCGGAAAAAAAATCGTACTTAAGCACTTCTGGAGCATCATCGAAGGAACAATCAGAAAACGATTTTGCAAAGGCAAGGTTTGAGGCAGTACAACATTCTTCAGATGTCATTGTATTCCCAGCGCTATCAGAAAGTTGAATGATTGTTCGTTCTTTGGGCCTGATAATGTTCCAGAACTTCGATGGATTAGTAGAAAGGAGTGATGGCAGTGTGTTATTTAGGAACACGCGCTTGGCTTCTCTGATAGCTAGTCGGTAAGTTTGGAGAACGTCACCGTATGCGGACCAACGTTCCGCAGTGTTTGCACGTTTTGCAAGGCGAAAGAAGCGCTTCTTCTTATTCAAAAGTCGTTTCCTGGCGACGGTGAACCACGGTGATCGAGATTTCTTTGAAATTCGGCGGATTGGGACGTACTTATCGACTAGTGACGAGACTGTATTCTTAAATAAAGCCCAATTTTGGTCAACGGTTCTCTCGAAGAAGGCAGGCATGCAGTTATCTATGAAGAGTGCTAGTTCGTTATTAATTGATGTGTAGTCACCTCTGGAATAGTCTCTAATTGTCTTGATGATAATTGTCTCTAATTGTCTTGATAATTGTCTCTAATTGTCTTGAATAGTCTGAATTTTCGCCTTTTAAAAGATCCTGGAGCGGCGGGAAACGATGTGACATTAACCGTACTTGCTGGATGACAACACATGTTTGAGAATCTTTGCTGTGTCGCCTCTGGCTTGGTGTAGCTTTCACCAACCATTACTCATTCTTAATCGGTATGGCTGAGAGCCCTGCATGTGCCATCTGCGGGCATGACGAGACTATATACCACATTCTTTGTGACTGCCCTGCCTACACAACCGAAAGTCAGTCTCTCAGGCGTGCGCTGGAGCGCCCAGATCCACGCCCACTGACGGAAAAGAAGATTCTCGGCCACTGGCCGCGGCGATCGCCGGTGGTGAAGGCCTCCTAGGCACTTCTCCGCTTATCGCGAACTTCTGGCCTGCATGATAGGCTGTGACTTTAACGAACAGTGACTTTTTAGAGTGACTTCTATTTTCTGCTACTCTCCTTTCTCTTTCATTTTTTATCCCCTCACTCCTTTCCCCCCGTGTAGGGTAGCAAACCGATTATTCTTCCGGTTGATGATGATGATGTCCTCAGGCTGAATGGAACCTCCCTGCCTTTCCTCTTCTACCTCCTCCTCCCTCCTCCATGTTTGAGAAGCAGAAAAGGAACTGCTTTCTGCGTGACCACATCTCCTTCTGTATGGCTGCCGCATTTGCGGTTCCGTTCGTCATTCATTTGCCGGATATCGCGAGACTATATTTCGAAAGATGCGCGGTCGTTTGCCGCTGTGTACCTCAAGGATTCTAAAAACAGAACGGAGCCCGAGATCGTGAAGATCTATATATATATATCAAGAGAAGGAGAAACGCACGTGTTGCTGTGGTTCCGACCTTTTTTTGCGATAAAGAAGCGCTGTTCTTGCGCGGGAACGTGTGAGTTCACGTGATAAGGACGCGGAAGACTTGTAAGAAGATAAGTTGTAGCAAATAAACGTAGTTGATAGTGAGCGCCTGGAGTGCCGCGGGCGCCCGTCTTTTCCGCTGCTCGCGTTCATATTCGTTCTGTGATACGTACCGCACCACCCACACGGCTGATGAAATATGCGTCGCGTATTTCATCACGTAAGGGCTAGTTGCACCCCGCTGCCTTGGGCTGTTTTACCTGTACTTCTTGAATAGTGCAAAGGTGCAAGACCGTTCTACATATGCGTAAATAAGCTTCAATGACCTAGTTTTTGACGTAATCCTTGGTTCTAGGAGTGTCGTGGACAGGAGACTGCAAAGGAAAAATATCTTTCATGCGTAGTTTTAATGGTTTGGTTTTTGGTTTATGGGGGCTTAACGTCCCAAAGCGACTCAGGCTGTGAGGGACGCCATAGTGAAGGGCTCCAGAAATACGACCACCTGGGGTTCTTTAAAGTGCACTGACATCGCACAGTACACGGGCCTCTCGTCTCCATCGAAATTTGACTGCCACGGCCGGGATCGAACCCGTGTCTTTCAGGTCAGCAGCCAAGCACCGTAACCACTGAGCCATCGCAGCGGTGCGTAGTTTTAATATTTGTGCGATTAAAAATTTACCTCACAATGAATACTGACTTACAATAAAGCCAAAACCATGCAGCAACCAGCGGAAAACAGTAAACTGTCTGAAAAATAAAAGCAGTTAATTTGATGAAGTCCGCTGCGCAAAAGTATCCTTGATATTCTTTTTCGAATGTGGCACGCGCCGTCTGCGGTGAAACGCTCCGCCTGAGGAGCGAATCCGGTGGAGGTTGTGACGCGCGCCTGTATACGCGTCACAGGCGCGCCTGTATACGCGCCTGTATACGCGCGCGTCGCAGACCAGGCGCGCGTCACAACCTCCGCGTACACGTCAAGGCTTTCAGTACGTTGTAATTTCCAGAATAGCAGGCGTTGACTAGCTCGCGGTGCCAGCCTGGCAACGCTGTGAGGTTGCATCTGCTATGCGGTCGGGCTGACATGAACCCACGGGGCGTCCAGTTAACGCAACGAAGCGGCGCAGACGATATGATCGCTGCTGGCGCCGCCATATCAGCGCACGGAGCATATAGCTATGCATATCCAGGTGCTGCTGTTGAACTCTTTACCTCGATATGTCAAGAAATGACCAAAAAATTGGAAGGGGACACTTGATCTCCGCCTTAAGGCTATGACACGATAGCGTAATGGGTCCATTCCCACATACGCAGAAGGCCACTCTCTGCTTTACGTTCATTGATCCCTGGTAGTCCTCGTACCACTCCTGGCGCAGTGGTGCAGCGGTTGAGCGATGCGCCGCTGCCCCGGGGATGGCAGGTGCTTCCACCTTGTGCGGCCCAGATTGCTCTTCCGGAGTGACCAATCATGAATTTAACTGCCTCCTGCCACGGTGGGCAGTTCGCTCGCTATCCGCTGGGCAGGTAACGTCACGTGACCTAGGCGGACCACCTGTCTCCTCTCTGGGGACCACCTGCTCGAGCTATGCCAGAGATTTGCGCTCACAACGCCGACGCCGACAACGCGACTTCGGATTTTGTGGTGAACGGGTCCCTTCACACTGTCGCATTAATACGTCAACTACTATCGCGCAATTTCGCGTTACACAACGGTAACCGTCCTGAGGTTTTTTTTTTTCTTCTTCGCTTCGACTCCAGGTTCTCGCAGAGCCTCGCCTATGCACGGTACGTCAGTGGTCATCACGAGAAAAGCAAGGAAAGCAAAGCAAGGCGCATCGTGTCGGAACTACATTCCTCATGGTTGAAGAATGCAGGGCGAAAAGGACAAACGAAGAAGTGGACAGGACGGACGGACAGGAGGACGCGTCCGTCCTGTCCACTTCTTCGTTTGTCCGTGTCTTTTCGCCGCTGCATTCTTTAACCATGCTCACTGACCAACAAGCCCAAACAGCCACTTTACTACATTCCTCGACCAGCAGCTGCCTACTCAGTGCTCCCTGTGAAGCTCGCTAGAGCAAAGGCTGCTTGCGTGTATACAAGTTTCGTGTGGTGTGCAAGTAGTGTGCATCGTTGCGTCGCTCGCCGCTTTTGCAAGTGGCCCTGGCGAAAAACGCTGCTGCCTTGAGGTAAAGTGAAGGACGAGTGGTATACACGCATCACTCTTGCTCCCGAAAACGCGCACTACGTGTAACGCACCGGAGGAGGGCGGCACACGTCGCGGTGGGAAGAAGACGGCGACGAAAGCGCAGCGAACATTTAGAACAGCGAGAGCTTATACCGGGTGTCCCAGCTAAATGTAACCAAACTTTTAAAAAAGGCGAAGTGTCCTAGTCCAGTGAAACCAACTCAGGGTTGTTCATAGTCGCGTGGCCTAGTCTTGAGTATTTTTTCGCTCTTCAAAGTTAATTAATTAGCTAAGTTTAATTAGCTAACTTCTTAAATATTAATTTCAGGAAGAAAGTGTCAAGGCAAAAGTTTTAGATCACATCGAAAAACCGCTAGTAGTGCTGTTTCCGTCAAGTTACGATTTACGTAGCTTCATTTATTGGCCTTAAAAGAAAGTTGTCACGTGACCAGCTGCTCGCTCACTTCTCTGCCCCAATGTGCACCCAAAGTCTCATCGAGGAGAGGACTTCAGAAAAAAATGGATTTTATTCTTTAAGGCGCGTCCTGGGACGTTGAAGTGGCGCAGTTGTCATGTGGAAGCTTTTTATTATTGTACGGGTTATGGTTAAAGGCCAGTAAAAAAAAAAACTACTTTACGTAACTATTTCTTTGCTGCAAATGTCTCAGTAAGCTGTTTCTCAAAGCGATGTACAACTTTTCCATTGACACTTTGTTCCTGAGGTCAATAATTAAAAAGTTAGTTAATTAAGCTTAACTAATTAGTCAACCTTGAAGAACGAACAAAATACTGCAGACTAGGTCACGCGACTCTAAACAACCCTCATTTGGTTTCAGACGGCTAGGACACTCTGTGTTTTTTTAAATCTTGGTTACGTTTAGCTGGGACACCTGTTATAATTCAGTAGCGTGGCTTTTTGGGCTTGTTGGTACATAGTTCCAATATACTGTAGCGCAGCAAAAGACGAGGACACAAGAGACGAGAGACGTGCTGTTCGTCTCTCGTCTCTTGTGTCCTCGTCTTTTGCTGCGCTACAGTATATTGGAACCTGGTATAAGTCGTGACGGTTCACAACTTCAGGTATGCCTCTCCATTCCATGTTTTCTTCAACCTCCGGCTGAAGGAGCTTTTGCTGCGCTCCCTTTACGCTGCAGAAAAATGCACTCATATGGAAGGTAAGCAGTATACTCTCAAACGGCAGCTGAATAGGCTTTAAAATGTGGAATGTGTGACGCTGCAGGTCAAACATGCGAATTATTTTTGTGCTAGCATTTAAAATATTGAGTCGGCGTTCAGGCTTCTTCCGCAGCGCACAGCGGCAGGTAGAGAACACGATGATAACGTCATCAATAAGGGGGGGGGGGGGTACGCATTTCTAACGCAAAAACGTGTGCCTGGAGAAAAAAAACCGAACGCCGCGGAAGGTAATGGTCTCGAAGCATTGTTCTGGGGCATCGAACGATGCACAGCACGATGCTGGCGAAAGCAAAGGAAATCTGAAACGTCACACCCGAAGACACCATAGTCTTGTTTCTCAGCGCTACTTGGGTGCGGTGAGGAGAAGCCTGATAATCGCTGTGCCTTTAATGGTGATGACGTCATCTGTTTCACTGCTAGTGTAAAATTACTTGACATGCTTAACCTACGAGCTTCATACATTCGCATCCTTGCACCTCGTGGAATTCTAAAGAAAGAAAAGCGTTTCAGTTTCTGTTTAAATGGTCTTGTATTTAATGCTGAGAAAAAAAAAATGGCCAACAACGTTCTTCGGCTAAGCTTTATTCATGCTGCTAAATTTATTTATTGCTATTTATACAATGCCTACAGCGCCCTCAGTGACGTATTACTGTAGGGGTCAATATCGCACGAAAAGAACAAATAAGCATACATTAGATTAAGCAGATGTCACAATGCGCAAAGCTCCAAGGAAACCCGTGCACTATTTAAGCCAAACAGTGAGGCGTTAACCAGTCCAGGAAAAAACACCAGCTAGAAGAAAAAATAAAAAACCCCATTTAGAAACACAGCTGTAATTGCAAAATGCAGCAACTTTCGGAATCACCAAGACAGAGCAAAGCACACTGGGGAATACATGACAGGAAATGTACAGCAATAAATACCGCAATAATTTCACAGGAGGTTTTCCAAAGCACCAGAGAAGGATGTAGGAGGACGGTAGCGATTTCCGCAGGTAGGCTGTGTGAAGTCGCGTATGACGGTATGACCACGACCGTATGACCACGACCGACTGACCGGTTCCAAGAGCCACTTCATCTTTTCCAGCGTCTTCATCATCCTCGTTGAACACTCGTCTTAATTCAGTGAATAGCAGTAGTTTCCTTTTCACTAATATCCGAAGTGTACTTTCAAAATCTGTTGCCCTTTCTTCCCTCATCGATTCAACGTGCGCTTCACTTCTGATATTAACTGAAACTTGGTTGGACGATTCTATTCCGGATGCTAACATTCTTCTCAGTGAATCCGAATTTTGCTTTTTTCGTTGTGATAGGAAAAATAGAAAAGGGGGTGGCGTCCTTATTGCTACTAAGAAACAAATATCTGCTGTCCCCATCACTGTCACTACTTTTCTTGAATGTGTTTGGATACGGTGCAAAATCGGTATTGCTGATGTTGTTATTGCTGCCTTCTACCGACCGCCAGATATGACTGCCACATTTTCAGGTGAATTTCATAGATTATTGAGTGACTTATATGTGCGTTTTCCTAACTCCATTTTCCTTGTATTTGGTGATTTTAACTTCCCAAACATTGATTGGCCTAATCTTACGGTTAACCCCAGTGACCAGGAAGCTCACATGTTCCTTCATACCTGCTTAGATTTTTCGCTTGTTCAACTTATCACTGATCCTACCCGCCACTCCTCCACAACGGCAAATATTCTTGATCTCATCCTAACAAATAACCCGGAGGTTTGTTCCGATATCTTGCATTTACAAGGCCTATCCGATCATGACATCATCACCGGGTACATCACTCGTCCATTCGGTAGAAAGAAAACATCCACTAAGCGAATTCATTGCTACAACCGCGCTAATTTCGATGGGATTAACTCTGCACTGCAATCATTTTCGGAGGACTTCCTAGCTCACTCTTCATCTCGCTCAGTCTAAACAAATTGGAAATCGCTTAAAGACACATTGACTAATCTTGTTGACAAGTTTGTGCCAGTCATCACCATCAGATATCATAAAAATGCACCATGGTTCACAAATCGCCTTCGTCGTCTTAATAATAAGAAAAAACGATTGTACCGCCAAGCAGTCAAAACAGGTCTTCCCTCATCATGGACAAAGCACAGGCACTGCGATCACGAATATCAGTCACTGCTTAAAGCAACTCGTCATCATTTCTTCAGTCACGACCTCTCCACCATGTTAACCAATAACTCTCATAGATTCTGGCGCGTCATCAATCCGAGTTCCCACCCCGAAATCGTACTGATTAATCCTGACAGTAATCCAGTAACTGAAACTGAGTGTGCACAGCTTCTTAACGACGCATTCGTTTCAGTGTTCACCCATGAAGACACCACTTCCTCGCCCATGTTACAGCCATCTTCCGTCACTTCCATGCCAGAAATTATCATTAGTGAATCAGGCATTCTTGCCCTGTTGAATAACCTCAAAGTTACTACTAGCTCTGATCACTTTGGATTTAATAACAAAATGCTAAAGAATGCCTCTCTAAACCTCTATCAAGTATTGACATCACTTTTTTCACAATCATTATCATCTGGTACAATTCCTGACGACTAGCGTACAGCGAAAGTAATACCCATTTTAAAATCCGGAGACCGTACCATTCCACTTAACTATCGTCCTAACCAGCAACATCTGTAAACTCCTGGAACACATAATTCATACTCAAGTAATTAATTATCTAGAGGAGCACGATATCATTTTCAAATACCAGCACGGTTTTCGCAGGGGTTAATCATGTGACACACAACTCGCTGGATTTACTAACGACATATTTTCCGCAGTAGACGCTGGCTTACAGGTTACGCAGTATTTTTAGACTATCCTAAAGCTTTTGATCGCGTTCCCCATCACAAGCTCCTAACCAAATTGACAAACTTAAATCTCCATCCCAACGTTATTTCATGCATAAAACAATTCATCTATAACAGAAAACAATTCACCTCTGTCAACGGCTTCAACTCGTCTTCTGTCCCCGTAACATCTGGAGTCCCCCAGGGAAGTGTACTTGGCCCTCTGCTTTTTTTAAATTTTTATTAACGATCTACCCAAGTGTGTATCGTCTCAAATTAGGTTATTCGTAGATGATTGTGTAACATATCGTAATATTACTAATGAAACCGACCGACATTCACTTCAAACTGATCTTGACGCTGTAACGGCTTGGTGTTACTCCTGGCTAATGTCTCTAAATGCATCTAAAACAAAGTTAATGTCGTGTACTTGGCCCTCTGCTTTTTTAAATTTTTATTAACGATCTACCCAAGTGTGTATCGTCTCAAATTAGGTTATTCGTGGATGATTGTGTAACATATCGTAATATTACTAATGAAACCGACCGACATTCACTTCAAACTGATCTTGACGCTGTAACGGCTTGGTGTTCCTCCTGGCTAATGTCTCTAAATGCATCTAAAACAAAGTTAATGTCGTTTACTAACCGTTCCACTCGAATTCCTACAAGCCGCCGCGGTGGCTCAGTGGTTATGGTGCTCGGCTGCTGGCCAGAAAGACGCGGGTTCGATCCCGGCCGCGGCGGTTGAATTTCTTTGGAGGAGAAATTCAAGGCCCGTGTACTGTGCGATGTCAGTGCACGTTAAAGAACCCCAGGTGGTCGAAATTTCCGGAGCCCTCCACTACGGCGTCTCTCATAGCCTTAGTCGCTTTGGGACGTTAAACCCCGTAAACCAAACCAAACCGAATTCCTACAGCCTACTTCCTCATTAACGATAGAGTAGAACTTACAACAACTTACAAGTACCTAGGAGTTCACTTTCAGTCTGACCTAACTTGGCATTACCATATTAACACAATCTTAGCATCAGCAAATCGCGCACTCGGCCTTCTTAGGCGTAATCTCAAACACGTGCCTTCACACTTAAAAAAACTTGCTTACATCACGCTAATCCGCCCGAAAGTTGAGTATGCATCAGCCATATGGGACCCTCAACAAGCTTACATCATAAACAATATTGAATCCCTGCAAAACCATGCTGTTCGCTTCATCTTTTCAGATTATTCACGCTTCACCAGTGTCACAGCATTAAACAACGTGCCGAGTTGGAACCGCTATCATGTCGACGCCATTTCGCTCGCCTAACTTTACTTCACAAACTGAATCACCATCCCACCCTCCACGACTTCTTTTTGCCTCACCCTGCAGTCTTTCCTCGCCGCGACCACGATAACAAAATAAAACGCATCACATGCCGTTCGTTGCTCTACGCGAAATCATTCATTCCTCGCACTATAATAGATTGGAATAACTTGCCATCACACATAGCTACTGAGGTTAACCTACAATCGTTTCAGCATTCGTTAAAGGAAACCATGGACGAACAAATTTGGTATTTTTGTTGTATTATGTGCATTTACTGAGTATTTTATTCTGCGTTGTTTGTTGTGTTATTTGTGTACATTACTAGCTTTAGTTCATTATTACGTGTATTTTCTTTGAAGTGCCTGTGCCATATTTTTATGCTTGTATCCCCCCCCCCCCCAATGTAATACCCTCGCACGAGGGCCCTTAGGGGTATTGTAAATAAATAAATAAAGAGATTAGCGGGGGAAAAAAAGTTTTTTGAATATTTTACACAGCGACACAAACATTGATATTAAAAGGAATTTTCAGCTTTAAAAGCAAAATGCTAGCTCATTCTTAATTTCAGAACACTCGGTAGGATCATGTGACGATTATAGTTTGAACGTGTAAACGACACCTGTATCTTTAACACTGCTGCATTTGTATGTTGTATACGTTAGCCCGCCATGTTGAATCTGCAAGTTCAGTAATATACTGGTCGCCCCTCTTCGCACAAGTTTTTATAGAAAATTGAGAACGGTGTTGTACAAATCAGGAACTGGCAACAGTTGGCGATTTTCGAAAATGGGTTAAGTGTCAACAAAACTTCGTGCTGACTAGTTGCTAGGACACAGTTGAAACTTGGTTCAGAGCAAAAGACGAACACAGAGAAAGGAAACGACACACACGGAGCGCTACTGTGTGCATGATACTGAACGCGTACGATTACTTGAACTGTCTTATTCTGTATGCTGTATGTACTAGTTGAAGTGGTTGTTGCATCTCGTACCAAATATGAGTACCTAAGAGCAGAAAAAATTAGGGAGATGATCATCAGGTTGTTAGTAGTAGTAATAGTAGTAGTAGACCTTTATTCGACCATAATTTACAGGCCGAGCATGTCGACCGCCTGGGCGACATGCTCGGCCTGTAAATTGTGGTCGAATAAAGGTCTACTACTACTGGCCAAATGTTTAGGGGAATCCCCCAAGGTGGAGTAAATTTGTAAGAAGGGAGTAATTACTCATTGGCATCCACCGAAGCGCAGCCGTACGGCTACAAAGGAAAGCTATACAGCTTTCTCAGCTTTGTAGCCGTACGGCTGCGCTTGGGTGAATGCCAATGAGTAATTACTCCCTTTCTACTACTACTATTCTGGGCGACATGCTCGGCCTGTAAATTATGGTCGAATAAAGGTCTACTACTACTATTACTACTACTAACAACCTGATGATCATCTCCCTAATTTGTTCTGCTCTTAGGTACTCATATTTGGTACGAGATACAACAACCACTTCAACTAGTACGTACAGCATACAAAATGAGACAGTTTAAATCGTTCGGGGCAAGAATGCAATGTACTCGTGACGAAACTCTAACAATGGGGTGAAGGCTTGAAGCAAACCAAGCTTAAACGATTAATGAAGTTCCACTTTGAAGAGGTTGCACATTGGCTGGAAACGCACATCCCATTAAACACATCGCGCCATGCCAACCAGGTTACTATGCCAACAGCGCGCTGAGTCTATTGGCCTGAGGGAGGCCATTGAATATTCATTAAGGCTTGAATGACAACTATTTCAGCGAAGTTTTGGTTTGGACTAGCGGGTTCCTCTTTTCAAATATTCGTTGCCCACCGGTTATGTATACCTGCTTTTGCTAGATTTAAAGGAATATTTGCAAGGGGTCTAAACAGGTTTTAGAGAAGTTCTCCACCTGATTCAGAATGTGACACAGTATGTTATGAAGTTGTTTGATAGGACTTCGACTGTGATAAAGATCCAACAGACAAGGGAAGGAAAACGAGGGGTTCATTGCGACGTATAATATGAATGAAGACAACAGTAATTGAAACCAAGAAAAAAACGGGATAATAATCTTTTTAATGGTGGAATTGATCAAAGTGCCAAACCAAAGCCGCCGCAGTGGCTCAGTGGTTATGGCGCTCGGCTGCTGACCCGAAAAACGCGGGTTCGAACCCTGCCTCGGCGGTCGCATTTCGATGGAGACGAAACGCTAGAGGTCCATGTACTGTGCGATGTACGCGCAAGTTTAAGAACCCCAGGAAGTCGAAATTTTCCACAACCCTCCACTACGGCGTCCCTACTGGCCTGAGTCGCTTTGGGACATTAAACCACATAAACCAACCAAACCAAACTGCGAAACCGTTAGCATAATCTTTTTCACAAAAATGTCAACAGTAAACGTTTAGGACGGGGAGAAGTAAACTTCATTTGGTCAACGACGAATCAATGGTATTGGTGATGAGAAATTTCGAGTGATAACTGCGGCCGCGCAACGCGCCGGGGGATTGCAACAGCCCCGTGCCGGTTCGTGCCACTTATCTGCTGCTCCAAGACGAGGGTGTCGTCTACGGGCGCCCCGCAATCGGCGGCCACCCATCTGCCACGAGTGGCCTATGTGCGCTGTGGAGGGAACGGGTCGCGAGGAGAAAATAAATAGCCCACGAGAGTGTGCAGCAGAGTGGAAAACTGCGATGCTTTCGAGATGGAGCGGTTTTCCTAGGGAACGCGTTGGGTTGTTCCTGTCGACGTCAGTCGTTTACTCGGCAGTTATTCCATAAGATGAAAATGCAGACCGGAGCGTACACGAGGCGACAGCGACGCGCAAAGGAGGTGAATAACCCTGGGGGGGGGGGGGGGGGGGGGGTCGACTCTCGGGGTTCGTCGACCACGCACGTGCGCTCACCTAACAAGACAGCACCGAAGGCTCGGCATAGCCCGTTTCGTGTCTCTCATTCATTTTCCCGTTGCCGCAGCTACGAAGGGCAATAACGGCTCGCAGGCAAGCTCGCAACAGCGCAGTTCTCTTCTTCCGCTGTAGTTTACAAATAATAACGGAGGAGTTCTATCCTCTTTGTTGCGGCCATGCCAACTACGCTTCCCATTACCGGGGAGCTCCGTCGGGGGCGCTTGCGATTTTTATTACTTCACAGAACTATGAACTTTCTGAGACTCTTGAAACAGGCATTGAATCGAACTATTGACCAAAGTAAAAATTGATTCTGTGGCTCCCTCTGGGTACTTTCACGTCTGTCTGGCAGCAGGGAAGCCGAGCTTTCTTGAACATCGCTTTTAACTGTGACGCAACTGTGGAGTATTGTGAGATTGTTATGAACATGATGATAATAATAATAACACTTTATTGCGGCCATTAAAAAAAACTGGACAAGACTCAGGCCTGCTGAAGCCTCATTGGGCTTGAGGGGCAGCGCCCAGTAGGAAGCGAAAAATATTGATATCAGTAGTGTAAACTTCCGATGTGTAGTAGGACGATCTTGCTTATAAAGTTTGCTGCGCGCTCTCACCAAAATTATTCCGGAGACCTTTACTACGGCACCTTTTTCTCTTTTTCTTCTTTCACTCCCACCTTCCACCCTTCCCTTTCGGCGCAGTTCAGGTGCCCACCGAGATATGAGACAGATGCTGTGTCGTTTCCTTTCCTCAAAAAAAAATTTAAGTTAACATTACCTTTCTACAAGATTGTCGTACAATTTTCCAATCACTAGACCACATCCTGTGGAACTGTCCGGAAGATCCACCTCCCCCGGACCTAATTCAGCTCCTAACTTCCGAGCAGTGGGAGGCCGTGCTGCTCAGCTCCGACCCGGGGATCCAACTCCGGGCAGTGGAGCGAGCCAACGAGGTCGCCGTAAGCCACGGGCTGACGGCCATATAGCGCGACCAAGAACTCACCTTGAACCACTTTCTGCCGGTGAATAAATGTCTTCCAATCCAATCCAATCCAATCCAATCCAATCCAATCCAATTTTCAAAATATTTATCTGAGAATATTGGGCATGATTACTCTGGGTTCACCTTTCAGCACATTTCTTGCTTGATCGTAGTTGTTCAGTTTTCCTCGCGTGCAAATCCCAAAGATAGAAAATCTGAAGCGTTTCCGTGCTCCATCTCTCCGTGTCCAGCTTTCCACCTTATAGGCAAGTCAAAATGGTTGTTCAAGGGCGATATGTGGACCTTCCCACGAAGCAAAACACTTACGAATGAATAACGAGTCACCGTAGGCATTGTGTTTGTTAAACTTCAGAGGCCTGTGAGTTCAGACATGTCAGCATTGCATAATAGAGCCGCGCATGCCGGACGTTCGTCCGCTAATGTGCGCATAGAGGTGTATTTTCCCAAAAATTTTAAAGCTCTAACAAGAACCTTTTTGTGCTGTTTTTTTTTCTCATAAAGATGCGAAACTACGAAAAAAAAAACGAGCGCGAGGTTTCATTACGCACGTTTATTTGTAACTCAGGAATAAGCGAATAATTATATTTTTACACTAAAACAAAAACGGTTTTCAAAGAAAAATGGTGGCGACATTCTGTATACAATTACAATAGACGCAAAAAATTTCATCAGTCTGACTCGTCACTGCAAAGTTTGATTCCCGCCCCCAACTGCACTGGTTTTCATCTGGTAGGCTTCCTGTCCCGAGCTGTTTCTTCTGTGTGGCCCTGCATGTTTTCCTGGCCTGAACACGACACAGCACCTAACCGCGTAAACGCTGTCCGGGGCGCCTTGCTGACACATTTCGAGCACGGAAATTGAGTTAATTTCTAATTATTTTTATTTATTTATTTAGAACATACTGCAGGCCCAGTGAAGGGCCCTGGCAGGAAGGGCACAATAAGAACAATACAAAAAGTACAAAACAAAAGTACAAGGCAAGTCATGAAACAAAAATATTCAATGAACGGCCTTTCAATGGCGTCAATGTCAGCTATTGATGATGGTGGTAGCCGATTCCACTCGGTAATGGTGCGGGGAAAAAAGAAAATCTGAATATGTTAGGTTTGGTTTGGTTTTGGTTTGCGGGGTTTAACGTCCCAAAGCAACTCAGGCTATGAGAGACGCCGTAGTGAAGGGCTCCGGAAATTTCGACCACATGGAATTCTTTAACGTGCACTGACATCGCACACTAGACGTGCCTCTAGAATTTCGCCTCCATCGAAATTCGGCTGCCGCGGCCCGGATCGAACCCCGTCTTTTGTGTGCGACCATTCCATGTATGCATACCACCGCAGCCGGGATCGAAGCCGCGTCTTTCGGACCAGCAGCCGAGCGCCGTAACCACTGAGCCACCGCCTGGCAAAGTAAGGTTTTAATTATTCATTGTGCCTGTTTCTTGTAGACCTGGACGTTATCGGTTGGAGATACAAATCGGGAGCCATTGACAGTTTGTTATTTTTCAATAGAAAGAGAAATCTTAACCTTAGTATTCTACGCCGAGCTTCAAGGGACTGTATATTATGTTGAAGCAACAGAGCAGATGGTCAGTGGAGCGATATTTAGAAAATATAAAAAAATATAGACCTAATGTCCTTATGAGCCGGAACGCATTGTGGCTGGCGCCGAAACAACCGGTTCCGAGCGGCGTCTATTATCAGAATCGAGGCGGCCGGACTGAGCTGCACTCAATGCGGCGGTTCCGCGAACACTCCAATTGCTATGCGCTCCGTCCAGCGGCTGATACGAAGCTGGGCATCACTCGAGCTGCCGCGGACTGGCCAGCTCTGGCCGGCAGTCGCAGTATCTACCTTGACTCACCCGTGGCTTCCATTGTTCTGTAAATACCGCGACTTTTTATGTAGTGGTCTGTATCTGTTTTCTTGTGAAACTCGGCACGCGACTACGACACGCAAAGTCATTGTGCTCTTTAGCACTTGTTGGGTGACCTGGTGTTCCATATCACATTTCGTTACCGAAGGAGGCTAGGTCGCCCATCCCGAATTATTAAGGTGCGGAAGGTCTCAATGAATTTAAAAAGAAAAGCTTAGAAATCAAAAGACCATTTTGTACGGAATGAGAAAGAATTCTTGTTGATACCTGTTGCATTGTCTGGAATCGCTTTGTTGTGTCAATCTAGCTTGTCTTCATTATTTGTGCGTGCTATCGCTTTTGTCTTGCATTAATAGCTAATAACCATAAAAACTGTAACTGCTAGTCAAAACATTTATATTAAACATGGAATGACCATTCTCAAACAACACGAAGCATAGGATGTCGGAGTGCTCGGCTCTTAAAATAAACATTAATAAGCAACTTGACCACTTCTGCCGACTGGTCCAGATGCCTAATCCATACACTGTTCTCGCCTCAGAACCTTGGCTTGGCTTAGTGACAGTCAAATTTGGCGAAACGGTCTCTTCGGTGTATCAGGTTATTAAAAGAACGGAGCTCGCGAGCCGGAGGAGCTAAAAGAATGCTTGCGCTCTACCTAAATTGATACGGAGATCAACGATGTCGCGTCAGTTTGGCGTAGGCTGATGTCACTCATGACAGGCGAGCAACAGCATCAAGTTCAGTTTACTGCCTGCCCAGCCCACGACCGGAACTTATCGCGTCACTTGATGATATGTTGGCCTCGCTTCCTGATGACCCCTTTGAGCTAGCCCCAGATGGAACCTCTTCAACTATTTTTGATATGGCGCGTTTCAGCAATCCATTGTGAACGCTATCCGCGGAAGCAGCCCCTCAGGCATGCTGATTCGCAGTGATCCGAAATCTGCCCACGACACTCGTGGGCCACACTAGGGATAACAAAGTTGCAACTGCGATGCTCACTCTACCACAGTTAGCCCGTATGCCCACGAAGCTGGAATTGTTTATTACTTCAAGATGAAGTGCAGTGAAATCAGTCTGGCAATCGAAGCGGTGCTTGAACATTAATTAAGCACACAGATCATATCGGTTTAGTTTAGTGGGGTTTAACGTGCCAAAGCAACTCAGGCTATGAGGGACGCCGTACTGAAGGGCTCCGGAAATTTCAACCAGCTGGGGCTCTTTAACGTGCACTGACATCGCACAGCACACGGGCCTTTAGAATTTCGCCTCCATCGAAATTCGGCCGCCGCGGCCGGGATGGAACCCGCGCCTTTCGGGTCAGCAGCCGAGCGCCGTAACCACTGAGCCACCGAGGCGGGGCAGATCATATCGGGGTGCCGACTTCCTGTGGGAGGCCTTTGAAGGCATATAGTGAATATAAGCGAAAAACATGCTTCTTTTATCTTTTCAGATTTAAACAGCGCTAAATTTTCAGACGAATACATAGATAGACATGACTGGACGGGCGCTGACTCCAACTATGTTTTGTCAACTCCCGTCCTGTCATGTCTATCTGTGTATTCGTCTGAAAATTTAGCGCTGTTTAAATTGGAAGAAAAGAGAATGCATCACCAGCTAGCCCGCAACGTGTTTTACTCTGCTCCTTTTAAATATATGAAAGTTGATTAACCGCGGGCACTTATGATGTTAAGCGGAGCATTAATAAAAGTACGCGTCCTTCTCAGCAATAAAAAAAAATCCTTTACGCGAACTTGAACTGCGTTTTCAAGAGCTCCACGCAGTCTATAATAATGCTGAGTGCGTTACATCTGGTGCCATATCTCGCGTCACAAAGTAATAAAGTCATGTGCCGATGTCTTTGACCATAAACAAACAAACATTACCAAGCTTGGCGCCAATATTATCAAATGACAATTGTGCCAGTGCTCCATCGGTCTTTCTTATAGGACAAATAAATGATGTTCCTTTCTGCTAGGGGGCGAAACCGTCTTGACGATAAGTTTTCTTTGTATTACCTGATATTTTCTTTTCAATTTCGCATATTTTTTCTGTTTATTGTGCTCCCTGTGTTTATAAGTGGCCCCTGTGCGAAATAAAATCACGTTTGTAAGTCGGCGTCCCTGTGTACGTCTGTTCCGGAGAACGCGTCAAAATAGTTGCTTCCTTTTTCTCACAATGTCCTCAACGAACGCATCTGCACTGGTGTATCTTGTTATGGTCTCTTGGGCATCGTCCGGCTGCCTCAAGCAGATTTTTAAGACGAAAGCCTTTAAATGCCTCATACTGTCATTGGCAGCCGTGTCGGCAGATTTGTCCGTGTTTCGGCGTCACTACTTAAAAAGAAACTGCGTTGAGGCTGGGAATCGAGCCAGGGCCTTTGGCATATTAAGCGGAGACGCTACCACTCCGCCACGAAGGCTCAAGGTTTGAGCATGAATAAAGGCGCATGTAGTGAATGCATGGATTTCATGAATAAAATAAAAGGAATAAAAAATAGAAATAACAATAATCATAAAAATTAAAAACAACAAAAATAAGTAAAGAAACAAAAATAAGAAATATGAAAAAATAAATAAAAACAAACAGTGCGCCAAGAAAAGCTTTCGCCTTGTAGCACTTTAGAGAGCCGAAGTGTTCCCTGAATTTTTTGATAAAGAGTTACAACCGCATACATGAAATAAATATAATTAATTGAATTGTCTAGGCAGCGCTCCTCTGAGAACAAACAGCCGCCAGCTTCCGAAGCATGTACAGAGGGCAAAACGCATGTCTAGAACACGCTCCGAGCGTGTTTCGGGTGTGACACGCGATAACTAGCGATTAGATTTGGTTAAAAACGGTCTGGATGTAAACATGGGCTGTTAAACTCATCAAATTTCATCGTCATTTTTTGCCTTTTTGGTTGCAGTGGCTTTGGGAGCTCCGGAACACTGAGTTTGGTTGTTCTAGGCATGTGTTTTGCCCTCTGTACACTAGATTTTAGTCTGTAACAAGAAAAAGACAATACTTATTTTCATCGCAGAAGCAAAATGTTTCAAATGTTCTTAAAATATATCAATACAGCTGCGACAAGGTTCAGTTAAATGAGTATTCATTAAAAACAGAATTGGTGCACTCAGTGGCAGATGTTCTTTAATTTCTGACTACCGACATCTATATATATATATATATATATATATATATATATATATATATATATATAATCTTTTCTCAGTAAGATCGCCGAGAAATTGATAGTTGAACGCTTGAACAATTACCTGGATAAATTTAAGATAATTTCCCCCCATCGGTTTGGTTTTCGGTTTGGCAGCTCAACTAACCTAGTTCTGATCTCTTTGACTCATTTTATCAAGCAAGGTATTGATAACGGCGAGTTTGTTAGCTCTGTATTTTTAGATTTCACAAAAGCTTATGATATGATTAATCACTCCATATTGCTCGAAAAACTCGAATTTTATGGAATTACAGGTCCCGTGTCGCGACTGCTGAAAAGCTATTTGCAAAATCGTCAAGAAGTAATCAATATTGGTGGACGATTCCCCCAAGCTAAAGCTATTAACCAAGGTGTTCCCCAGGGCTCTATTTTAGGACCCTTACTATTCATACTGTATATTAATGACCTTCCTAATTCTATTAGTCCAACTCACTGTGTCTTATATGTTGATGACACTACTGTGTCATTATTTAATACTTCCATAGATGATCTGACTCTTGAATTGAATACCGTTCTAAGTGATGTAGCCAAATGGTGCACTGATAATCAGTTGGTGATTAATCCCGCTAAAACGGAATTCATTGAGAAAGTAGCCAGAAAATTCTTTCGTGTCCTCCTACGTTAACCCTTTGTTCTTGTAATGTTCCGGGTTTTGATAGCACTAACTTCCTCGGCGTTATTCTTGATTCAGCTCTTAAATTTTCCGCCCATATCGCTCATCAAAATAAAAAAAAGATCTATGTTTGGCATCAGAGCGCTAATTAAGGCGCGTCCATATTTTCCATGCCGCCTACTCCTATCTTTGTATTATGCCTTCATACACAGTCACGTCACTGATGGGATTATTGCATGGGGAAATACTCATCATTGCCATTTATCGTCTCTGCAACAGTCACAAAACCAGGCCATCCGCATTATTACCCGTAGCCCTTTCTCAACCAATGCTCGTTCTTTATTGCATGAGCACAATATTTTACCAGTCCACCAGCTTTTTCAGTATCACCTTGAAATCATCTTCTTCAGGTTACTACATGGCACCCTGCATTTTCAGTTTGTAGACCCCATCCTGCTGGGCAGTCACAACCCTACCAGATTTGCAGCAAGAAACAGTTTTCTTAAAAGAACGTCTTGCTGGGCGAGTTGGTAACTGTTCATCTTTGGTTACAGGCGCGAAAAAAGACACAACACAAGACAGAAAGACGGGACGAAGCGCCACTCACAGCTGATTTATTCGAAGAAAAACATGCACAGATATATGCCGTCTTGCATGCAAGGAATATTGTCATCATCAAAGTTGATATGATAGTGAACGGGTGAAAAAATTGCTCTCAGCCTTGTACAAAGATATGGATGTGTCGCTGATGCACATGCTTCCTTTTTTTTGCAATAAAAAAAGCTTCGATTAGTTCCCTAGCTTTTGTGTCTTTGCTTTTTGACAGAATTCGTGCACTAGAAAAGCATGGCTCACAAGAGCGTGACGGGCCGGACCTTATATGCTTAGGCATATTTGGGCCTTCTTTATTTTGCTGAACGTTTCTTTCGTGTTCCCTGATTCGCTCGTTAAAGCAGCGCCCAGTTTGCCCTGTATAGGAGCGGCCGCACGAGAGGGGAATTTCATACACAACTCCTTCGGCGCACTTCATGAACGATCGGCCATGTTTCGTGCCGCACCCCTCTCTTCTTTTCGTCGACTTTCAATGCGAGAGCAAAGGCTTCCGAGCTTTTCAGGGGCTGAAAACACAAGCGGCACACCATGCCTGCTCGCGACCTTTTTCAAATTGTGGGCTAACTTGTGCACGTAAGGCACCACCACAGGTCGCACCACCTCTTCTCGAGGGACATCTTCCCCAGCTCTCACAGCCTTACTCTTCATCCTCTGCAGCAGGCTTTCAGCGACAGCCGTTGCTTCACTTTGCCTCCAATCTGCCCTTGAAAAATCATGCCGCCACAAGATGCATCTAAGTTTTCAAAACCAATTGGCTAGGCTGTCTCCTGCTGGGTTCCCTGGTTCGCTCGTAACGGCTGTCGCTGAAAGCCTGCTGCAGAGGATGAAGAGTAAGGCTTTGAGAGCTGGGGAAGATGACCCTCGAGAAGAGGTGGTGCGACCTGTGGTGGTGCCCTACGTGCACAAGTTAGCCCACAATTTGAAAAAGGTCGCGAGCAGGCATGGTGTGCCGCTTGTGTTTTCAGCCCCTGAAAAGCTCGGAAGCCTTTGCTCTCGCATTGAAAGTCGACGAAAAGAAGAGAGAGGGTGCGGCACGAAACATGGCCCGATCGTTCATGAAGTGCGCCGAAGGAGTTGTGTATGCTAATCGCATGCTGGGATACATAAAAAGAAATTTTTCTCTTGCTTCTTCTTCTGTCAAACTAACACTCTATAAATCTTTGGTGCGTGCTAAGGTAGAATATGCTTCTTCAATTTGGGACCCGCAAACTAAATCATTGATAACAGCTCTTGAAGCTGTACAAAATCGAGCAGCCCGTTTTATTTTTTCGTACTATAATCGTACGCATAGCGTGACACTCATGAAAAATGCATTGTCATTACCACCCCTTGAGACGCGCAGAAAAGTGTCACGACTGAGCCTTTTCTTTAAAATTTTTCACACGAACGAATACCTAAAAAGAGCACTGTTAATTCCACCTACATACATTTCATCACGCGTTGATCATCCGCACAAGGTCGGCCTCCCACTTTGCCGCACTACTGCTTGCTTGGCATCTTTCATTCCCAGGACGTCATCGGAGTGCAACCGCCTACCTGCAGCCTTACTTACTACTAACAACATTGAAGAATTTAAAAAAACGGTTGCGGGATCATTTTGTAGTAGATTAGATAAAATGGTCATTTTATTTATTTTCACGTTGCTATCCTGTATACAGCGATTTTGCCAATTTTAAACATGCATTTTCGTTATTTTTGCCGCTTACTGTTGCTAACTGTGTTGTCATTGCTTTGTATTATAGCTTGTGTTATGAGTATTTCTGAATGACCTTATGCCTTAACACTACTTTGTATACTTTTGTTTCTCAAACCTAAAGTTTTTTCGCGCTTCATACTTTTTTGCAATATTGTTTACTTGTATTCTCTTCACTTCGAAATCTTGTGTAATGATGCTGCTAAATACGCGCGTTAGCTATTGTTTTAAATAACCCATTGTGTATATATTCTGTACGTATTTGTAACCGCTCACTGCCTTCTCTAATGCCCTCCAAGGGCCATGAAGGAACTTGAAATAAATAAAATAAATAAATAAATAAATTCCCCTCTCGTGCGGCCGCTCCTGTGTAGGGCAAACTGGGCGCTGCGTTAACGAGCGAATCAGGGAACACGAAGAAACGTTCAGCAAAATAAAGAAGGCCCAAATATGCCTAAGCATATAAGGTCCTGCCCGTCACGCTCTTGTGAGCCATGTTTTTCTAGTGCACGAATTCTGTCAAAAAGCAAAGACCCGAAAGCTAGGGAACTAATCGAAGCTTTTTTTATTGCAAAAAAAGGAAGCATGTGCGTCAGCGACTCATCTATATCTTTGTACAAGGCTGAGAGCAATTTTTTCACCCGTTCGCTATCATATCAACTTTGAAGATGACAATATTCCTTGCATGTTAGACGGCATATATCTGTGCATGTTTTCTTCGAATAAATCAGCTGTGAGTGGCGCTTCGTCCAGTCTTTCTGTCTTTTCTTCTGTCTTTTTTCGCGCCTGTAACCAAAGATAAACAGTTTTCTGCTCCCCAAAGTCCATACCAATTACGGTAAATCGAAGTCGTCTTTTCAAGCAATTTCATTTTGTAATGCACTGCCGCCCACTCTAAAAACATCAATTTCCTTGCTTGCATTAAAAAAAAAGCTCAAGGTATTTTTGTTGGAATGCTGATGTGTTATTCTCCTTTTATGTATATTAGCGGCGTTATTGTGATATTTACTCTACTTTTGTGGTGAAATATTCATTTGACATTTTCGATATTTTATAATTTCCGCTAACTATGCTGTAACCATCTCTTCTATTATTGATTTATCGAGGGTCCCGGTGCAGTCTTTGACTTTGGGACCTTCGTCTGTACATTTATGATCTTTTGTATATTTTGGGACCAATAAACCATTATTTCACGAAAAAAAATCCGCACAAGGCAATTAGCATGGCAGTAACACACTAGCCTGAGCAGTTTAACTATGTATATACTTTGCAAGTTTTCCCGCTTTCTCATGTACCTCAATATAAACATCTAGGCGGGGCCATAACCTCAAACCATAACTGCACAAAACATGTAGATTACATTGTTGAGAAGGGAAACAAGGCATTAGACTATACCATATGCGTTTTAAAACAGGCTTACACAGAAACAAAACTGACAGCGTGCAAGGTGCTTGTGAGTACTTGAGTACTCTTGGGTACTTGAGTACGCATGTGAAGTATGGCACCATACCACAAAAAGTGTGTCTGTAAGCTTAAGCAGATGCGTACAAGGGCGTTAGGCTTCATTTTCTCCCGATACCGACGGTTGGATTCTTTGACCTTTCTTTAATGCTAAAGCAGATTTACCTCTGTTTTCTAACAGGGGAATAGAAAAAGACTAAGTATGTTATATTATGTCATAAATCGTTTAGTTCATGTGAAGGAACAACAATACATAAATGAAGCAAAGACACGTGCAAGTCGTAATAAACATACCATGTCCAGGTAAACAGATTTCTAAAATACGATTTCAAATACTTATTTTTTCGTGTTACAGCATCCGAGTGGAATAGTCTTCCAAACCAGGTTGTAAACGCGCAATCCC
Organism: Amblyomma mixtum; assembly: GCF_055824585.1. Classification (NCBI taxonomy): domain Eukaryota; kingdom Metazoa; phylum Arthropoda; class Arachnida; order Ixodida; family Ixodidae; genus Amblyomma; species Amblyomma mixtum. The sequence goes on from NC_143012.1 coordinate 149,295,684, forward strand.
GAGAGCAGTTTTCTACCCATTTTTTTGCAATTTTATAGCAGCAGTTCATATAAATTATATATTTTTATTGACTATATTAACTGTACTGTGTTTCGTCATACTGGCCTGCGTATACCATAATCTTATGCTTGTACCCACTTCTATCTTGGTCCAGGTTGGACCGATAGTAACTAAAAACAAATTAAACAAACAAAATCTGGTCGTCGGTCGTTATGCTTCTACAAGCAAACACTTGCTAAAACGCGCGCAGTCTTCAGCACGGTGATGAAATGGAATCTCCCGCTCACAACGTAAATTGTCACGCGGAAATATGCATACGCCCTCACCTGCCGTGGCGATTAAAGAAAATAGAAATGCATTTGTACACAACAAGATTATCGCTTTTGTCAGAAATTCATGTTGACGTGAGAATAACTGCAGTGAACAGAAATTTAACTCATGCAAGAACGGTTGCAAAATATCTTGTTTTCCGTGAACAGTCTGAATATTTAGGTGCAGTAACGAGGTGCTTTCATTCGACTATCGGCGCGTTTTTATTCACGTAAACCGTGCAACCGTATTACCTAATTACCTATCTTTGGTGTCCCTTCGAATTACTTTGCACTTTTTTGCTTATCAGGGCTTCAGCAGGAAATCTATGCCTCACCGTTGTTTTTTGAAAGCTTGCATTTTATAATAAGATACTCCGTTTCGTACGCCAAGCGTCCGCTAGCGACTCTGTTTCAGAAGGTAAGACGTGTTAGTGCTAGTGCCCAAAAATCCAATTTCGATTTGCAATAAAAATTTTTCTTGAAGCTTCGGACGGAATCTCCACCTTTTAAATCCTGCCTCCGCAGGAAAGGCAAGTTCGTCTTTTCTGCGTGAAAAACCACCGAACACTTAACCGTAATAGTGCCATTTTATTTTGTGGTGCTGTACATTGGACTCTGAAGAAAAATTGATTTATATTCCAGCAGCGTGCGATATCTGATGGCACCTCAAAACGACAAAGAACCTCCAGCCATGATCAGCACATCACACGCCAGGGCGAAAACGCCAGCGGAAAACGCATATTAAGCATGAAATGCTTTTAGCTCCCGTTGTCGGCAGTGTGGTGACGTCACGCCGAGACCGAGAGCCATCATCCGGGCACTGAAATCCACTCATCCGGACACTGAATTCCAGTCATCCGGGCACTGAAATCCACTCATCCGGGCACTGAATTCCAGTCATCCGGGCACTGAAATCCACTCATCCGGGCACTGAATTCCAGTCATCCGGGCTCTGAAACGAGAACATCCGGGCACCGTACGAGACTTAACGAGATTTAACGAGACTCTCTAAGCCCTCCTACGCGACCGGCATGCAAGCGCCGGTTGGTCTCCAAATGAGACAAAAAATAACTGCTGCCAGTGCCTTCTCAATGTTTATCAAGATATCATTGGAGCTGTGGGTTTGATAATGCACGGAATTATAATTTCCGATTTCTAATAACGCGTGCAAAAAGCACATAAATGCCACGTTAGACTTCGTTGTCATACGTGATCCGGGGGAGAAGCGCTGCGTTCAAAGGGCAAGGCATCGCGCCGAACGGGTGGTGGCGTTCCTCCCTTCCTTTACGGTGCGGTTCGGGTGTCCACCGAGATGGCAGAGAATTACTGCGCCATTTCCTTTCCTCAAAAAACCTTGCGTTCAAATGGCAAGGCATTGCGCTGAACGGGTGGTGGCGTTCCTCCCTTCCTGTACGGTGCGGTTCGGGTGTCCACCGAGATGACATTAGGCCCGTAAACATTTCATGCTTACTCTACTCTCGTTTACGGGAGAGGCAGAGATTTTTTTTAGGCTTCATTGCTGATCTCATCGTTTGCTCAAGAATGAATTTATTCAAATGATGCTGCAGCCGGCAGCTGAAGAATCCCTACAACAAGAATTACTTTCTGCAAGACTGGTTTTCACTGTTCGTTCATCTGCCTTCCGGCCCGTTTTAGTCGTGCAAGCGTAATAAAATTGGCTGGCGTTCAACCCGGCTGAACCTAGATTACAGAGCGGAAGCTCAATTAAGCATGGTCAGACATGGTTAGCTGTGGTTTAACTTTATTGCATATCACTTACTTGACTTGGTTGTTGCTTGATAAGCAGAAGATTATCTTGTCGTATGTGAAGTAGTTTGCTTCAATCTTAGCGCGTTTCCTCGCTCTATCCTTCACCAACGCGCCCTGTCGACGTTCTTGATCATAAGAATAATCATATTTAATCAGCAGTCTAAGATACACAACCGAAGCACTGGTTCCAGAACGCGACTCCTCCATGGCTAGCTGCGAATGTCAAGAAACGCTTCAAGCTTTTTATTATCTTATCATATGAATGGCGAGCCACGTCGTCATCGTCATCATCAGCAGCAGCAACCTGACTACGCCCACTGCAGGGCAAGAGCCTCTCCCAAGTCCCTCTAATTAACCCTGTCCTTTGCCAGCGGCAGGCACCGTATCCTCGCAGACTTCTTAATCGCATCCGCCCACCTGACTGTCTGCCGCCCCTGTTACGCTTGCCTTCTTTTGGAGTCCACTCCGTTACCCTTAAGGACCAATGGTTATCTTGCCTTCGCATTACATGCCCTGCCCCAGCCATTTCTTCGTCTCGAGTTTTACTAGGATGTCATTAATCCGCGTTTGTTTTATCAGCCACTCCGCCCGCTTCCAATCTATCATTTTCGATCTATCATTTCGCTTCCGATCTATCATTTTTCTTTCCATAGCTCGATGCGTTGTCCTTAACTTAAGCTGGGTCCTTTTCCTTAGCCTCATCGTTTCTGCCCCGTAGGTGAGTACCGTTAAGATAAAGCTGTTATATACTTTTTTCTTTAGGGTTATCGGCAAACATCCATCTGAGAGAGCGTTCCATATGCGCTCATGATCCGGAACAGCAGCAGCTACCTGGCCTAAGTATGCGTTTTCCCTTACCACTTGCAGCACCTCGCTACCAATTGTGAACTGCTGTTCTCTTGCGATACTGTTGAACATTACTGTTCGTTTGTATGTTAATTTTAAGACCTATACCATTCTGCTCTCCTGTATAGTTCATTGATCATGCTTTGCAGCTGATCTTCTGAGTGACTTAGCAAGGCAATGCCATCAGCGAATCGCAAATTTCTTAGGCAACCAGGCCTCGGAACACCTTATGTAAACAGGTGGTGAATAGCATCGCTGAGATCATGTGTCCCGGCCTGACACCCTTCCTGAATGGAATTTTACTGCTGACTTGCTTGAAGTAACAAAGCTGTGCATTCGTTGTAGATATCTTCCAGTATTTTCACATACGACTCTTCTACACCCCGATAACTCAATGTCTGCATGACTGCTGAGGTTTCAACCGAGTGAATAATGCTTTCTCGTAATCAATGAACGCTATATATATATAGGGGTTGATTATATTCTGCGGATTTCTCCATCACATGATTGATAGTATAGTAGCGACCCGCGCGGCCGACAGTGACAACATGCCGAAGAGGACACAGCTGTGGGCGCGCGCTGAGAGAGACTTTTTCTTTTCTGTATTTTTATTTTGTGCAAATTCTAGCTCTAAGTCCCAAAATTATCAAAATACTCTACTCCTTGTACATGAGTGCGTTTGTGTCCGCTATGCACCCTGGCCAATCCCCCTCCGTGGCTATGTGCCATTAAGCCTGAGAGCATCATCATCAGCGCTTGGACCTCAGCCTCGGCCGGACGCTGCCGCTCCGTCTCCGGCTCGGCCGTCCTTCTCGAGAATACACCAGGTGATTTCAGCACGAGCTTTGCCTCACGTCCTGTTGCCACTGCTGTCCTAATCGCGTCTTTGGTCCTGCCCCCTTGCGTCTCACTGACGTTATCGCCAGAGCCTCCTGCAGCCAAGGAAGACTTTGCGGCAGTAGACGTGCCGTGGCTTCCGGCATCACCATCTCCCTCGTCTCTACCGCCAACAGCTCAACAGGTCCCTGCAGCGACGTCGACGCCGCGCCTAGCTGATTCTCAAGAGCTCTCGGCCAAGACCAGCCTGCTGGCCACAACACCAGCACATCCAACTGTTCGCACCATCCTGAAAGTTCCACGCAGCAGGATCAAAAGGCCAAACCGCTCCCAGCAACGCAACACATGGTGATTGTCACCCGCCCTACATTGCCCGAATATGACCCTGAACAGGTGCCAGCGACTGTCGCCTAGCCACCCCAGGCCACTGCTGTGGACCCTTCTTGCTCCCCGCCGGTGTTAGCATCTTCAAGGAAGCCTGACACCGCTGACTCGGCCGCCACCCTCCACCAGTGCGCCGGGAGACCGCTGCCCCCGCCCTCTCGCCCCTAGCAGCTTCAGGTTCCAACCACACTGCCGCTTCACCAGCCGCCGCCTAGCAAGCTCCCTGCTGACCTGGCTCGCGGACATGCCCATGGTTGCTGTCACGGTGCCGAGGCCGCCTCCGGTTACCGCTACCTCACCGGCGTCCTCTTTCATGACCGACTCGGCGCCTGTGGCAAGGGCGCCACTCGTGCTGCCGCCCGTCACGTTTAAGCCAGTCAGTCCCCGGCTGGCTGCGAGCATGTGCCAGCAGCAAAATGCAGTCCATCGCAGCCATTTCCCCGCCTTGCACTTGGCTGTACTTCCCATAGCCGCCTGCCTAGGTACCGGTCAGATCGGCCCGGCGACAGCTGCGCTACTCTCGGGACCCCCGGCCCGCCTAGGTACTACCTCTGCTGCACTGGGGGACGCTGAGGGCGCGCGTAGGGAGAAGACGTGCGCACATCGGCTCCGCTTCTGATCACACCTTATTGTGGTCTGTCAACTCGGACCCCACGAATCTTGGCACCATCGTCTCCGCGAAGATCAGCGGCACAAGTGGGCAGCACTTTCATCAAGGTGGGCCCATTTCTGACGAAATTCTGAGATTTTGAAGATTTCGCCCACCGCCGCGGCGCTAAGCCTAACGGCGGCGGGGCGTTCGCCGGCGTTCGCCATCCCCGGCTGGGGATTCCCCGGCAATGGCGGCTCCCAAAACGGTTACCGGCTGTGATCCGCTGTCCATGCAAGTCGTTCGCATGGAAACCGCTCAACCCGAGGACCTTCCAACATCGGAAGATGACTATTTGGAAGACATGGTCAAAATCTGGAGACGCCGGCAGAAGTCGAACGCTCCCAAGGGAAATAGAGCCGCCGCCCAGCACCAGGCGGCAGTTCAGTCCGCGCACGCTTTGCAAGGGAGTGTCGGTGGCGCGGCCTTGAAGGGTGCAACATGCAAACCCAAGTGGCGGCCGCAGCAGACGCCGCGCATTGGACGCGACGAACTCATCGTGGTGCTCAAGCCACGCAAGACGCTGGATCTGAAGGCCATTTTCGCTCCAGGTGAAGCCGGAGTTGCCGTGCGCAACATCTTACGGCACTGTGGAGAGGTGCAACTCTCTGCATAGCCCGTGTGGGACCAAAATGGGCTAGTGTGTGGGCTGAACTCTGTGCCAGCCGCTGAGAAGCTCCTCGGCGATGTCACGCTGACGGTCGGCGACCGCCAGCTTCTGTTTCGCGGGCACGCCAAGGCTTCTGGCGAGGTCTGCAAGGGAGTGATCAACGTTCCCCCCGGCGAAACGTCGGCCTCCCTCAAGCAGAAGCTGGAGTGGAGACACGGAAAAATCCTTTCTGTGCGCAAGCTGGGCGGCACCGCCATCGCAGTGGTCACCTTTCAAGGGAAGAAGGTACCCCACCAAATCTTCTGCAGCGACCAGGGCATCCCTGTGAGACTGTACAAGAAGACGATCCCCGCCTGTCATCGATGCGGCACGGTGGGGAACCGGGCTGACATCTGCCCGCGGCCGCAGTCGGGACGTTGCGGCCTCTGCGGCTCTCAAGTGGCCACCACACCCGAGGGCATAGCACAACATGAGTGCACCCCCCGATGTCTGCTGTGCGCGGGTGCCCACTTCACCGGTGCTGCCGGCTGCGTCGGCAAGCACCGGAAACCGATCAAGCCAGGACCATCACGGAGTCAAAGGAAGCGGAAGTCAGCTCAGAAGCAAGCTCCGCCCACCAATGCCAAGGACAGCAAGTCCACTTCTGCGCCGGGCAAGTCCGGGCATGTCAAGACGGCTGTGAAGTCCGGGACCCAGGCGAGGTCGCCGAAGTTCAGCGCTGGGGATTTCCCGCCTCTAGCGACCGCCCAAAACAAGGTGAGCGATTGGGCTAGGGCTGCCTCCAGGCATCTCTCCCCTTCCCTCTCTCCAACAGAAGCCGCCCTACAGAGGCAAAATGTTGAACTTAGGCGCCAAACAGAATTCTTATCGCGGAAAATTCAGGAGCTGGAAGCTAGGTTAGAGGGACGTAAATAACCTCAAGTTGGACTAGCCGAGCCGGAGGACCGAGATGAGAGTGCCTCGGTCGCATCCGGGCTGACTAGCGTGTCGCAGCAGTCGGCCAGCACAGTGGTTGGTAGGCTGCCAATGGTGCAGAGCCGCCTGTACAACCTGGAGAGCGAAATTGATGCTCTGCCAGGTAAAATCATGGGTGCGGTCCGGGGCTCCATTCAGCAGCTTCTTCAGGCCGAATTGGCAAAAATCATGCCTGCTATAGGGGCACAGGTTGCTGAGACAGCTCTTTTTGTCGTTCAGGACCAAATTGGAGCTCAACTCAGTCAAAGTCGCTCCCGCTCGCGGTCTCCGCGAACAGACCTCCGCAGGCGGAAGGTGGTCCTTCGCCAGGCCACAGGCTCACTAGAAAACATTCCGGCTGCTCTCTCTCCGGACGTGCTGGTGCCTCTGCCTGAGGCCCCATCACCTTCTGGGGTGGGACCTGCCCCCAAAATTAAACAATCACGTTCACGGTGGCTAGCCGACCCCAGCGGAAAGCCAACAATAATTCGGAGCAATTCGAGATCATACAGTGGAACTGAAGGGTCTACGGAGCTGGAAGAAACGGTCGCACCTCCAGCTCTACCTGCAGTCTCTCGATACCGCACCGGCGCTCCTAGCTCTTCAGGAACCCGGCGCAGATGCTAAATTCACAGGGTATAGCTCGTTTCAAGGGGGTCCTACAACGTGCATCCTGGTGAACAAGGCGTACACATCAGTCCCAGTAGACCTCGAACTGGAGACTGAACAGGAATACAGTATGGTCAAGGCCCTGCCGCTTAAGCGCCGCGACCCATCAATACATGTCCTTAACATTTACTGCCCCCCGCATAAGCCGCGCGTGACCTTCAACGAAATATTCTACCGCGCGCTCAAATCGGCTGACAAGGAACCTCTAGTGATCGTTGGGGACTTCAATGCTCCCAGCCTACATTGAGGCTACCACTTTGAGAAGGCCAGAAGACGCAAGCTGGTGGAGCTCATTTCCACACTTCGTCTTACACTCCTCACGGATCCGTGTTGTCCCACACGTGTGGGCAACTCGGTTACGCGAGACACATGCCCTGACCTGACCCTCGTTACGAACACCAGAGACGCTACCTGGGAGAGATTCTTGGTAGCGATCACTGCCTTCTCCGGGTTACTCTTCTGGCTAAGGCTGTTCGCAAAACGTGGGGCCACGCTAAATTGACGATTGGCATAAGTTTCGAACACAGGAGATACCTCCCGTGCTCTTTTCCGGCGGATATCCGGATATCCGGAGTGGGCACAGCAATAAGACACAATACAAAGACAACACGTCGCGACACTTCAGACCACCGAAGAGATCCCTGCAGTGGACAATCACCTCCTGCACTTGTGGGAGGCCCGCCGGAGTCTTACCAAACGGTGGAAGAAGCAAAAGCTAAATCGCAAACTTAAGGCTCGCATTGTCGACCTCACGGAGCAGGCTGCGGCGTATGCTGCCCAGCTCACCGATTCAAACTGGATAAAGAAGTGTAATTCGGCAGCGCGTCAGATGAGCTCGACAGGAACATGGCGCTTCTTTCGCAGTCTCATCGACCCCGCTCAAACGAGAGGGGAGACGCAAAGACAGCTCCGGCGGGCTTTGCACGGGTACCAAGGTACGACGGCTCAACTCGCGGACACCTTGTGCGACAGATATCTCTGCCGCATAGAGGACCCAGTTGGGCCCGACTACGAGTACGCGGGAAAGCCGAATCCCGACATTGATGCCCCTTTTGAGTTACACGACCTTAAGGCGGCTTTAGCTAAAATGCGGCCAGGTACGGCTCCGGGTCGGGATCGCATAACAGTCAATCTGTTGGCCAGCCTCCCAGATTCGGCCTACCTCCACCTGCTAGTGTACATTAACTTAACCAGATTTGGGACGGGCGTCCACTCCCTCCCGAATGGAAGACCTCCTTGGTCACTTTCATCCCTAAGCCAGGCAAGCCAGTGAATACCGACAACCTCAGGCCCATCTCACTAACCTCTTGTGTGGGCAAGCTTATGGAGACGATGGTTAGGGATCGCCTTTCTCCACACATAGAGACCAAGGGCCTCGTTGCAGACACTATGTTCGGGTTCCGACCGCATATGTCTGCGCAGGACGTCCTCCTCCAGTTACACCGCTACATAATACGACCCACTGCCATGCGCCACAACGACAAGGCCATCCTTGCCCTCGATCTTAAGGGGGCCTTTGACAACGTTCGTTATGGCAGCATCTTGGCTAACTTGAGTACCACCGATTGTGGGCGCAAGGCATTCACATATGCAAGAGACGTTCTCTCGAAGCGTCAGGCCTTCCTCAAGATTGAGGACGACGAATACGGACCATACATGATGGGCACACGGGGTACACCCCAAGGGGCGGTCTTGTCGCCGCTTCTTTTCAACATTGCCATGATGCAGCTTCCCCACCAATTGGCCCGGGTGGAAGGCATTAATCACGCACTCTACGCGGATGACATAACAATTTGGACTACCGAAGGGAGCCTTGGGGAAATGGAGGACCGCCTTCAGCGGGCCGCCACCATAACCGATAGCTACGCTATCGGCTGTGGTCTCCAATGTGCTCCCGCGAAATCGGAACTTCTGCACATCAGATCCAATCCTAAAGACAACACGAGTTTGCAAATCTCTCTGACGGGAGGTCCTATCAAAGAGGTCGGGGAGCTCCGCATACTAGGTCTGTTCATCCATAACAGGCTTAGCCCGGAATCCACTATTGCCAAACTCAAGCGCGTAGGCGAACAGGTCGGACGCATGATCCATCGCGTTTCTAACAAGCGCGGCGGGTTGAGAGGCAGGGACGCGCTTCGGCTCGCCCATGCCTTCGTGACCAGCAGGATCCTCTACTCCATTCCCTACCTTCGCACTACGAAACAACAAGAGATAAGAATCGACACCATCTTTAGAAAGGCTACAAAGCGAGCACTGGGCCTCCCTGTGGCCACCTCCAATGCTAAGTTGTCGGCGTTGGGGGTGATCAACTCCTACCAGGAGTTACGGGAGGCCCACCTCGTGAACCAATATACGCGACTGTCGCAGACGGCATCCGGCCGCCGTAGACCGCTTGCACATCCAATACGAGTGCACTCCAGAGGAGACGTGTCGGATTCCGGAGCTATGGCGTCACAAGCTCTGGGTCCCTCCACTCCCGCGCAACATGGACACACATACACACGAAGGCAGACGAGAGGCGCGCGCTCGGGCCCTCGAACACCAACACGGATCCAAACAGGGTGTATACTACGTTGACGTGGCAGGGCCGTCGCCCAATGGATTCTACACAGCCGCAGTAGTTCACCAGGATCAATGCGTTAACGGGCTCCCCTTTCGAGCTCGAAATTCAGCACAGGCCGAGGAAGTAGCCATTGCGCTTGCCGCCTCGGACTTCAATTCGAAGGTAATCGTGACAGATTCGCGTCGAGCCTGTCAACACTACCTGGCTGGCGAGATTTCACCCTTAGCCTACGGTATATTAAAGAGCGCAGTGAGGGAATCGGACCCTTCGCCCAAACGTATAGTTTCGACTCCGGCCCATCAGGGCGTTATTGGTAATGAGGCTGCGGACGCGGCTGCCCGAGCGCTTACCTACCGGGCACCTCATCCAGGCTCTTCCGGCTCGGAGATTGTGCAACCGCTTCTGCGGTTCAGAGAAATTCTGGACGACTATTGCGAACGCCATCGGCTTTTCCCGGTCCCTGCTAAGGGCCTGAGTAAAGCTGATGAGCGAACTCTGAGGCGCTTGCAGACCAACACTCTGTTGTGTCCTGCAATAGTGAAACATTTCGACCCCAAAATTGATGGGCGCTGCCCTCACTGTGGGGTAGTATCCGATACCTTCCACATGGTGTGGGCCTGTCAAAAGAATCCTTCCCTTCCCCCCAATCCTTCCCTTCCCGAGAGGCATGGGAGGCAGCCCTGCTCAACTGCTCGGGGCTGGAGTCTCAAAGGGCTCTAGTCCAACGGGCGCGAGTAGCGGCCTCGTCCAGCGGGGTCCCGGACTAAGGACTCCACCTATGTGAAGGGCCAATTTGGTCTGCAAACTCTCCTTTTGTTTATTAAAAAGTTTTCACCACCACCACCACCTGCTGCACCGCAGCTCATGCGCTGCCCGTCAGCTGCCGCACCAGCACCTACGGCACTGGGTCCACTTAGAAGGCTGACCCGCATCCCTCACCTGCCACTACACGTCCCTCAACACCCACCAAAAGTTTGGCCGCTACTCCTCAGCCAGGGTCGCCCACCAGAGCCGCGCCTTCAGACCCGGCCGGACGCCCTGCAAGACTCTTGACACGTACCGACTAACCGTCTAGGGGGGGAGCCCTGTAGCGACCCGCGCGGCCGACAGTGACATGCCGAAGAGGACGAAGCTGCGGGCGCGCGCAAAGGGAGAACGCTTGGATCTCGGCCTCGGCCGGACGCTGCCGCCGCTGCTCTGCCCTACTGTCTTATCCATATTGCTAATGACATTGCCCCCTTTATCTCTCAGCGCATACATCTGGTTTTTACCCATACATAAATTTCTCTTCACTGCTTTTAGGCTACTTCCGTTCTTTTCAACATGCTCGATTTTCTCCGTGTCAAACTTCATTATGTGGGCTACCTTGCTCTTATTTATTAACTTTGATAGCTCTGCCAGTTCTGTTCTGTCCGTTGGGTTAGATGCTTTCATGCTTTGGCGTTTCTTAATCAGATTTCTCATCTCCTGAGATAGCGTGCAGGTATCCTGTCGAAATAACTACAGCCTACTTCTACTGCACATTGTGTAATGATAGCTCGGAGATTATCGTTCATTGCTTGATCGCCTTCCTCAGGTAAAGACGAATATGTGTTCTGTAACGATATTTTGAATTCCACTACTTCACCCCTAACGGCTAACTTGTCAATGGGCTTCCGCTTCACTAGTTTCTTCGGTTCCCTCCAAGTCTCGGCTAATTCGAGACCTTACCATCCGGTGGTCGCTACAACGCACTTTTCCGAGGATCTCCACATCCTGTATGATGCCAAGGTGAGCGCATAGTATGGGGTCAATTTCATTTTGTCTTAGCATTTGGTCTCGTCCATGCCGTTTTCTTGTTTTCTCATTTACGGTAGAAGGTATTCATGATCCGAAAATCATCTAAGTATACGACACGAATTTGCTACTTGAGGCCTGTAAGTAGTGTCCATTACACGCTCGAGCGCTGCTGGAGCAGAACAAAGTTCAAATGGCGTTACCTTGAACTCTTAGAAGCCGTCGGTCGTGATGAACGCGGTCTTCTCACTGCCCCTTCCAGCGACCTCGATTTGCCAATACTCGCTCTTTAGGTCCATGGACGAGAAGTATTTGGTGTCGCAGAGGCGGTCTAGGGTATCATCGATGCGGGTTAGGCGATAGACACCTTTTTTGGTTACTTGTTCAATCGGCGGTAATCGTATGAAAAAATCGGAAGTTACCGTCCTTCTTCACGAGCACGACCAGGACGCCCAGGGACTCTTCAATGGCTGGATGACATCGGGTATCTTCAGCGGTTATAATTAGATGTTTTGCAACAGGTGTTAGTCGGACCTTTGACGAGGCAGAAGAACAGTAGCTGTAACTCTGAAGGAGTCTGCGGATCTGGCTTGTCTCTGCACGGGCAGCGCTGGGTTGATGTCCAAGGTGGTGTGTGGCCTTGGGAGAGCAGATCTTTCCTGGATGAGTCGGACAGGGCGAAGGCGTCTTTTATGTCGGTTATGTAGTCTAGACATGCAATGCCTGTATTCTTTGCCAAAGTTTGTCACCAGCAATTTGACTTGTCCATTCCGAAAGCGGGGGATTTCTTTCGATGATGTGGGATATACAGATATCCCTCGCCGCCCCGCGCCGAGTTACGCGACGAAGCGCCCGCCGCCGGGCGTGGGGAGACGGGGGCACGCGGCCACTCTCCTCACCCCCAGCTCGGACGTGACGTCACGCCTACGCCCTGGCGTCTTAGGGACGGGGTGAACGACTCCTCTTGATTGCAACCAGTTGCTCAAGGGAGAGGCAATGTCGTAGGGGTTTAAGGAGAGCTCGCGCGGGAACGAGGGCACTCTAAGCTCTCTCTCTCTTGCCGCGGCGTGACTGCCCCACTGCCCCGCCGACCCCGCTTCCTGCCCGCGCCTCTCGGACTATCCAACGCCGGTCGACGACGACTTGGTAAGCTGCTGAACCATATATTATCGGATAGAACATTCTTCCGCAGTGTGCTTTGCCTTGCGCTAGGTTAATAAACGGTTTCCTAGCGTACTCTGTTCGTTGCCTACTTCGTCCGAACCCGCCGTGGCTGTGACTTTGCGCCACGGGTTGGGGACACGAGAACGCCCACGCATTGCTTTCACGGAAGCTCGCCTTCCCGGCTGGCTGGACGCGAGTGACCCCATATCTTGGCACCCGAACGTGGGGCGAACTAGGCATTGAGCAGTGTACTTTGTTGGAGCGAACGACTGTCGACGCGCTAACAAAGGATGGCAGGTGATAGGCCTGACTTCCAGTCTTTGTTCATGCTGTCAGAGCTAGCGGCACAGAGCCAGGGCTCCCTACTTCACTTGCCTTTGGAAAGTGTAAATCTTGCGTGTTCCACGCGGAATAGCCGAGTTGCATTCCCGGGCGCGTCGGCAGGACTTAGGCCTGGTACGGAGGGCACCACATCGGGCACCTCGCCGCTCCGTGGTGCGAACAATGGGGCACTTAGGCCTCATCATTCGACACCATCAGCGGCTGCGCCCAACTCCGGGGGCGTTAGTCCGCAGTCATCCGAGGTGCTCTTGCAGAACGCTATGCAAGTTGTGCAGAGCTTAGCGGGTATGTTGCAAAACAATTTGCAAGCCCCGGCCCAGGCACCCCGTCTTAGGATAGACGTACCTACCTACACAGGGTACCATGACAGAACAGGGGCTAATGAGTACCTCGACCGTCTGCTGCATTATCAGCAAGCGACAGGAATCGCAGACGCCGAACTGCTCGCGCGTGTTGTGCCTGTCTCTTTGACGGAGCAAGCGGCCCGCTGGTACCTACTAACCGGTAACCGAGCGGGTACAATGGAGGAGTTTAGCGCAAGCTTCCGCGACGAATTCCTTCCCGCTAACTACGAGTGGCGTTTGAGGAGAGAGCTGGAACTCCGCACCCAGCACCCCGACGAGTCTTTGTTAGAGTACGTCCGAGCGATGGACGAACTGTATCGCCTCGCTGACCCTCGTGCCACAAACATGGAGAAAGTTGAGCGTGTCACACGACAAGCGCACCCGACTTTCGCGGCCTACCTGAGAGGAGGCAGGTTTAGAGACCTGGACGAGCTAGCAGCTGAGGCGAAGCGCATTCAGGGAGACATCCTCTCTGCGCGAGCGTATCGGCCGCCGCCACCTGCATCGCAGTCACTTGAGCCGCGCTGCGCGTGGAATGGCAGCTCAGCGCGTAGTGCGTCTAGAGCTGAAGCGACAGCACAGTTTGCTGACGAGCGTGTCCCGAGGGATTGGGAATTGTCCGACCGCGCTTTGGACCCATTCAGCTACGCGCTGCGAACAGCACACGCTGCCGCAGAGCGGAACACCCGTAGCCGAGATCGCGAGGCCGACACGTGGCCGCACGAGCTGCCCCCACCGTCCGCACCGCGAGATCGAGACGACCGACCGGAGCGGGGCGACCAGCGCCTAGCCCGTCGGAGCCCGAGCAACCGCTGCTACAGGTGTGACCAACCGGGGCACTTCGCCCGCGACTGTGGTCGCCTCCTCGCCCGTGACCAAACACGGTCGGGAAACGGCCACAGCCGCCGGTGATCGACCTTCGATCCCGCGCGGCGTACACAGAGAAACCCGGTTTATTAGCGCCTTTGGCATGTCGCGTAGGAAGTTCTGTTGACTTGCCAGCGCCGTTCATTGAGCTAACGATAGCTCGAAAGACATTCACCGCGTTACTCGATACAGGGGCAAGCGCTTCATTGTTCGGTGACGAGGTGCTAAACCATCTCCGCCAGAACAAAATCCGGTTGAGAGAGTGCGATACCACTTTTCGCCTCGGGAGCGGCACAGCGCAATCTAGCGGTGCGGCTAGGATAGTGGTTCGCTGGGAAAGACGCGTGCGGCGACAACGCCTCGTTCATCTTCCTTGTTTATCCGTTCCTGTAATTCTTGGGCGAGACTTCCTAGCCAAGACAGGCATTGTGATAGACATAACCAGCGGAGGCTATCGAGAGCGCACCACCGGCGCCTTGAAGCTTTTCGTGAAAGCGCCCGCGGCCTCGCAGTCAATTACGGCTCCGAACGCGACGCGAGCGGGGAGAGACCGTGGAAAATCACCCCCGCCGGCCCGGAAACAAGCATGCGGGCGAACAGTCGCCGCTGAGAGAGGGCCCACAGAGAATGTTGTCGTGGTAGAAAGCTGTTCTACCGTGCCAGGGAGGACAATGCACCCTTTGTTGTCGGAGGTGAACAGCGTATCGGAGAGGGAGAAGGCACGCTTGTTATCTCTCCTCTACGAATTCAGCGCGACATTCACGGACCGGCCTGGCCTCACTACACTAGTAAGGCACAGAATAGACACGGGTGATGCACTGCCGTGGAAGTGCAATCCTAGACCAATTAGCTTGGCTAAGAGAAAAGCACTAGACGGCGCCTTAGATGAACTTATCGATACTGGCGTTGTGGAGAGGTCTAACAGCCCTTGGGGCTTCCCGGTAGTCTTAGTTCCAAAGAAAGACGATACATATCGGCTTTGCGTGGACTACCGCAGACTGAATGAGGTTACGAGGAAGGATGCGTACCCTCTACCAACCATTTCTTCTCTATTGTCCAACCTAGGTGGGGCGAAGTGCTTTACTACGCTCGATGCTAGCCGCGGATACTTTCAGGTTGAAATGGGTGAGCGTGATAAGGAGAAGACTGCTTTCACTTGTCACAGAGGTCTTTTCCAATTCAAGAGAATGTCTTTTGGCTTGGTAGGAGCACCCGCTACTTATCAGCGCCTGATGGACCGTGTTCTGGGAGATGCGAAGTGGCAACACGCGCTCGCATACCTAGACGACATCGTGGTGTACTCGAAAACGTTCGAGGAACACCTGCGCCACTTGAGGGACATCCTAGAGAGGCTGAGGTCAGCGGGAATCACTTTGAACCCGAAGAAGGCGCAGATCGCCGCGACCCGAATAACACTGTTGGGGTTCACGATCGACAAAGGCCGCATTCTGCCGTGCGAGGATAAACTCGAGGCTTTGCTTAAGTTTCCGTCGCCGTCAGATCTAGGTAGTCTCAGACGCTTCCTGGGAATGGCGAACTTTTATCGCCAGTTCATCCCAGATTGCGCAGCGCTGCAGGCACCTTTGACAAAGCTTTTGAAGAAGGGCGAGCGCTGGAGTTGGGGTCCCGAGCAAGAGGCTGCACTGCGCAACCACACCAAGGTGCTCGCGGACACGGCTGAGTTGCAGCTACCCGACCTAAACAGGGAGTTTGTGATTCAAACCGACGCAAGCGACCTGGGCTTAGGAGCAGTGTTGCTTCAGGAGCATGAAGGCGTCCTCCGACCGGTAGCGTTCGCGAGCCGTTCACTGACGCCGGCAGAGAGGAACTACTCGGTGACAGAGAAGGAATGTCTCGCGATAGTTTTTGCTCTGCGGAAGTTCGACTACTACGTCGACGGGGTGGCATTTGTGATCGAGACGGATCACATGGCGCTCACATGGCTGAGACGACTCAGCGAGCCGAGCGGCCGCCTGGCGCGTTGGGCCCTGTTGCTGCAGCGTTACGACTTCACCGTACGCTACCGCAAAGGGAAGAACAACGCCGTGGCTGACGCACTCTCGCGAGCGCCTGTCCAGAACGAGGAAGGTCACGCGACCGACCGCCCGACAGAGAGAGAGAGTGAGGGATTGTCCCCAGCCGTAGCCGATGTAAGGAACGCGGACCGACCGTTGATCCCGGGCGAGAGCGTGAACCACGTGGACTACGAGAGTTCCGTGGGGATCGTGTTCAGCAGAAAGGAGTTGCTCGAAGCTCAGCAGGTGGATTCGTTTTGTCGAAAAGTGTTCGACGGGCTCCGGGAGCCGGGCGGCCGGCCCACGCACACGGGGACAGCTGGTTTTGCTGTCGGTGCGGAGCGCTTGGAAACAGCTGGTAGTGCTGTGAGCGCGCTGGATTCTTATCTGCTGGATTCCGACGGCGTCCTGCTCAGGTATATCCCCTCCGAGAACGACACAAGCGAGGCGTTCAAGGTGGTGATACCGCGAGTGTTGAGAGCGGCACTGTTACGTTACTTTCACGACTCGTGCATCGCTGGGCATGCGGCCCCAAGACTTACATTAAGTTGTGTCGCTTTGCTACCTGGCTTGGCATGAAAAGGGACGTAACACGCTACGCCCGCTCATGTCATGTGTGCCAAAGCGTGAAGCCCCGGGGTGGACGACCGCCCGGCCTCATGCAGCCGATTAACAGCCAGACTCCCTGGTAAATCGCGGCGTGTGACATCATGGGACCGTATCCCACGACACCGAGTAGGAACAAGTTCTTACTGGTGGTCACGGATCACTTCAGCAAGCGGGTTGAACTTTTCCCCCTGAGAAAGCTGACGGCACGAGTGATCATGGAGAAGCTGATGGACGTGTAGTGCGCCAGCCATGGCGCCAGCCCTCGCCGGCACAACTTACGCGTCCTTCTTCCCTATGCCTCCGGCAACGTGAGGTGGACGCCGTTGCGGTCCAAGTCTGCGGCGTCCCTTCAAAGGAACCCGACCGCACCCCGCGCGCCCCCGCATCTGGCGCGCTCTTTCCTTCTCCTCCCTTTTCCCTCTTGCAGCGGCGGGGCGCGCCTCCCGCGCTCCCCGCCGCAGCTCCGTGACTCAGAGAATAAACGGTTGAACAGAACAGACGTCTTGTCTTCCCTGAGGATCTCCGAGCAGCTTACGCCCTACAATTGGTGACCCGGTTTTCGACGAACCTAAGAAACGTAGAGCCAAGCTTTTCCCCACGCTGAAGACAGGACGTCCACTCAAGCAGCTGAAATGGAACAAAATCAGCCACTTACGCCCAACCTCAACCAGACAACGGCAGATGTGCCCGGCGAAGCCGTCTCTGCAGTCACAGTGCGTCTCCCACCACACTTGACCGTCGCTGCCGTCAGCACGCCCACACAGTCGTCGCCCTTGGCCGTCCCCATCACCACTCCTCAGCCGTCGCATACTGCATCCACCACCGCTACGCCTTCCGAAGTTGACCGCCTTTGTCAGCAGCTCGAAAAACTGATTGCGGCAACTAGACACTCAGAGCCACCTCTACGCCGTGGACGCCAACGTCACCGCTCCTCAACGCCTCGACAGCGCGGACAGAGTGAGCGAAGTCCATCCGCAGGCCCACGCATCTGCTATTACCATCGTCGCTTCGGCGCCAACGCCCGCCACTGCCTCCTGCCTTGCAGCTGGACGAAAAAACCGGCCGGCCGACCACTAGCGGCGACAAGCGGTCTGTGCCAAGAAGAGTGTCGCCTTTTCCACGTCTACGACAGAACCACCGGACAGAAATTCCTTATTGACACCGGGGCCCAGGTGAGCGTTCTCCCAGCCACAAAAACAGAGCGTGCTTCCGCTGCAATTTCGTACCTGCAAGCAGTGAACGGAACGCGCATACCTGTTTACAAACAGCGCTCTGTGACGCTCAACCTCGGGCTTCGAAGGGTCTTCCGGTGGGTATTTCTAGTCGCCGACGTTGGTTCTGCGATAATTGGTGCCGACTTTCTAACGAAGCACGAGCTCCTCATCGACGTCAAGCGGAAGCGCCTCATTGACTCCGCAACGAAACTCTTTATTCACGGCATAGCAGCGCGTGCAACTACCGATGTAGCACCCTCATGTGCTACAGTTGCCAAAGAGCCGTTTGCAGCCCTGATTAATGAATTTCCAAAGCTAACGTCACCCCCGGATTGGACTCAACCCGTCTGCCACGACGTTCAGCACCACATCATAACATCGGGACCACCTGTTTTCTCTCGCCCACGACGCCTGGCTCCGGACAAACTCAAGGTGGCCCGTGCAGAATTCGAGCACATGCTGGAACTTGGCATTATTAGACCTTCATCCAGCAGCTGGGCATCTCCACTCCATCTTGTCCCGAAGAAGTCAGGAGACTGGAGACCATGCGGAGACTATCGTTTTCTGAACACCAAGACCGTCCCGGACCGATACCCATTGCCCAACATACAAGATTTCACGTCTTCTCTGCACGGTGCAACCATCTTTTCAAAGATCGATCTTGTTCGGGCATATCATCAAATCCCTGTAACAGAAGAAGATATCCCCAAAACAGCGATCACGACACCATTCGGACTGTTTGAATTCTTGAGAATGCCATTCGGACTTCGCAACGCTGCGCAGACCTCCCAGCGTTTCATCGACTCCGTCGTACGTGGCCTTCCCTTCGTGTTCGCCTACGTGGATGATATTCTCGTGGCAAGTTCATGTATTGAAGAACACCTGCACCACCTCCGCCAACTTTTCGAGCGTCTTTCGACTAACGGCATTGTTGTCAACACCGAAAAGAGTGAGTTTGGGCAACCAGCTCTCGTATTCCTCGGCCATCACCTGGACAACAACGGCATCCGCCCGCTTCCCGAAAAAGTGAAAGCAATCACCGAGTTTCCCAAGCCCACTTCAAGCACGAAGCTCCGCCAGTTTCTTGGCCTCGTAAATTTTTACCGCCGATTTATCAGAAACTGTGCCACCCTGCTTGAACCACTTGACCGCATGCTGTGTGGCAAGCACTCGGCGAAAACACTACACTGGGACACCACTGCGGACGATGCCTTCAATGCCATCAAGCGCGCTCTGGCCGACGCCACTCTACTCGCCCACCCAGACCCCGATTATCCGCTGGCACTCATGACAGACGCTTCCAACACAGCGCTCGGAGCTGTCCTTCAGCAGCAGGTCAGTGGCGTGTGGCAACCCCTCGCATTCTTCTCAAAACGCATGACTCCTGCCCAGACACGATACAGTGTTTTTGGCCGCGAACTTCTCGCCATATACCTGGCAGTGCGTCATTTCCGCCACTTGCTTGAGGGCAGAGCATTTACCGTTTTCACGGATCACAAGCCTCTTACTTACTCAATTGGCCGTCCTGCATCCCTATATACGCCACGGGAAGTGAGACAACTTTCCTTCATATCTGAGTTTTCGACTGACATCCGACACATCAGTGGTGCCGACAACACCCCGGCTGACGCCCTCAGTCGCGTCGATGCCGTCACGCGCAGTCGTTCCGAAACATCGACTTCGTCCTCCCTTCCCTTCGACATACATGAACTGTCTGCAGCGCAAGCAAGCGACCCCGAGCTGTCCCGCCTACGTACAGCGCAAACATCCCTGAAGCTCGAGACAGTCCTCATTGAAGACGTGCCAATCGTTTGTGATACCTCCACAGGTACGCCAAGGCCCTTTTTGCCCATCGATTTCCGCAAGAAAATCTTCGAATCCTTGCACACCCTTTCTCACCCTGGAATTCGTGCAACTCAAAAGCTGATCACAGCCCGCTTTGTCTGGACCCGCATGAACACCGACATTCGCGACTGGGTCCGCGCGTGTGCACCCTGCCAACGTGTTAAAGTACACCGGTACCCTGTGCCCCCAACGCAGCGTTTCCTGCAGCCCGACGAACGCTTCGCAGTAGTCCATATCGACATCGTTGGCCCCCTACCCCACTGCCAAGGTTACCGGTATTTATTGACATGCATCGATCGCTTCACCCGATGGCCTGAGGCTACACCAATCGCCGACATCACAGCAGCCACTGTCGCCGCGGCCTTCGTCTCTACTTGGGTAGCGCGGTTCGGCTGCCCCACAACCATCGTCACGGACCGCGGTCGCCAGTTCGAGTCATCGCTTTTCACAGAACTCCTCAAACTGCTCGGAGCAGCACGGCTACGGACTGCATCTTACCATCCACAAACAAACGGACTCGTAGAGCGTTTCCATCGGCACCTCAAAGCAGCACTTACGGCGCACGGACCCCCCGTCAAGTGGCTCGATGCTCTTCCGTTCACGCTGCTCGGAATCCGATCTGCCTTCAAAGAAGACCTTTCGTGCGCCTGTGCCGAGCTTGTTTACGGAACCTCTCTTCGTCTTCCAGCCGATTTCTTGGAAAGCGCGAAACCCGCCGTCCCGTCCACAGCAAGTGAATACGTCGACAGGCTCCGGCATATCCTCCGCCACCTTCAACCACAGCCGACGCGAGAACACCAACGCACTGTGTACGTGACTCCAGACTTAAAGACAGCAACCCATGTTTTCGTCCGTTACGGCCCTGTGCGTGGTTCCCTCCAACCACATTATCTCGGCCCCTTCCGCGTCCTTGAGCGCCGTCCTTCCACTTTCCTGGTAGACTTGAACGGAACGCGAGATGCAGTGGCCCTCGAACGACTCAAGCCAGCGTACATCGAGGCCCCAGTCTCTTGCGTTTCGGCGCCTGCACTTGCGACAGCCCCATTCATTTCCGACCGACAGCAAGCTCCTCCGGCTCGTCGCGTCCACTGGCATCCCAGCTGCCCAAAGAAGTAAATCGTTCGTCGCCTTGGCTTCCTCTCTCGGGGGGGAGCCGTATAGTGCGCCAGCCATGGCGCCAGCCCTCGCCGGCACAACTTACGCGTCCTTCTTCCCTATGCCTCCGGCAACGTGAGGTGGACGCCGTTGCGGTCCAAGTCTGCGGCGTCCCTTCAAAGGAACCCGACCGCACCCCGCGCGCCCCCGCATCTGGCGCGCTCTTTCCTTCTCCTCCCTTTTCCCTCTTGCAGCGGCGGGGCGCGCCTCCCGCGCTCCCCGTCGCAGCTCCGTGACTCAGAGAATAAACGGTTGAACAGAACAGACGTCTTGTCTTCCCTGAGGATCTCCGAGCAGCTTACGCCCTACAGACGTATTCACCAGGTTCGGTTTCCCAGAGCAGCTGATAACGGACAACGCGTCCTACTTCACTGCGAAGGTGTTCGTAGATTCGTGCGCTGCACTCGGCATTAAGCACAAGAAAACGACCACCTATCATGCTCAGTCGAACCCCACGGAACGAGTCAACCGCAACATCAAGCACATGCTTGTCGCGTACTCTGAGAGGCACAAAGATTGGGACTCCTATCTGCCGGAGATCGCGTTCGCTTTGCGTTCGACCGTTAACCGCTCGACTGGGTATGCGCCGTCTTCTCTCAATCTGGGTAGAGAGCTGTTAAATCCGATGGACCGGGTTCTAACGGACAGCAGGAAGACGCCAGTCGCTTCGTCAGCACGAGCTGAATATGCGACGCAGCTGCGCGCTAAAATGACGGAGGCCTTACGCAAGGCTCGCCGCAACCTGAGTACTGCTAGGGCGCAGCAGAAAGCACAGAACGACCGCTCGCACCGGGATGTTCACTACGAAGTGGGCGATCTGGTGCTTCGGCGCCAACACGTTCTTAGCGATGCTAGCAGACAGTTCGCGGCCTCGTTGGCGCCGAAATGGATCGGGCCGTTTCGCGTGCGAGAGAAGCTTTCCTCGCTCGTTTACAGGCTCGAGGACTTGCGGTCGAAACCGACAGGCGGCCCGGTGCACGTATGCGACCTGAAACGTTACGTGCAGCGGGATGAGTGGGTTCAGGACACAGCCCGACCCGCGCCGCAGTCGGAAAACGAGCGCTGCGATCAGCCGGCGAACTCCGCGTCCCGCTATAACTTGCGCCGTAGGCAGAAATAAAATCTGCCTGCGCGGACTAGAGCGAGGGCGCAGGCCGACACGCAGTCTCGTTAGTTGCATGAACGTACGGGCCTCTCATGCCGATCAATGTTACGTAAGACTTACTTGCGTTAACCCTCATGACTCTCGTGAGGGCCCTACAGCTACGTAGCACGCGCTGCGGGAGTTGGTTACATCTGTGTCGACCTCTTCTCCGACGCAGATGGAAAAGCAGGCTCCGCCGAAGTGCCGCCGGTCGCCCCCGACCGGCGGTCGAGGCCCCCCGCATCCTTCGCCACAGCGCCACCACAAGACGGCCACCCCACCAGGACACAGCCGCATTCCCCCGCGGCGCCTGGGCCCACCCCACTGGCCATCGCCGCGCCGCGGCCAGCTGACCCCGCCCGGGCCAGGACCGGCCGCCCCAAGGCCCATGGGCCCCCCACCGGCTCTCTCGCCACTCCGCCGCCGCCTGCCGTCAACCCCACCGACCCGTGGCTCGGAGCCCCCGGCCCCGGTGCAGCCACCCGAACAGCGGTCGCCGCCCCGCGACGTGCGACCTGGACGCACCAGGAGGGCCGGGACACGCCGGTGGGCTACGTATCGTGGCGGCCGTGGAAGCGGCAGGAGCGGGCCAAAAGAAACATGCCCCCGGGGAGGCTCTTCAACCTCTTCCGGGGGCGCACCATTGCGGACGCCGACAAGAGAACAGGGGGCGCGGCTCTGCCCCTGCCTCCGGAAGCCCAGCTGTGTCCTTGCGAGGCGGTGGTGATCCACCTGGGGACCCACAAGGCCGGGGCCCTGCATTATCGCAGGACACAGGGGGCCCCGGCAGAAGACCAGCGGGCGGCGGCCGGCCCCAGCGAAGCGGCCTGCCTGATGGTGGAGCGAGCAAGCCAGGACGCCGGGTTCGCGGAGTGGCTCTTGGACATCGCCACCCGCCACGCCAGCGCCACCTCCGCTCCCGGCACCAACGTTTTTAGATCCCGGCACGGCCCCACCACCCTTGCCCGCGAGGGCTCCCTCGCCCACGGCCCGCGACAACTCGAGTCTTCCCCCGGACCCTGAGTCGGCCCCAGTGCTGGTCGCCCTGGACCCGCCGGCGACTGACGGAGCGGCGGAGGCCGAGTCCGCCGAAGACGGCCTCAAGATGGATCTGGACTTATGGTCCACCGAGATTGAATAAAGTGATGTGTGCGCCTGCTTCTAGCTGTCCGGGAGGCTTCTTAAGGAGGGGAGGATGTGGGATATACAGATATCCCTCGCCGCCCCGCGCCGAGTCACGCGACGAAGCGCCCGCCGCCGGGCGGGGGGAGAGGGGGGCAAGCGGCCACTCTCGTCACCCCCAGCTCGGACGTGACGTCACGCCTACGCCCTGGCGTCTTAGGGACGGGGTGAACGACTCCTCTTGATTGCAACCAGTTGCTCAAGGGGGAGGCAATGTCGTAGGGGTTTAAGGAGAGCTCGCGCGGGAACGAAGGCACTCTAAGCTCTCTCTCTCTCTTGCCGCGGCGTGACTGCCCCACTGCCCCGCCGACCCCGCTTCCTGCCCGCGCCTCTCGGGCTATCCAACGTCGGTCGACGACGACTTGGTAAGCTGCTGAACCATATATTATCGGATAGAACATTCTTCCGCAGTGTGCTTTGCCTTGCGCTAGGTTAATAAACGGTTTCCTAGCGTACTCTGTTCGTTGCCTTCTTCGTCCGAACCCGCCGTGGCTGTGACTTTGCGCCACGGGTTGGGGACACGAGAACGCCCGCGCATAGCTGGCACGGAAGCTCGCCTTCCCGGCTGGCTGGACGCGAGTGACCCCATAATGCCAATCCCTCGATCTAGGAGCAACTCAGAGTTACCCTCGATGAGGGCTTCGATGTTCTTCGATCCGGGCTTCGGCCACGACGCTTGAGCGTGGTGGAGAGCTCAGTTGTTCATTCAGGACACTGAGGGCAACGTGATGCGCCAGGGTTCTCATCGAAGGGATGGCTTCATCTGTAGAAAGCGTGAACAGCACGGATCAAAGGCCGATGATCGCCTCAAGCTCAAATCCGTGCCCAGTATCACGTCGCGGGAACACTGTTGCAGCACTATGATGGTCGCAGGATAGGTATGTCCATTCACGGTCCCTCGCGATGTGCATCGCCCTGATGGTGCAGTTAGGTGGCCTCCTGCGCTGCGAATTTGTGAACCGTCCCAAGAGGTCGTGGCTTTCTTCAGATGTGTGACTCCTATATCCACTAAAGCGGCAATTTTACGGCCGTCGGCATCCACTCACATGTCTGTGGTTTTACTCTTGCGTTGTATATCGTCCTCCTGGCTCCTGGCTTCGTCGAGCAAGTGGATCATGGGTAAAGCGTGTCGTCGGGGGTTTTCTGGATGGTGGCGTCTTTCTTAAGTAGGTTCGCGTCGTGGTCGAGCTCGTATTTGTGTCCGGTGCCGGCGTGGACGGCTTGACGACGCGTACTCCCCTCTGCAAAGGTAATCGTCGATTTCCCGCGGTCGCTGCCCGGGGCGCGGTCGTGGGGAGTCCTTGGAGAAACATCACAGCCCGATGCGTCTGTACGGGCAGTGAAGAACGATTTGGCCGGAGTAGCCACAATAGAAGCAAAGTGAGCGGTCGTCGGGAGTAGTCCACTCTCTCATTTCCTCGAACCTGCGCGTCGCTCTTAAAGACCACTGCCCAGGGTCCGGGCATTTTTGAAAAACAAGCCCACTGCATAGATGAGGCATCGAAGATAACCTCTGCAAAATACTAGAGCCGTGCGCGCCCCGAGAAGCTGCGAAAATTCAAATCAAAGCCCGCTCGTTCTTTCCTTCAACAAAAACGGCCCGCCCCACTACTCTGAACCCCGTTGACGTCATGGGGGGTTACTTTCGCTAAAGGCACTCCATTGGTGCATCGTTCTGACTGACGGGAGAAGGTTGGGCGTAGCCTTGGCGTCGCGTCGTCTGCACAACGCTTTCCGCAGCGCTTTCTGTTCTGGCTCATGCCTACAAACCCGCATGAAGGAACAAAAAAAAAAAACTGCGGAGGGAGCGTGCGGCGACAGCCTTGGACCCTAGCCATAAAAAGTAAAGAAATAGTAAAACTGAGGGAGTTGATTCGCCCCCCCGCCGTGATCACGTCACGAGACGCTCTGCGTGCGCGCTCCCTTCTCAGTTTTTTTTTCTTCTATGAAAACCCCCCAAAACAAGGTTTTAATTAGTAGTGCAGCAGAGCCTTTCCCTTGCTCGCCCACTTGACTGTTCCGCAAAGACACCGCTTATCCTTCATGCATCTTGCGTACGCCTTGACTCCAATGAACGACATGGGCTTCGGAGCGGAGAAAAGACACAAACACACAGAACACAAACACACATGAAGAAAAGCAAACGGGCGGTTGCCGGGCCCGCACTTCGCCGTGTGTTTCGAACAGAACCGACTTCCGCCCCTCCGCTCGTGAAGCGGTGGGGAGGCCTAAAAAAAATGAAAAGGTGGCTCGCTAACTGGGAATGACAAACAGATGTATGAAAGGATGCGCTCGCTAACAAGTCTAGGTGGTCGAGCCGATCGCGCCTCTCGATCGTTCAGTGTGCGCGCCCGCAGCGGCCCCCCCCCCCCCCGCTCCCCTCGAACAGACCCAGCAGCAAAAAACAAGAAAAGAATTCTATTGAAGGCGGGGCCATGACGTAGCCCTGTGACGCACTCCACAGACACCACGCCTCCGGCTTACATCGGAGAACGAAGGGGTGATTTTGCCTTGCCGAGCCTACTCGACGAGGAGCGGGAGAGAAAAATTTCGAGGAGGGAATGGAAGGAGAGGAGGTTCGCTCAAAGTGAGGTAGAGTGTTTGCGACCATGGAGGGGGCAGGGGCCCTTTAAGGTTGCGCGTGCGGGGGCGCCAGGGAGCGTCGTTCTGGGAGAGCTGGTTCCCGTCGAAGAGGGCTTGGGGGCTCTCGTCGGTGCGCAAGACTGCTTAGTGCTGTCGCGTAGGTCATGGGTTCCACTTCCGTTGGAGTCCTCGGTGATGGAGTGCCAAGCGTTGCACTCCTACGTGGACGATATCCGTGAAAATCTGGGGCTGATGAGAAGATGGAAGAATTAGGAGCAGCACGCAGGTAATCCCCTGTAGTGCCGGAGCTCCCATTTCGCTGGCTGGCCCCCCTGGAAACAAGCGCTGCGCGCTCGCCGACGCTCAAAGCAGGCCCGGACTCTCTCGGACATGTCGCGACGTGCAGCGTGACTCATCCCGCCACCGCGGCGCCGACACGGACCCTTCCTCCTTCCCTCCTCTCCGTCGGTGCGAACTCCTCCGACGCTCGCCGGCTCTCGACCATTGGTCTAATTTGAACGGTGGCCCGTGCCGTGACCTGATTGGAGGATTTGAACGGCTGGCTGCCGTAACCGTTACCAGCGGCTTTAAAAGCGGAGCCGCGCTGAACCCGCGCAGCAGACGGGCAGCAGAAGAGCCATCACGCCGGAGCACGCTCGCCGCCGGGGCCGCCCTTCTTCTTTGTGCTAGTCCGTGGTGCTCTTGTCCCTTGTATCATGTAAAAGCCCTTGTACATAGTGTACATAAAAGCCCTTTGACTCACCGTCGCCTCGACCGTTTCCTGGCTCGGACACCCAGACCCAACAGTGGATGGCAGCTGCGGGATCGACCGGCGTCAGCTACCTCGGCGCGGTGAGTGCCTGATGTTTTCCCCTCAATTCGCCAGACTGCTCTAGCACACGTGATTGTAGTCTAGAGTAGGGCTGTGTGTGTAGCACTGTGGAGAGCTTTGCTGTTTCGAGCCAAGTCGGAGCGCTTTGAAACTAAAGCTGGTGCAGAGGGAGTAAACGAGGTGTTGTTGGAAAAAATTACTTGCGCGTGCCATACTAGTAGCGCTATAGTAGTGAACGGCAAGGGAATTCTAAGAAAAGGGCAAACTACAAGAGGCTATTGTGCGCGATGGAGAACTTCAAAGTGAAGGAACTCATCGAAATTTGTGAAGAGTTGGGCATTGATTTGGGCCCCGCGAAACGAAAGCAGGCTATTCTTGAGATCATGCGGGCAGAGGAGGTAACGGCTGAGGAAGCCAATGAAGCCTGGGAAGAGATCTCAGAACGCCGTGAGCACGAAGAGGCTGAAAAACAGAAGCAGCTTGAGCGCGAACAGGCAAAACGTGAGCGCGAGGAGGCAGAAAAACAGAAACAGCTTGAGCGCGAAAAAGCAGAAAAACAGAAGCAGCTTGAGCGCGAAGAGGCAGCAAAACGGAGGCAGCTTGAGATGAAACGGTATGCTCGCGCTAAGAACCTGATGGACCTGGAGCTCGAAGCGCATGAGACCGATTTCGAAAGATATAAAACATTGTCCGCTCTGCATGAGACCAACGGTCAGCAGCTGAGAGACCGCAGCCCTTCGTGATCGCCGAAGATATGGCGAAATATTTGGCGGAGTTCGAGCGCGTCTGCGAGAGAAAGCGCGTTGAGCGGAATGGTTGGGCACAGAAGTTGGTATCCCTGCTTTCCAGCGAAGCGTATGACGTTGTCAAGCGCCTGTTGGACGACGGCTTGGCGGACTACGATGAGCTGAAAAGCTTCTTACTGGCGAAATATAACGTGTCACCGCTGGACCTTCGCGAAAGGTACCTGCGAGAGAATAGCACCCCATCGTTTAACGATTTTCCCTACCAGTTTAAAGTCGACATTTTAGAATGGCTCGAAAATGCGGAAGGTTCGGAAGATCGGGACACAGAGGTAGGGTGCGTCGCTGGGGAGCAGCACTGCCAGTGCGGCACAGAGGAACGTAGTCCGTACGTGGCAGATGTAACTGCTGCTGTAACAGTGGGAACTGCCCCGCATTCGCCAACTGAGAAAGCCTGTATACCATCGGATAAGGTAGTCACAGCATCGGACGATGCACTTACAGAGGTCTCGCCCATTGAAATCGTGGCGGAGTTACCGTAAAGTGAATCTCCTAGCGCGTCGAAAGCAGGAGAAGTTGCCGAACAGGGCAGAGAGGATGTCCATCTGGACCGTAATGAAAGCGCCAGTGCCAACGCTAGCGAAGTAAACGAGGATGACACACCGCGTTGTGCATCGCATTCAACAGAAATGCAGAAACCTGAGACTTCCGATCAACGGATGCGGACGCATATAGAGTTTGCGGACGCGGAGTTGTGCGCTAGTGTTTGCAGCGAGCGATGCGAAACGAATCCCGTGCTTTCGCACTGCTCTGAGCTTTGCGATATTCCAGAAAGCAGCTGCAGTAGCGGGAACACCGCGACTGAGTGCAGAGCCGACCCTCATCCGAAATTGGCTGAAACGCGTCAGGAGCATGACGAGAGCTTCGTGTCAGCAGTAAAGTCAGTAGAAAACACTGGTTCGTCTGCGCCTGAAGAAACTAAGGTGCTGGACGACAGTGGAGAACAGAACGTTCCAGACGACATACGGGCGGTAGACGTCAGCCCGTCCGAGAAAGATGAGGACGAATGCGCACTCAGAGACGCTGAGCAGGATGAGCGCAGCTTTGAGGAACTTAGTAAAGGCGCCAAATACAGGCCTGATCTAGGTAGCACATATGAATCGGCTGACAATCAGAGTGATATTGTCAGAGAACAGGAACCTTAGCGACGGAAGCAGCATGTGCTTCCTCAGGAGAAAATGAAAGGAAAGCACAAGAAAGAAAGCTGCAACCGGAAGGAAAGTAACAGCCAGTTCCGAAAAGTGAACTATCACCACAAGGTGACAGACAAAGAATGCTGCCACCGAAAGGACAGTAAAGGCAAGCTCAAGAGAGAGAGAGCTGTCACCGAAAGACGATGAAAGGCAGGCGAAAGAAAGAGTGGTGCCGCCGAAAGATGAAAGGAAGGCATAAGAAAGACGGTCGCCGCCGAAAAGAGAGAAAGGGCAAACGCGCGAAAACGGGTTGCCACCATCGGAAGCATCAGCTTCAACGGCACATGGATAGCAGCAAAGTCAGTCACTTCAAGAGCCCTGAAACTAGCGTCATAATCAGAGCTAAAGAAGTGTTCCAGGCGTCGCTATCGCGCAAAGCGAAGCGCATAAGTGTGTCGAGGCACATAGATCTGGGCAGTAGAATAAACAGCAAAAAGAAATTGTACAAGTATTCGCGCGGGAAAGAGTATCTTGGGAGGAAACCGCGATAAAGAGAGCGCAGCCCGTGAGGCGAAAAATAAAGGAGCGGGGCAAGCGTGAATCTTGCCGCCAGTACACAGAGAACAAGACGCGCAAAGGCGCGTATTCTCATGCAGGCTCTCGCTTTCCGCTGCAGTCACGGGAGAAACCGTGCTCCCACAGAAAGCGGCACGCGCGCGCAAGGAAAACGCGTGTACGGCTCAAAAAGTGCGAGATTGTACGTAGCCGTAGTAACAGAGGCAAGAAGGAACTGCCTAAGCGCTCGACCAAGCTTAGGTATCGCGATGGAAAGCCGCGAATGAAAATAACACCATTTAGTAGGCGCAAAATCAAAAGGCCGGGTAGATGCGCACTTCGCATCGAGCGAAAATGCAAAAGGGTGCGCGAGAAATTAAAGCCTCGTGGGTCTCACTTACCGCCTGAGACAAAGAAAAAGAAAGAACGGTCCCACCGGAAGCGTTGCGCACTCGCAACTGAACGCCGCAACTGGCGCGCGAAGCGCAAAGAACGGGATAAGTCGTCAGTAAGAGAAAACCAATCATTCTCGTACTGTACCGCCCGTAGAAACTGGAAAGACAAGTACAGAGAGAAAGAAAAGCGTAGCCACAGTGAAAGAGGCAGAGTCATTAGTTTCCGCTGTAGCGGGTGTCGTTTAACGTCCGTTAGAAGCGAGGAAAACGCGAACGTAGACGCACTAAGCCGTGTGTTCCGAGCAAGGCTGCCTTCGCCCCCTCGTGGCTTACATTTTGTCACTTCGCGTGCGGTTATCAAGTTCGCTCGTAAATTGGGGCAAAATTAATGTCCTCATTTGTGGCCTCAGCTGAGTGTTTTCCTGGCCGAGTGATCTTAAGAGAGCAAATTTACTTTGCATTCATTTCATTCTGTGTGTTACATGTGTTTGACACTTTGTTTGAGTTAATTACTTTGGAGTTCTTGTATCCCGCATGTGTCTCTTGTAGAAGAGGGAACAAAAAGGGGACAGAAATATAGCCAGCAGAGTTTTATGACCTTTAAGTCTGGCGTTTTGACGGGTGACGAAGGGCACTTGCTCGTGTTGGGTGTTGCCTGTTGTCGGTCGGCCCTTGGCAACATGCAGATCGATCAACGACCGATGCTGAGAAGCAAGCTCTTCCGAAGGACTGAGCGAAGCTGATCCAGTCACCTGGGCGACAAAGCTGCGGAGCAGTGATCCTGTCCTGACGAGCGGGACCCGTTCACGGAAAGGAGCCTGGAGCTACCTGCGGCTGAACACCGGACGAGAACTTGGAGGAGCCTGGCGTACGAGCGCGCCCCGCATCCGAGCCACGCGGAAGTAGCTCGTCTTCGTGGCGCATTGTCTGGCGGCGGTGGTGCTGTAGTGCCGGAGCTCCCATTTCGCTGGCTGGCCCCCCTGGAAACAAGCGCTGCGCGCTCGCCGACGCTCAAAGCAGGCCCGGACTCTCTCGGACATGTCGCGACGTGCAGCGTGACTCATCCCGCCACCGCGGCGCCGACACGGACCCATCCTCCTTCCCTCCTCTCCGTCGGTGCGAACTCCTCCGACGCTCGCCGGCTCTCGACCATTGGTCTAATTTGAACGGTGGCCCGTGCCGTGACCTGATTGGAGGATTTGAACGGCTGGCTGCCGTAACCGTTACCAGCGGCTTTAAAAGCGGAGCCGTGCTGAACCCGCGCAGCAGACGGGCAGCAGAAGAGCCATCACGCCGGAGCACGCTCGCCGCCGGGGCCGCCCTTCTTCTTTGTGCTAGCCCGTGGTGCTCTTGTCCCTTGTATCATGTAAAAGCCCTTGTACATACTGTACATAAAAGTCATTTTACTCACCGTCGCCTCGACCGTTTCCTGGCTGGGATGCCCAGACCCAACACCCCGCTTGTAGGCGTATCATCTGAGGGGCTGACGGATCCGTGTGTCAAGGGTCTTCTCCATGGTAGAAGCTTCCAGGATTCCGCATCAGCACCAGCGAACAATTGCTGATTTGCGTCATGCATAAAAAAGGTGAGCCAACTTTGACTTACGCACAAGAAAGGTGAGTCAGGGTTAGCGCGCCTTCCACATACGCAGTCAGTGCCTCGTTTGGGTGTTGAATTCGTGACTGCAGCATAACCTTCGCTCTGTTTTTCCGTATGACGCTCGTGAACGTACCCAGTAGTTGCTCTTTGAAGGTTGCCCAGGTCGTGAGAGAAGTTTCGTGGTTTTCAAACCACGTTCCGGTGGCATGGCCGTCCAATGCAAAATAAACGTTCGAAGCTTATCGCTGGCGTTCCAGGCGCTCAGCGCGGCCACACGGTCGTGCACGTCCAGCCAGTCTTCTACATCTTCATGTGGTTCACCACAGAAAGTTGGTGGCTCACCACGATGGTGAAGCACGACGGGCGTTGACTATCGCCTCTAATGACCCCCGCCCAATGAGTGGCGGAGGTGGCTTTTGTCAGGGTGCGCTGTCCCTTACCCATCTCCCTTCGTGCAGCATCTTCAGGGCCGAAAGGCGCCCTCAATCTGGGCTTCTATTATTTCGGACTTCGCGACAGTGTGGCGGCCAAATCTGACAGTTAATAGGGTTATAGAGTAGGCGATCCCCGTCACCTTTCTGTGGCACTGCAGCAGACGCTAGAGACGGGCCTTTGCTCAAGTGCGATGAGAAGTGGGCTGCCTCACACAAATTTTCTTAACATAGATAGATATAGAGAGGGGGGAAAAGCAGGGAACAAATTTTCTTAAATTTTCTGCTGAACTAATTAGACTGACCCCGCACTGTCTCTCCAACTGTACTTACCTTCACAGTTCCGCAACCCTAGCCTGAACAACCAGCAACCCAGTGCACGGCGACAAAGGCCAGTCTCCCTCCTTGCTCAAACACATGGAAGCTGTGTGTATGAAATCCTCAAGAGCTTTGTAAACGCTCCCTGTGTACCCCGCACCGAGGAGGCCATCCCTCGTATGACGACCTCGTACCAGTTTACGTCCTTCCTGTCCTCAATCCTTTAAAAGTTCCACAAAATGGTGCGTCGTGACCGTGGTGACTTGAAGTGGGGCGGATGCCTGTCACTGTGGGTGCGTATGCGTCCAGTGACTGCTACCGGGGCACTGAAAATGCTGCATGAGGTGGCTACCTCGATCAGGGAAATTTCTTCGCTCAGGAATATTATTGGCCGGGGAAGGGCGGCCGCGTTGTTCCCCTCAGCGTCATTGCTAAGAAAAGAATGGAGCAAGGACTGGTAGTTCAACTGAAGTCTGCGTTAATCGGTCCTTGCGAGAATCGAGACAAGACATTAAAATTTCATTATTTCTTTTTTCATGATGTGACAGCAGCATATGAGTGCAATTTTCTCGGGGCAGTCTAGCTCACAGAAGAACAAAGACTAGATCTCAGCCATTTTAGGACAATATTTAGGCGCGAAAGGTGACCCCCCCACCCCCCCCCACGCATACAGGCGCACAATGAACGCAGGATCGGTGCTCGTTCTAAATGACCTTATTTCTAAATGACCTCCTCCGCCCGCATAACATCCAAAATCGCCTCTCCCGTTTTAGTGGGGTCCACTGAAATTCCCAGTTCGTCTAGAATTTCAAGGAGGTCCTCTACCTTGAACTTCTCCATCGCGGAACACACCTCGTGCCGCTAATCCCCACTAAAACACAAGTCTCAGCTTGAGGCGAAAAAACAACAAAAAAAAAACTGCCAAAACTTCATTTCCCAGAAAACCAAAATCCCACTCCTAACATCACCCTGTGCTAGTGCGGTCTGGCGAAATGAGTGGCAAACATAAGCACTCACCCTGCCGAGATACAGCTGACGCCGTCAGTCCTATAGCTGCAGGGGTCCGTTGGAGCCGGTGATCTGACGTGTGCATTTCTCGGTCTGCAGAAGCGTAGTTGATGCCATCAGTCACGAAGCTGCCGGGGTCCGTTGGAGCCGTTGACTTGACGTGGACATCTTATAGCTGTCATGCAGTTTTTGGGATGCCGCTTCTATCCCACCGCTGGAAACCAGCTGTTGGAATCGGGTAGCGTGGTCCGGCCGGCGAAAATATGAGGACGATCAGAGACGGGGTTACGAGGAGCCAAGGAAAGCTTTATACAAGTATTTACATTATGTACAAGTAAACAGCCACTGAGAGTGCCTCTCAGTTAACGGGAGCCTCCGTAATGTGATGAGCTTGAGGATGAGGGGGATGCCATCTATATCGCGTAGGCAGCGCGAGTGACGTTCCCACGATCTGCAGGTGGTCGCACGTGGGACTTGGGTTCCCCGGGTCTGCAGGTGGGAGCACTTCTTTCCAAGACTACGCCCAAGGCCACGCGGGGTAGGGAAGCCGCTCGCCGTCACCTTCTCATTTGACGATGAATAACTGAAGTGGCTGACACCCGTTTTTTCTCAGGAGGATCAGTTACGGCTGTCTTTGGCAATCTTCGCCATGCACTATTCCCGCTGGGGTGTACGCGTGCTAATCCACTTAGGCTGGGGGGGCATTTCGAGCATAAAACCCTTAACCGCTGCACCAGTGCGCCAGGAGTGGTATGAGGACTGCCAGGGATCTATGAATGTAGAGAATGAGCAGTTCCACGCATATGGGCACTAACTCACTAAAGCTCAGCGCTCGTCCCGTTTCCTTCGTGTCTATGCATGTCGTCCCTGTTTCCTTTGCGCTGCTCCTCTCCATGGTACTTCACCGATTTACCCACACGAAGGCTTTAATTGGCTTACTAAGTCGGGTGGAGCAAGGCACTCGCATTTATACCCGAACCCGAATATCATTTAATTTCATTAACGTAAGAAGCAGGGCTCGTTGGCACGTATTCATGGTTAAGGAATGCAAAAAGACGGAGGCGAAGAGAAGATGAAAACACGACGAGCGCTGGTGTCACTTGTGTCGTGTTGTCGTCTTCTTCGTCTCCGTCTTTTTACGCTCGTTAACCATGCATCCTTTAATTTGCCTCATTTCTTTTTTCGCTCCGTTAAGCCTGGTTGACAAGAAAGCAGCCGAGCGAATTGAATGATTGAGCGGCGCGGCGTGGCGAAAATTTTCCAACTCGTTGGAACCTCGTCGCTCTGGCCGCTCGAGTCACCGCGACTTGAATCAGATCTTTACACCGCGGCGGCAGAAATTTGCAAGCGTTTTCGCTTGCATGTAAAACACGCTTCACGTTTTTGAGGTGTACGACGCATGTTGCACAAGACATGAAATCGCTCTCATCACGGCATGTGGACAAGCCATTGTCTCCGAGCAGTTTTCTAGTTCAGTCCTCTTTCAGCTTCCATTTGCAGGAGCTTTCCCCACTCGTGTGCAGTTATTCATACCTAAATAAAGTCAAATAATTACGCGGCACAACGCAGCAAGTTGCTCCAGTAATGTGCACCAACCACTTTGCCCTGCGAGCCCGCTTTTGCGCCTTTTATTCACCCGATGCAGTCTGTCGCTCTTTCGTATTCAAGCACAGTGAGTTCCTCATGCATATGCGCCGGTTGCTAATTTAAACCTTATGCCACGGACAAGACCCGCGCATTTTGTCGAATCGCGCGTTCCGTTGGCAGCAACGTAGTAGACAGGCTCAAGCTCATAACTAGTGGTTCGACTTTTCAGTTTAAACCGAAAAGAAATGATGGTCGATTTGTGTAGTCAAACCAAATTCGAATTATGTGCGCTATCACTTCGGTTTCAGTGTTCAGATCCAGTGTTTATGGATGGCTTCTTTTCGGATAGCGATAATGGGTTAATGTCCATATACTGGTGTAGTTCATGTAGTCGACACAACAAACGTCCAGATAAAACAAATAATTGGGCAGGTTTATTAGCCTGCGAAGGTTACATAAGAACACAGAAAAGACGGAGCACAGCACGCATGTCCTTTTCCGCAAGCGAGTTGTAACGGCACTGCTCGTGTCCCTCTCTCCGACCGGATGTCGAGGGGGCCGCGGCAACCGGCGAGCGGTGTCCAGATGTGGCTCCGCGCCTCTTGGGCCTCCCGCTGCTCTTCCAAGAAGGGGAGCGTGGTCGCCGGCGCTCGGAGAATGGGGACCGTCGCAGGACTCGAACGGCCGGCGTCGCCTGTGCACTTGTCTCCAGAAACCGGTGCGCCTCCGTCGACAACAGTCGGCCATCCTTTTCCTTTCCAGCCGCCCTCGGTTGGTGTGCATCTTCGCTTTATCTTCCTTCTTTTTTTCAAGCCTCAGTTTCCTCACCCTCGTCGTTGTCCGACGAATGATCCTCGCTTGCCACAGTTTCCAGCTCAAAGCGCTTCATCCTGTCCGCCGCCACGACGCCTCCGTAGAACCGCTGCGTCCGCTGGACCTCTGGGAAGTCTTGCACTTTGTATCTGTCGTTGGGAAGTGTTTCCACGACGATATATGGGCCTCTGTACTTTTGGCACAATTTACGCGACTCCCCCGTTGCAGCTGGTTCCCTCTCGAGCAACACCATGTCGCCTGGTTGGTAGCTCAGCGCGGTCTTTCTTCGTTTATTGTAGTTACTTCTCTGCTTTTCTTGGTCCCGGCGTATGTTGTCGATGGCCTTCTCTCTTAGTTTCAGCATACTGGCGTCCAGCTCCAGTGCGATTTCGTCGTCAACTGAGTCCCCTGTCACGTTCCGGGGGCGAAAGTTGAAAAGCAGAGTGAATGGAGTCGTCTTTGTAGCTCGGTTTACCGTGTTGTTGATTCCCCATTGCACCTGCGTGAGCGTTTCGTCCCAGTCCTTCCCGTCGCTTCGTTCGGATAAGCTGGCAATCGCAGGGGTTATCATTCTGTTGTACCTCTCGACTTGTCCGTTGGCACGAGGCGTGCAAGTTGCGTTTTTCACGTGGATTATGCTGAGAGTCTTACAGTAGTGCTCGAATTGTCGGCTGGTGTAGGCAGTTCCCTGATCGGTAACCAACCTTCGTGGGGCCCCGAATATGGAGACGATGTCCCTGAGAAAGCTTTTGGCGTAGCCCGACGCGGTGCTTCGCACGGCCCGAATGAGCACAAACTTAGTGAAGCCGTCCACTGCCACAATCACGTGTGTATTGCCACTCTTGCTGCGGATAAATGGGCCCAAGTGATCCATATGAATGGTGTCGAATGGCACGGCCACTTTTTCGATGCTGTGCAGCTTTCCAGGTTTTTTCCCGGACGGAACCTTTCGATACAAACACTCTAAGCAGCATGAGATGTGTCGCTTCACGTAGCGGCGCATTCTTGGAAACCAGTATTTGCTTTCGAGCAAGGCCATGGTTTTGTCAACTGCAAAGTGACCCACATCGTCGTGGCATCGTCTCACGACCTGCCAGCGTGCCGCTCGTGGCACTACCCATAGCAGACGCTCGTCGCCGTTGTTGCCACACGTTCTCCTGAAAAGCCTGCCTTCAACCAGGACATATTCTTTTCTGATGCGCTCTGCTTCTTTTGCCTCTGATGATCCCTTTAGGGAATTCATGATCGACTGTAATGTTGAGTCCGTCTTCTGTGCTAGCGTTAGCCAGTCTTCGTTGGAGAGCTCTGTTACAAAGACATTAATGCCACTTGCAACGTCAACTTCTTCGGCTTCCGACGCAGGAGCCCTGCTGAGGGCGTCGACGTGGCTCATCCTAGCTCCTGGTCGATGCTCTACATGAAACGTATACTCTTGCAACTTTAGATACCACCTGCCGACACGTGGCACCAGATCTCGCTTTGACAAAGCAGTTCTCAATGAGTTGCAGTCCGTAACAAGAAACTCGGTTCCGTACAGGTATGGTCTAAGCTTCTCAATTGTCCACATAACGGCTAAAGCTTCCAGTTCGTATGAATGGTAGCGTTCCTCGTCTCGCGTGGTGCTACGGCTAACATACATAACGGGGTGCATGAGGCCGTCTGGTTGCTCTTGCAACAACACTCCTCCGAGGCCGACCTTGGAAGCGTCGGTGTGCACTTCCGTTCTCGCTCCGTGTGCGTAAAGTGCCAGCGTTGGCTTGCTCATGAGCTGTCTTTGTAGCTGCCTGAATGCAGTCTCTTGAACGTCGTCCCAGCGCCATTCTTCTCCCTTGCACAGCAGGATCGTAAGTGGCTTAGCTATCATGGCAAATCCAGCCACAAAACGTCGGAAATAGCTGCAGAGACCCAGGAAGCGTCGGAGGTCGTGGGCGTTTGCTGGTGTAGGAAAATTTGCAATTCCTCTCAACTTGAGGCTGTCGGGGTTGATGGTCGATGCGGAAATTTCATAACCCAAGTAGCTAATTTTCTCTTGGAAGAAGGAGCACTTTTTCAAGCGCAGCGTGAGACCAGCCGAACGCAGGAGCTCGAGTACCTCGCCCAAGCTGTCTAATCCTTCCTCAAACGAAGCCGATGGAATCAGCAGATCATCCATGTAGGCCATGACCTTCGTGTGCCTAAGGGAGCCGAGGACGGTGTTTATCATACGCTGGAACACACTCGGTGCGTTGACAAGTCCGAATGGCATGCGGGTGAATTCGTAGTGTCCATCCAGAGTGACGAACGCTGTCTTCTCTCGGCTCTCTTTATCAATTGGCACCTGATAATAGCCGCACGCAAGGTCTAGGCTAGTGAACAGTCGTTTATCATGTAGCCTGTTTATCAATCAACGGTAGCGGATACCTGTCCTTTTTCGTTATTTTGTTGAGGGCTCGAAAATCTACGCAAAGCCGCTTCTCGCCATTCTTCTTTGAAACAAGTAGGATAGGGCTCGCGTAAGCAGAGTTAGAGTCCGTTACTACTCCAGCCTCCTTGAGTTCGTCAATCATTGTTCTCACAGCCTGCCTTTCGGAGTAGGCTAGGCGGTATGGGCGGTATACGTTACAGGAGCGTCGGTGGTCACCTCAATCTTCATTTGCGCCGCGACCGTGCACCCGATTTCTGAAAGGCACGTCGCAAAGCAGTCGCGGTACTGGTTAATCACTGCGACGAGTGCCTCTTTCTGCGTGGCAGAAATCGTTGTGCCAACCGTCAAATCTTCACCCGAGATCGCCTTTACCAGTTTTCTTTCGTTGCTGTTTGCGATGAGGGAGGGTTCGGTATTTTCTTCTTCCATGCACAACGTTCCTCTCGCGATCTTCTGGTTTTGAGCGACAATCAGAGGAGATTCGGATACGTTTGCCACGGGCAGGCATATCTCGCCCAGTTCATCTTCTCTTAATACGCAGCTTGGCACATACTCGCCGCTCGTCTCGTGCAGCCTGCCGCGAACGAAGATGTCGCTGTGCGTAACGTTGTCACTCCCAAGCGCAATGAACCCGACGTAATTAGGAGGTATGACAACGGCCTCCTTCGCCCACAAGTTCACACGTCGCGGAGGTAGGGCCGGTATAGCAAGATTGGTGAGAGTTTCGTCTTCTTCCTCCGACCCGTTACGCTCCTCGAAAATGCGCACGGTGTTCTTACGGCACACCACCGTAATGTGAGGCTGCTCAGTAAAGGGTTGACCGACAAGCAATGGGACAGCCTGCACTTCGTCGCGGACAACGTGTACCTTGACGTCGGCCGTAGCCTGGTCCACCGTCAGCCTCGCTTCGAAGCTTCCCAGGGGCGTTGTTTTTCCCATTCCGAACCCTCTGATAGTGAATGGACTGCTGAGTGCTTCATAAGAGAGGTGCAACTTTTCCGCTTCGCTTTCTCGTATCGTTCAGCATTGGCTGCCCATGTCGATGTACGCTTTGATCGCCTTCCCATTCACGCTGGCATCCATGAAGTACTTCTGATTTAGCACCATGCTGCCACTTGTACTGCTGCTTTCTTGGGCTAGGACGGCTGCTTTAGCTGTGTCGCTGGCTGTCGAGCCTTTCCTCGAATAGCAGTCTTTGCTCTCATGGCCTGCTTTTCCACAATTCGTGCAGCGCGGTCTACGCTGAGGTTTTGGACATGCTGCCGAGAAATGTCCATATGAAGAACAATTAAAACAAAGTGGCTCGCCTTTGTCGTTGAATTTGCGTCGGGGAGCCCTCGTCGATCCGTTGTCTCCAGCGCAGTGTTGAAGCTGAGGCGCTGCTGGTGACGAATTGTTTCCTCCTAGGACGCGTTGAGGGTGCCGAATAGCTGGTGGTTGATACAGCGTCTTGGCTCTAGTTTCCTTTACGACTTCTGTACGCTCGTAGAGCCGCTTCATGCACCTGAGAAACTCGTCGGGGCTGGCGTAGTCTCTGACGCTGAGGGACCGCACAAGATCTTCATTGTCGAGTCCAGTGATAAGGTATTCAATACAGGCCGTGTCGCCTACATTGCAGCGCCTTGCTTTCGCCAGCTTGTCGTAGAAGTACGCCTCTATACTTTCATGGCGCAGTTTGTTGCGTGCTTCCATGTCCCGGAAGGTGTGCTGAAAACTGGATGCGGATGGAAATGCCTTCTTCAACTCGTGTTTCCACTCTGCCCAAGTGCGCTGGACATTCGTCAGGCCGTCGTACCACGTCTTGGCAACGCCTTGCAGCTTTGTGAGTGCGAAACATGTCGTTTGCTGGTCGCTCCAACCGTACGCTGCAGCCAGGTTGTCTACCTTGTTCAGCCACATTTCGACTGTTGGCTGGTCGTTAGATGACGGGTCATAACTTGGCACAAGTTGTGCGCTTGCCGTGGCCAGTCGTCCATCCACGACGCTTGATGTTCCCGTCGGTGGGTGATGTGGCGTTTGAGCCGCCTGCAGAAGCTGGGCTGCTCCCTGCAAGGCCTCACGTACTGCCGTCTGCACCGCAGCCTGCATCAGCGCCTGGAAGTCGAAGGCCCCGGGGGGCTCTTCCGTTGGGGTTGTCCAATCCGTGGCCGTCTACCGTGTCGGCGTTAATGGATCCCCGCCCTGAATTAGACTGCGCCTCGTCGTTTCGTAGAGTATCGCTTTCGCTGAGTGCCGCCTCCCTTGCCCCCACATCGTTGGGCGCGTCGCTGTCCGTTGAAAGGCCCGGTCGTGGTGCTACCTTGCTCGCAGCACCTTCCGTCGTTGGCTTCGATCGGAGCATCATCGTGGCTTACGTGGTCGAAGCTCTCGGTGAAGGCGCCAGTTTTGCAAGGAAGTCTCAATCCCACTTCTGAAGATGTAGTTGATGTAGTCGACACAACAAACGTCCAGATAAAACAAATAAATGGGCAGGTTTATTAGCCTGCGAAGGTTACATAAGAACACAGAAAAGACGGAGCACAGCACGCATGTCCTTTTCCGCAAGCGAGTTCTAACGGCACTGCTCGTGTCCCTCTCTCCGACCGGATGTCGAGGGGGCCGCGGTAACCGGCGAGTGGTGTCCAGATGTGGCTCCGCGCCTCTTGGGCCTCCCGCTGCTCTTCCAAGAAGGGGAGCGTGGTCGCCGGCGCTCGGAGAATGGGGACCGTCGCAGGACTCGAACGGCCGGCGTCGCCTGTGCACTTGTCTCAAGAAACCGGAGCGCCTCCGTCGACAACACTGGGAATTGGTCGTTCTCTACATTCATAGATCCCTGAGAGTCTTCCTAGCGCTCCTGGCACAGTGGTGCATCGGTCAGTAGTGCATCGATCAAGCGATGCGCCATGCCCTTCTATGGCAGGGCTTGGTTGCGATCCAGATCACTCTTCGCGAGCAGCCTCTCATGATTAATTGAGCTACTGCCTGACACGGCGGGCAGGCTGCTCATGCTGACCTGCCCAACACTCGCTGGGCAGGTGAGCATCCTTCCACAAAACCGGCTTGAGACAAACACACAACGGCTAAATGCAGGGAATGGCCACTGGTAGTGGTAACACGCTAAAAACGACAATCTAACGACGAATTCAATTTTCGAAATTCGGTTTTAACCGAAAAAGGTCAGTATCCGTGGCATGGACACTAGCAAATCGATCATGTACGCTAGCCAGGACCGTGGTTAGATGGTGCTACATTTGGATTAAGCAGCGCAGTTGTCCGCTCTAAGGCCTTGCTACCTTACACATCTCTGCATGCTTGGAAGCTCCACGTACCTACTGGCAAAGTGTCTTATGCTATCGTAGCGCTGTTCACTGCCAATGCTCCCTTGGGACAGTTACTTCAATAAGTAGGCTCCTCCACTGCATATAAAGACATGGACGCGAAACCATGCATAAATGCCATGAAAAGGTGTCCTGATCTGGCTATCAGGACTGTTAAGCGGCAGTTCCATCGCTGCAGTCAACACGCAGATTATTCGATGCCCTTTCAGTATCCACCCAGTGCTACATTACAAAGCTAATATAACATTCCGCCTTTAAGAAGTCAAAGTCCATATAACGTCTTGTCTGTAGCCGAATAATTTAACTTCCGTTGCTTTCGGTAATGGCGATAACAAGCCCTTGATCAAGCAAAGCTCTAAATTCGGGCATTAATGAGGTAATTGTAAACCGAATGCTGAGATGGCAAAAAAAGGGTGGCATACATATATAAGCGACTTTTGAGCGCACAGAGATGCCGCATTGTATAGCTGAAAAAAGTCCCTATTTCGTCTGGTGGCAAAAATTATCGCTTGAAACAACGAAACCTGGCTTATCAAATATAAACTGAAAAGTCCATCCTCTACTCATAGCACAATATGCGAGCGATGGCCTGCCAAGAGACTTGATGGCATTCCCTCTATATTAGTGTATTCCTCGTCGGATGATTACTTACCACGGCTTTTTACTTCTTCAACGTATTTTTTAAGAACTGCAGATCTACGGTGCCGTTGCCTGAGAAAACGCCAGCGTCACAAAAGACCAACAATTTTTTCACGCCGGCGTCAAAGCGTTTATGCTTTGGAAGCAAGGGCTTACAAGTTATATTGCGTCACATTTTTTTCTGTCAAAATTTTATTTATTGATGTGTTTCTAGTGCCCCTTCGTATTTGGCTTTGGCAGCTAGAAAAGACTCTAGTGAAAGTCAACCATATGCAAACACGAGCAGCAAATATTAACGGTACGTTTCGCAATACTTATTTCTATCATTTTCTTCCTGTAGCTTTCATCAACGTTTTGCGTTTTATGTATGTCTTTCACTTCTCTTGCTATTTCTTGAAGCGATGACAAAAAGGTTACACACGAAGATCGGCTAAGAATTCCTTTCGCCCCACGTTATGCAGAGATCCACGCAACTGTGGTACCAGTTGGTGAGCTATTCTTCGCAACAGATATGGGCCGGACAACCTCGAATTATGGCGCCTGCGCTCCGATGAAAACCTAAAGCTACAACGACCCCCCCCCCCCCCCCCCCCCCCAATGTCCGGACACTGCCTCCCAAGGGCTAGAAATTTCCAAGCGACCAGATTGGAAGGTCCTGTAATAATGCATGGTTAGAAAAATTCACATGGCCGTTGCACGACTACGGGCGCAATGTCGTCTGCTGGAATGTGTGCCGCATTCTAGTAGCCTTCAAGGAAAGAGGAGGAAACGTTGCAGGATTGGAACCGGGTTTCATTCACGCTGGGTTCAATGACTGGAAAAGGCTATTGAAAAATTCCATTGCCACGAAAAGAGCCAATTTCCCTTGGTCTCCGCAAGTCGCCAACTGTCGAGAGAAAAAAGAATGCGCGTAGTCCAGCTATTGTCGCAGCATAGTAGCAGAAAGCAGCAGGGTGCTACGTAGGTACTGCGCGTCAAGGTAAGTTCGGCCCGTTACTAACGGGCCCCGAAGGCCAGCATAGCAAGGGCAAACGGAGGAGAACGGAAACCAGCTTGACCTGGTAGAAGAACGATCAAAAGACACGCCTGCTTTGAAGAGATGGCTGAGAGCGACATTCAGAACGAGCTAAAAAAATTATGGCTCACAGCGTTGAGTGGGCCCTTATCAAAGTCGTCAAATGTAGCCCATTCTATGGAATAATCGCAGATGGCACTACCGACGTTACTGGAAATGAGTAGTTCACATTTCGTGTGCCTTGGGTAGCCACGATTACACTGGAAGCTCGTGAGGAGTTTCTTGGCGCCTACAATGCGCCAGAGAGCAGAGCTGAGACCTTGCATAAAGCACTGAGGGACATGATTTTATTTTCAGGCATGGACTTCCGCAACCTAAGGGGTGTCTGATTTGGCGGAACCACGAACATGTCAGGCAGATTTATCGGTGTCTAAAAAAGGATCACGGACTCTCGTCCACGGTCAATCTTTGTGCACCGCCCTCTAGACCTGGCACTCCAGAGGTAGGAAAGAGCTGTAGTGTCGTAGGCGACGCTCTGAACATTGCAAAGGATGTTTCCAATGCAATCTTTGAATCGAAGAATAAACAGGAAGGCTGTTTATTCGAACGGTGCCGTTGGTCCGAGTATTGAGGCAGGTTAGCACGATTGTTCCGCCCGACCACCCTGCTAACAATGTGATGTGTCCAACGTGGTGAAAAGTACAAGTAAAATCAATGGAAGGGTTGTGGGAATCCTGGCTTTCCGCCGTCGCCTTTGCGCGGCGGTGCCGGCCTCCCGTGTTGTTTCTCCTCTCTCCCTTGCTCCCGCCTCAGGCGGTGGAGAGGCGGCTGGGTGACTAATCACTGTCATTTAGCCACAGCTCCGCACCGGCTTCCCAAGGGCCTTTGCCATTGGCGCCTTTTGGCGGGAATTTGGGACCCGCTTTGGGCGGCCGCGCACCCCGCGACCGTCCGAGCGGGGCCCAGAGAGAGAGATCCCTCCGAGACAGCGTAAGGTGCGTACGCTACTGTTTTGTCCGTGCCGGCCTTTGCCGTTCGGACCAGTGCTTACTCGAGCTCGCCCGCACGTGTCCTCTGACCTGCAGCGGCTCGAGCCTGTCCAGCGGGGTCCAGCGACCTCCTACAGGCGTACCTTGCGTTGAGTGCCCACTCTCTCTCGCAACCGGCCCAACGGTCGACACGAGAGAGAGATCACAGCACTGCCGCGGGGACATTCTCCTGCAGCGGCGTGCTAGCGGCGCGCATTGCTCGAGTCGCTTCGTGCGCGCAGCGGAGTCTTGCTCCTCGCGCGCCCCCGGGACGGGGTGACGATTGAGTGTGTGTGTACTGCTGAAGGACGACGTGAATAAACGTCTCCTTGGTGAACTTGGAGGCCTATTTCTTTGCGGCGAATCGCTCTCCTC
Source organism: Amblyomma mixtum (assembly GCF_055824585.1). Lineage (NCBI taxonomy): Eukaryota > Metazoa > Arthropoda > Arachnida > Ixodida > Ixodidae > Amblyomma > Amblyomma mixtum. Next base: position 149,339,769 of record NC_143012.1, read on the forward strand.
CCAGCGGAGGTTGAGTGCGCTGCATCGGTGTCCCAGGGTGTGTGTGGTGACGGCTGATCGGGGCCCTTGGCTCGCGCGAAGCTCGAACCCGCGGTGGGTGGTGGCCTGTGTCCACGTAGAAACCCACAACTGGCGCCCAACGCACCAACACCACCGTTTGTGTGTGGATTATCGCCGTCTGAATGCGCTGCTCGCAAGGATGCCTATCCGCTCCCGACGATCAGCTCAATCGTAGGAAACCTGGGCAGCGCGCGGTACTTTTCCACGCTAGATGCCTCCAAAGGTTACCTACAGGTCCAGATGGCTGACACTGACCGGTCTAAGACCGCGTTCACGTGTCACAGAGGGCTGTTTGAGTTCACTCGTATGCCCTTTGGTCTCTGCAATGGTCCTGCGACTTTTCAGAGGCTCATGGACCTCCTGGGGGAAGCGAAATGTTCCCACGCCATGTGCTACCTGGACGATATCGTGATTTATTCACGAACCTTCGATGAGCACTTAGGCCACATTGCCGACGTGCTCGAGAGGGTACGGGCTGCTGGGATGACTTTGAATCCTGCGAAAGCCCAAATAGCGCGGACCCGGGTTCAGTTACTAGGGTTCACGCTGGGCGAGGGCTCCATTGAGCCTGATGCGGAGAAACTTCGAGCCATACTCGAATTTCCCGCGCCCAAGGACGTACGCGGCCTCCGCCGCTTTCTGGGAATGGCCAATTTTTATCGGTCGTTCATCCCGTCCTGTGCCCGCGTGCAGGCACCCTTGACCAAGCTCTTGGGAAAGACTGCAGCGTGGCGATGGGGGCCCGAGCAAGAGCGATCCTTTCGCCTCCTGTCTAGTGCCATTGCCGAGACAGCGCAGCTCAGGCTACCCGACCTGACCAGACAGTTCGTAGTCCAGACTGACGCGAGCGATCTGGGTTTAGGAGCAGTTCTCCTACAGGAATTCGATGGCGTGCTGCAACCGCTGGCCTTTGCCAGCCGCTCCTTGCTGCCCTCGGAGAGGAATTATTCCGTGACCGAGAAGGAGTGCCTCGCCATCGTGTTTGCACTGCGCAAATTTGACGTCTACCTTGATGGAACGCAATTCGTGGAGCATACAGACCACAGTGCGCTCAGTTGGCTGATGCGGCTCCGCGAGCCTGCGGTTCGGCTGGCGCGCTGGGCTCTCCTGATACAGCATTACGACTTTTCGGTGCAGTATCGAAAGGGGAGCACAAACGTGGTAGCTGACGCGCTATCCCGTGCCCCACTCGCCAGCGGCGCCTTGACGCCTGTAGGCGGAGGGGGCGAAACAGCGGACGAGCCGCCGGGCGGCAAGGAGGGGGAGCCCGCAAACGGGTTAACCCATTCCGCTAACCAGGCAAGCAGCGCTTCGCAAAGCGGACGAGAGGCAAAGCTCTTTTTCCGACGCGAACGGAAATTTTGGCTGCAAATCTGAGTGGGGACGAGACCAGGCTCCCCTCTGGGATGACTGGAATCGTTTTCAGCCGTAAAGAGCTACTGAAAGCCCAGCAAAATGACCCCTTTTGTCGCGAGGTGAGCGACGGTCTCAGGGAGACGGAGCGCCGTGACGCTACTGGTATTGTAGCGGGCGCAGGGGGGCAGAAGCCAGCGTGTGTCGCGGCGAACCCCGGGGATTCATATTTGCTGGACAATGACGGGCTCGTGCTGAAGTACATAGCCACCGATGACGAGTCCATCGACCCGTTCAAGGTGGTTATCCCCAAAAGTCTGAGAGGCGCACTGCTGCGATTCTCTCATGACGAACCACTGGCCGGTCATCTGAGTGGCTCCAAAGTTTTTGCAAAACTGAGTCAATCGGTGACGTGGCCCGGCATGAAGCGTGACATTTTCCGCTATTGCCGTTCCTGCCATGTCTGTCAAGCGGTGAAGTCACGGGGCGGCAAGCCGCCTGGAATGATGAAACCAATTGACAGTGTGCGTCCGTGGCAGATGGCCACCTGCGATTTGATGGGGCCTTTCCCCAGGAGCAAGCAGGGGTTCATTTACCTGATGCTAGTCGCTGACCACTTTACCAAATGGGTTGAGTTGTACCCCCTTCGAAAAGTGTCAGCACGAGCGGTGCTGGTTAAACTCCAGGAAGTGTTCTGTCGGTTCGGCTTTCCGGAAAGACTGATCACGGACAATGCGTCCTATTTCACCGCTCGGGTGTTCGGTAACACGTGCCGTTCCCTCGGAATCGAGCACTACACCACTTCACCCTACCACCCCCAGTCCAATTTGACCGAGCGAATCAACCGAACGCTCAAGCCAATGCTTGCGGCCTTTGCCGAGTGTCAAAAGGATTGGGCAGACCATTTGAGCGAGTTTGCGTTCGCCATCCGAACAGCTGAGAATCGCTCAACTGGTTTCTCTCCCGCCTTCCTCAATTTCGGGAGGGAGCTGGCGAATCCGATGTCAAACGTCGTGCAGGGTCAGCTCGGGGATGAGCAGACGCGGGCAGACTGCTCTGCTTATGCGTCGACGCTTCGGGACCGGCTTGGTCGGGCTCTCAACAGAGCAAGGCAGAGTTTGGCGGCAGCCAGAGCCCAACAGAAGGCTCAGTATGACCGCAAGCACCGCCGCCTGACTTTTCAGGTGGGTGATCTTGTCCTGAAGCGCAACCACGTCCTTAGCGATGCGAGCAAGGGGTTCTCAGCCTCGCTCGCTCCTAAGTGGCTTGGTCCGTACCGAGTGGTCAGAGTCTGGTCGCCACTCGCGTACCTGCTGGAGGATTCCCTTACGGGGAAAACCAGCCGTGCCCACATCGCAGATCTGAAGGCCTACGCGTCACGGTCTGACGAGCTTGCGCCGGTACCCATTGGTATCAAAGGCAAGCGCAAAGGCACAACTGGTGCTGCGGAACGCAAGCGTACGGAGCACCGGTACAATCTGAGGCGACGGTCACCGGTGTGATTCGGACGGCGGACTTTTCCGCAACCGAAGGCACGCAGCCTCAGCTAGCTGGCGAGCTTTCTCGTCAGGCCCTACCCAGGTGAAGCACGGTGTGTTATTTTTTTTTTTTTGGTTTTTGCAGCATGCTCAGTTCCAACCTTGTGTGTTTATCTATTTATTTATTTGTTTTGCTTGAGTCAGTTTCTAGCCACTTTCGTTTCCTGCTTCTCTCGTCTGTTTTTGTTCTAACGGACCGATATGTACATAGGCAAACTTCAGCCCGCTCGTGCTTGCTCTTATCTTCTAGAAGGAATAGATTGGATTAGGTGTCTTTTGTACAGCGCGCCTTTTCTCATTTCCGGCCCGACTGTGGGTGGTTGGCTCGTTAAGGAGCCGTGTGTCGCGGTGCGAGTTTTGTGCGGCCCGTATGGAGGGGAAGTTGGCGGGGCGTTTGGGACGATGGGGGGCGGAAAGTGCACCCTTTGACCCTCGCCGCGGCGCCTCTGGACGCTTCTGATGAGGGGATCGTTGTCGCCGACCAGCGTCCGCGCACTTGCCGGTGTATGCGTGGTTGCGGCTGTGACTGTGTGCGCGCGTAACCATGAGCCAAGGCGACGCCTGTGAGTTGTGCCGTTGTGTGCTTTTGCGTGAGCGCGAGGATGAGGACCCCTCGCTGTGGCCAAGGTTACACATCAGGACGCCGCCGAACGTCCTCGCCCGTTTCAGCTGGCGTGTGTGTAAACTTAGAGACGCGCACAAATGACGACACCATTGTTTCGAGTTATAAGCAACGACTGGTGTTTATTGCCGTAAGGCTGCTCCTTATCGAGCGAGTATATGTTACATAGGTTGCCAGATTACAAGTCAGAAAAAGCTAGAATGAACAGTTTCTTTATACTCCCCCCGGAATGAGCTTCAGATCATTCGTGGGTAGTCTCCATGGGGTACAGAAACTGGATCGGTCTTCTTAGGATGGTCCCACCAGGTAGGCGCACCATGCAGGCTCTAGTGTACCCATCCCGTCCGACGAGCACATCAACCACTTTTCCGGTTTTCCATAGCTGCCTTGGCAGATGAGGCTGGTGAACTAGCACAAGAGTTCCTTTCTTCAAGGCACTAGATGAGCTTGGCACAGCAAAATGAGCGGAGCGAAGACCTGTGAGGTACTCTTTCTGCCACCTGCGCCAGAAGTGATCAGCTAAACTTTGATGATATCGCCAGCGACGAGTTAGTTGACCCGGTGTTGATGTCGTTGACTCTGTGCTACAGCCCGGGGGCAAGGACGTTAAACGTTTTCCCACGAGAAAATGGGATGGAGTGAGTGGCTCCGGCTCGTGAGCTTCTGCGGACACGTAGGTGAGGGGTCTTGAATTGATCACGGCCTCGATTTCGGTCAAGACTGTAGCGAGCTCCTCGAATGTGCAGAAGCTGTTATCTAAAACCTTCTTCAGAGAAGTATTCACTGAACGAACCATTCGCTCCCAGAATCCGCCCCACCAGGCGGCTCTCTCAACGATAAACTTGCATTTTATCTGGTGGTCTAAGAAATTACTTCGGATCTCTGTGCCACGCAGCGTTGTCCACAGCCGTTTCAGGTCTCTCGAAGCGCGCTGAAACGTCTTAGCATTGTCCGAAAATATTACTCGACAGACTCCTCTTCTGGAAATGAACCTCTTGAATGCCATCAGAAAATTGGGCGTAGACATGGCAGTCACCAGTTCTAGGTGCACTGCGCGGGTGACTGCACATGTGAATATGACGATGTATGATTTCTTGTTGCCTTGATCCCAATTGTGTTCAACGGCCCGGCGAAATCAATGCCTGTCACCTCGAATGGTGGAGCTTGGGTTACCCTGTCACGAGGTAAAGGGGCAACTGGCTCCGTGGCAGGGCGGCTGTTGAATCGGTTGCAAATCAAGCATTTCTTCAAGATCTTTTTCACCATCTGTCTTCCCCGAACTATCCAAAACTGCTCTCTCAGCTCTGGGAGAGTCTCAAGTGCGCCTGCATGTAGAAGGCGGCGATGGTGGGCGATTATTAAAAGTTCGGTGAAATGATGACCGGCAGGCAGGATTATTGGATGCGTAATGTTGTAGGAGAGTCCAGCATTACTGAAACGTCCCCCAACTCTTAGCACTCCGTCCTCATCGCAGTAAGGTTTCAGATCCCGCAACGGAGAGCTGCAGGGCAAGCTCTCCGTTGCCCTGCACGTACGCACTGCAGCTCTTCACCGAAGGCCTCTCGCTGCACCTGACTTATGAGACAAGTCTGTGCTTGGGCGACCTCTTCCGCCGTGAGATATCCACTACGTTTCTGGTGAGGGTTCCTTGAGTTGTGCAAGAATCGCTGCATCCATGCAACAACACGAACAAGTTTAGAGAGGGAGCTGTGCCGTTCCAGCGGCAAGACAGTTTCCTCTGTTGCTACGTTGTGTACCTGCACCGATCTTCTCTCCTCATCTGCCACGGCCATATCAACGTCATTTTCGTGCCTTGGCCAGGCGATGGGCGTTTCTCTGAGCCAAGTAGGTCCATTCCACCAAACGGTGTTTGCCTTGAGGGCTTGGGGACTCACTCCTCGCGTCAGAAAGTCGGCAGGGTTGTCTGCTCCGGGACAGTGATTCCAGGTTTCTGGATCCGTTCGCTGCTGAATTTCCAGCACCCGATTGGCCACAAAAGGCTTCCATTGTTGCGCTGACCCGCGAACCCAATGAAGCGCAATTGTAGAATCACTCCAGAGATGCCATTTGGCAACTTGTAGTTTCAGTGATTGCATCAAGTATTCCTTCAGTCTTGCGCCTATCAGCATTCCCATCAATTCCAACCTGGGAAGAGTGAGCTTCTTAATCGGTGCCACCCGCGATTTGGATAAGATCAGAGTCACGGCTGGGGCCTTGGTTCCCGAGGCACGCAAGTATGCAACTGCCCCGTAAGCCTTCGGACTAGCATCGGCGAAAATGTGAATATCGATGCTGCCGGCATTATGAAGTCCTTCGTATCTTCTGGGTACGGTTACTTCAGTCAAGTGGTGGAGTTGTGAATGCCACTCCTTCCAAGATGACTGTACTTCTTCAGGTAGGGGTGCGTCCCACTCAACTCCCAACTCCCAGAGCTTTTGAAACATCAACTTGGCTGTAACAGTGACTGGGGAGATGAGCCCAAGAGGATCGTATATTCGAGCCGACGCCTGAAGAATAAAGCGTTTTGTGTTGCTGTTTTGGTTCAGGAGGTCCAATACGGCCTCTAACGAAAATCCCAAACAGTCATCGTGCTTGTTCCAGACAAGTCCTAACACTCTCGACACACTTGCTGTCGGACATTCCACCTGGTCCAGGGCACCTCCTATCCCGTCGTCGTCAAACAGTTGGAGCAATTTCTTGGAATTCGAGTTCCATTTGCGGAGTGTCATGCTCGCTAGACTCATAATTTCCAATGCCTCGTGGTAAAGGTCTTCTGCTTCTTGTTCAGAGTCTGCTCCAGTGATTAGATCATCCACGTAGAGGTTTTCAGCAATTATTGCCGTTGTCTTGGGATGAACACCTGTTGTCGCCAAGTGGTGACGCAAGGTAGCGGCTAGAAGAAACGGACTGCTCGTCGCTCCAAAAGGCACCCTTGTCATTTTCCAGGTCTCTACGAGCGGCCTCGGGTCTTCTTCGGTTGGCATCTGTTCATACCATAAGAATCTCATCGCATCGCGGTCCTCACGACGGACTGCTATCTGCAGGAAAGCCTTTTCGATGTCTGCAGTAATGCCGATGCAATGAATTCTGAAATTTAACAAGATTTTCAGGAGATCAGGGTTCAAGTTAGGACCAGCCTCCAGAACCTGATTTAGAGAGACACCTCCTGGCTCGCTGGATGATGCGTCAAAGACAACCCTGAGCTTGGTGGAAAGGCTGTCAGGCTTAAGAACTGCCCGATGCGGCATGTAATAAATTCTGTTTTCTGAGCTGCTGCCTTCCTCTGCTGGGGGTCGTTCGGCAAACCCTTGATGGAGGTACTGACGCATCGCAGCATCATATTCGTGCATCATTTCCTCGTCCCTCCTTAGCTTCTTGGTCAGGTTGTACAAACGCTTCTCTGCAACTGCCTTGTTATCGCCTAGGTTGAGTTTAACCTGCTTCCACGGTAAGGCGACTTCGTAGCGCCTGTCAACAAGCCTGACAGATGAGGCAAATTCTTTGATGATGTCGTTGTCTTCGTTTTGTTGGGCAACAGGCTCAACAATGCCCATGCTCTCGAGCTCCCAAAACGACTTAAGGTCAGCTGAAAGGCACTGGGCCTCGTCACTCATGCTGGCCCGCAGCACAGCCACGGATGAACAGCTAGCGGAGGAACTACTGAAAGGAATAGGACCTTGCAATGTCCAGCCGAATTCCGTCTTCAGTGCCATTAATGAATCTTGCAGTTTTCGCACGTGGCCAGACGCGAGAGTCCAATAATAATCAGAACCAATAAGAATGCCGATGCCTTTTCTCGTCAGATGACCTGGTGGTACGGTTACATCTGCAAGCTGATTTATCTCTGCTTGAACTCCTTCGATGACCTTTTCGGGAAGAGTCAGCTGGTCAGAGCATATCTCGGGTATCTCTAAAGCTTCGATGGAGTGTTGCTTTCGGTTGTACTGACTTCTCAGCCAAACGCGGACACGCTTCCGTTTGTGCTTAATAACGTTTCCGGCTCCTCCAAAGGGGTAAATGGTGATGTCTTCTTCTCCCACAACCTCTAACTGGAGTTGGTGCGAGAGCTCTTCGGTCACAAAACTCCTCTGGCTACCCCCGTCAAACAGGAGACGAGTTAAAGTGCTTCGTTGCGGTCCCTCTGCCCATACTTGGGCAGTCTGGAGCAGCACAGTGGGAGCCCTGTCGCTCTTCTTGCCTGTAGCTGAATGCAGTTCGGTTGCTGAGCTGTTAACTGGTTTCCACGCAGGATCACACATTTGAGTTAAATGCCTTTTGCCACATATCTTGCACTTCACTCCTTTGTTGCGACATTGTTTCGACGTGTGTCCTTTGACAGAGCAGCGAAAGCATCGGCCTGCCTGACGCAATGCCCTTTTCTTTTCCTCGAGAGAAAGCGAGGTCTGGCACTCCTTGGTCACGTGATCTTTGGCAGCACAAAATGCACAGGGCTCATTCTGCTTCAAACCACTGGCGGAAAAGAGCGATGCCGTTGAAATCTTTGAAGCTCGGGACTTTTCATTCTCGAATCGTGGTTTTGCATTAACGTTCTTGCTTTCCCGATGACCAACCTGCGCCGCCTTCTCCCTGCTCTCAACTTCCTCTTTTAGAAATTCTTGCAGACTTGCAATGCAAAGGATATCCTTCTGCTTTTCTGCTGAACAACGCGTGTGATAATTCATTACAAGGTCGCTTGGCAGCACTCTTAGCAACGCGGAGGCAAGCATTGCGCCGTAGCTGTCTGTTTTGACGCCAAGCGCCGTGAGAGCGGCTATGTTGCGCTGCATGTGGTCATAGAGTCGACGTAGGTCCCTTACCTCCTGCCCGCTTCGTACCGTCGGGAGGTCCAGCAGCTGGGTGAGGTGCTCCTGGATTAGCACATCTGTGCGTCCGAAGCGCTCCTTCAGGAGCTCGATGGCAGTGTTGTAATTGGCTCCTGTAGCTTGAATCCCGGCCACCGCTGATGCAGCCCTCCCAGTGAGCGCTGACTGCAAATATAAGAACTTCTCGCCGTTGGAAAGGGCATCGTTGCTGTGAATCGCCTGCTGGTACTGCCCCCAGAAGGGCTGCCACTCCGTGGCGGCCCCGCTGAATCGTTGCAGCTCGAGTTTCGGCAACCTGACCTTTGAGCCGGCAGCGCTCCGGTTACCGTCGCGAGGCGCCCGTGTAGCATCCGGTCCTGGACTGGCGTTCGCTCGCTGAGTTCCGGCATGTTGGCTGAGTTTTGCAGCGTAGGTGACGATTCTGTCGTTGTACGCGATTGTACGCGTGAATTTTTCCTCGGCTTCTTCATCAGGCACAAGTGGCTCGATAGCAGCGTCCACCTCGTTGAGCTGTATTTGTAGGGCGCTAAGCCTCGCTGATAGTATGTTCAGAGCCTTTTCGTCAGCGTGCGCCTCTAAAGATGAATCCACCTCGGAAATCAGTTTTGTCACCTGGGATCTCAAGGCTCCTCGCTTTTTCTTCAGCCGTTCCATCTCAGCCTCGTTGTAGTGTCGGTCGTCGTCGTAGCGTCAAGCTTGGCTTCAGGTGTGGCGTCTCCAGGCCTCTTCTTAGAGCGTCGGGCGTGGCTTTCCTAGGCCTCGTTCCTGGAACCTTCAGTCCAAGGTGGTTTAACCTCCAAGGATCGTTGCGGTGATGGCCCAGAATTCGTTGTCCCGCCGAGACTTAATGGCCTTGCTGTTTACGCACCGTTGCAGCGTTTTAGTCCCGGGTTTCGGCACCATAAATTTGTGTAAACTTAGAGACGCGCACAAATGACGACACCATTGTTTCGAGTTATAAGCAACGACTGGTGTTTATTGCCGTAAGGCTGCTCCTTATCGAGCGAGTATATGTTACATAGGTTGCCAGATTACAAGTCAGAAAAAGCTAGAATGAACAGTTTCTTTAGCGTGAAGGGGGGTGTACTAACTCTCTTGTGCCCGAACGTGATGTGGTGTCCAAGGGCGCGAGGTCAGTGCTCTGCCGCGACCCCGTCGTCATCAACTGAAAGAAGACCGCCATCAGTCGTCGGCCCTCCCAACCCGTTCAACTTCAACCCGTTCAAGTCTGCGAGCGGTGAGTCGCCGACCGGCCCACTGGGCCGCGCCATCGAACTTTGAGGCTGACATCCACCTGTCACATAGTTGTACAGTGGAATTCACATCTTGTGTACCGTGTATATAATCTGCAAGCTGTTTAGTGTTCTTGAAGCGTAGGCAAGTGTTTGTTTGTTTGCCTTGTTTTTTCTTTGTTTTCTTACGTTGTTCTGGCTGGAACTGTAGTGTAGCTAGTTTTTTTTGTGTGTGTGTATTCATTTGTTTATTTTGGAACTGAAGTGTAGCTAGTTTTTTTTGTGTATTGATTTCTTTATTTTGGCCGCGTGCTTTGCCGATAGGTAGGAGGGCATTTAAGGAGAGGGGGATGTGGGAATCCTGGCTTTCCGCCGTCGCCTTTGCGCGGCGGTGCCGGCCTCCCGCGTTGTTTCTCCTCTCTCCCTTGCTCCCGCCTCAGGCGGTGGAGAGGTGGCTGGGTGACTAATCACTGTCATTTAGCCACAGCTCCGCCCCGGCTCCCCAAGGGCCTTTGCCATTGGCGCCTTTTGGCGGGAATTTGGGACCCGCTTTGGGCGGCCGCGCACCCCGCGACCGTCCGAGCGGGGCCCAGAGAGAGAGATCCCTCCGAGACAGCGTAAGGTGCGTACGTTACTGTTTGTCCGTTCCGGCCTTTGCCGTTCGGACCAGTGCTTACTCGAGCTCGCCCGCACGTGTCCTCTGACCTGCAGCGGTTCGAGCCTGTCCAGCGGAGTCCAGCGACCTCCGACAGGCGTACCTTGCGTTGATTGCCCACTCTCTCTCGCAACCGGCCCAACGGTCGACACGAGAGAGAGATCACAGCACGGCCGCGGGGACGTTCTCCTGTAGCGGCGTGCTAGCGGCGCGCATTACTCGAGTCGCTTCGTGCGCACAGCGGAGCCTTGCTCCTCGCGCGCCCCCGGGACGGGGTGACGATTGAGTGTGTGTGTACTGCTGAAGGACGACGTGAATAAACGTCTCCTTTGTGAACTTGGAGGCCTATTTCTTTGCGGCGAATCGCTCTCCTCCCAGAGGAGGTTGAGTGCACCGCATCGGTGTCCCAGTGTGTGTGTGGTGACGGCTGATCGGGGCCCTTGGCTCGCGCGAAGCTCGAACCCGCGGTGGGTGGTGGCCTGTGTCCACGTAGAAACCCACAGGGTTCATTCGACGACTATGAAAGGGTGCGGGCGGCTGTGCAGGAATTGGTACAAGGTCAAAGCTCTCTCACTGGCAACAGCAAGACAGCATTGAAATAATACGAGAAAGAAGTTCGAAACTTTATTGGGAATCAACCTTTCTGTAGCCCTGTTAGACCCATGCGAGGAGTTAAGCGAGGATGCTCCGACGGCCGTTTACCGCGCTGCGGGAGCAAAAGAAGCAGCAGAGGCTCTTTGTGACAGCCTGTCCAGCCGCGCTTGACGTCCTGTGGCAGCGTACAAAGTCAAAAGCAACGAAGTTAGGGCTAAATGAACGTCTGGTTCCCAGAGCTTTGAAGCCACCAAATAACCTTCATTTCGCAGACAAGCCTGCTGAGCCCGCAGCGCTTGACGAACTTATTAATTTCATTTATTTTATTTACTATACCCACAGCGCACTAATGGGCATTATTGTAGGGGGGAGTACAGAAAAATACGGGAATCAAGAGTAATCCGTACACACATAGATGCAGACACCGCGGTCACTGACAGGTGAACAACACTTTACTCTAAACATCTAAGAAAGGAATGGGATACAGTTACATAGGTATATTTAATACGCAGGGAAAAGATTTTTCTGCCGCTGTTGATCGGATTACCAGCGAGAACCGAAGGCATTTGAACAGTCTGGCATGGAGCAGCTTATTTGTCTCGAGCACATTGTGCCTGGAGGTCGAAACTACGCGGCAAGTGACTTAAATGAGCTTTTAGGAGCACACGCTGTAGCTTTTGACCTCAGTAGACTTTCAGCGCAACTTGTGCCAATGCTCCTGCGTGACGACGATCCGGCCGCAAGCGAACGCATATTACAGTTCTGCAGGAAAAGTCTGCACACATGCGTGAAATGATGGACCAAGTTGTCCGGCGCCTCCAACTCGTAATCTGTGCCCCCGCGTCAGCTGCTTCAGGGGAGCGCTCGTTCAGTGCCTTGAGGCATTTGAAAACATTATCGCGCAATCAAATTCCGCAGAGGAGGCTGACGCATATTTTCCTCGTACACGTGCGCCACAAGAGAGCTGCTGACCTGCAGTCAGGTGTCCTTATGAAAGGGTTCGTGTCCAGAACGCCAGAAGGAACAGCAACCTTCAGCCTCCTTGGGCCTGCCCTGCCGGACGCCCCCTTGTCATACCAGCCACGAAGCTCATCAACCTGTGAAAGTATTTACGTACTTAATGCCTACTTTATTTTGTTTTCTACCTGTGAGAATGTGTCACTTCACATTAACTTCACTGCGGGGGCGAATGCAAAAACAAATAAATTATATTTGTCAGCATTCGAACGTTTCTTGTCATTTGTGTGGTGTGCTCATGGTTGCGGAACAACCGTTTTTGAAGCGTATAGCAGCGCGCAATGAGCGAGTACGCAGACGCAAAGCACTCTAAGGTTTTAATCAATCATGATTCAAAATATTTTATAAATAAATTACTAAAATTATATAAAGTCCTAAAATTTATGTAAATAAATAAGAATATAAAAGTACAGCTATAAAATATTCAAATAAAGTATAAAAATGAGAATCAAAACACGATGTACAGAGGGCAAAACACATGCCTAGAACGACTGAAATGTCTGCTCCGTACCTCCCAAATCCGCTGTGACCAGGAAGGCAAAAAATGACGATGAAATCCTATGAGCTTAACTGCAAATGGTTACATCCAGACCATATTGAATCAAATGTTATCTATCGATATCGCGTGTGCTTATCCCAAAACATGCCCAGAACGTGTTCTAGAGAAGTGTTTTGCCCTCTGTACAAGCACGACTAAACTTGCCCATCCCCCCAACTCCAAAAAAGTTCCGGTGTCTGTGGGAAGAAAGCGGGAGCAAGCGCCATCGCCAACTCGTTCGTCCCACCAAACGGACCGTGAAAACTGCGCAAACGCATCTGCGATTGTAGCCAGGGGCGATGATACCGCGACCTTGGACTAAACACAGCGCGCGCGTTGAGTGTTTCGTCGACCCCGTTAAGGCAAGGCGACAGAGATAGGCCTACCAGGCTTTTTTAGGACACGGATAAGAAGCCTCTCCTCATGCAACCATACACCATGTATAGCACCCGCGCCCAATTGGGGCAATAGATTTTTGCAATGCAGTGCGATGGGCCCAAGTACAGCTCTGATAAAATACCGTATTGCTGTGTCCAAGGGAAGCGCACGCATGTGTAGGCGTGCCAGATGTCAGGTGCCATCATGTGAATGAATGAATGAATGAATGAATGAATGAATGAATGAATGAATGAATCCTCAGGAATCAACTAAAAATAAACAAAGAAACATATATTCACCCCCCTCTAAAACACAGTGCGCGTTTAAACCACAGTGCCGCAATACGGCCGTACAGAGCCCACCTATCTGCTTTTCAAAACTCTTTTTTCCCCCTCATGTATTAATATGTGGAATGGTCTTGCGGAATGCATTGTCACAGCTCAAAATATCAAAGAGTTGGGTAACCTTCTGGAATTATATTACAGGCAACGGGGGAATTGACAAGTGATCATGCTGCTGTTATGCTTTCCCTCATTTTTATTTTATTTATTTATTTACACATAATGCAGTCATAGAGACCAAGCAGGGGGGCAACATTCAAAAAGCAAAAATAATATCAAGCACTACGCAAATCCAGCGTTCCGGCAACAAACAAAAAAGAAAACCAAACAGAGGGCAATGATATTGTTAAGTTTACACATACAATAGGACACTCTTTTCAAAAGCAGCGGCATCTTGAGCCGAAAAGACATTTGCTGGCAATGAGTTCCATGTTGTGATTGTTCGGGGAAAAAATGAGTTTTTGAACATATTTGTGCGTGCAAAGTACGGGGTAAGGTTATGGTTGTGGCTATTGCGTGTCTGTCGTGTAGAACGGGGGGATATATAGGGAGCAGCATTAATATTAAATTGACAAGAGTAAAATGAGTACAGAAATTTAAGCCTTGCAAGTGCTCTCCTTCTTTCTAGAGTGGATATGTTCTTCGTAGACATCAGAACGGATGGCGAGATAGAGCTATGGTAAGCGTTAAAAATGAAACGGGCGGCTTTTCTTTGGATCATTTCAAGTTTCTTTATACCCTTTTTTAAATGTGGACCCCATACGACAGAAGCATACTCAAGTTTCGGACGAATTAGTGTGTTGAAGGCAAGTTGTTTAAGTTCAGAGGGAGCGTGTTTTAATTTGTGTCTTAGAAGGCCGAGGTTCCTTGAAGCAGACGAGCAAATGTTATTAATGTGGCTGGGCCATGAAAGGCGGTTTGTAATGGTGACTCCAAGATATTTGTATTCGCTCACCTGTAGCAGTGGAAGATTGTTTATTGCGTAATTAAAACTGTATGGCGCTTTCTTGTTAGTAACCTGAAGAAGAACCGATTTGTCGCTGTTTATTTTCATGGACCAAAGGGTGCACCACTCTAGGACATTATTAAAGGGACACTGAGGAGAGCACTATTAATATATTTTTTATAGCAAAATCCGATAGTTCGGCATGTCATGGCTTTGTTGCCACTTGGCCGGCAGCGAAAAATGCATTTATTTCTAAGAAATTTGGATTCGAAGTTGAAAAGGTTTTTCCCGCCGCTGTGATTCAAACTTGGGATTCGGCTATGACGACAGAGGACTAAGTGACGTGAAACATGACGTGACATGACGTGATGCAGACTCCATGATTTCTGGCGGCCAGCAGTGCGGCCTAGCAACAGCCGAAAAGAAAGCTACCGCCGGCCGCACGTTGAAGGCATCTATCGGCTATTGCGGCCGTCGCTACAGTCGCTTCGCTTACGTTTGCACCGGCGTTTTGCGAGCGTTACGATGGATCTCGTTCTCGAAGTCGTCAACGAAGTTCTCGCAAATAGACACCTTTAGCATACCGTTTACCTTGATACCGCTAGCGGAATACCGGGAGCCCGCCTAACGCCGGCGAGCAGGCGCTGATTGGTCCCGATGCTTCAGGCGAGCGCGTAGCTGCCCGGCACGTGGCGCCATCTGGCGACGTCAAGGAGATTTGCGCATGCATTGGCTGCGCCTCAGTGATTTGTGTTTCTCGTGTCCTAGCGTTGCTAGAACCATTGGTTCTAGCAACACTGTTTTGTTATATGACGTCATGACGCTTGTACTTGCGAGTTTGGCCTGTGGCGGCGATACCTGCATTTTGGTTCTCGCTCTTTTCTACGTTACAAGAGCGTTGTTGTCAGTATGAGTGGCGTTTTTGTAATCAGGAGCTGGTATTTTGTCGATACAAGCCAACTTCAATTTCTCCTCAGTGTCCCTTTAAGATTTGACTGCAGGCATTCTTGGTCGGTAGTGCTGCTAATTTTCTTACACAGAATGCAGTCATCTGCGAATAGTCTAATACTGACTTCGGACGTATTTACGGAGTTAACCAAATCATTGATATAAATAAGGAATAAAAGAGGCCCAAGTACGCTGCCTTGAGGTACACCAGAGGTAACGGGTAAAATACCTGAATGAGATTTTTTAACATCGACGAACTGTTTTCTGTTGGAAAGATAGGTTTTAATCCATTCAACAAATTCTGTTGGAAGACCAAGATGCTGAAGTTTAAAGATGAGCTTATTGTGCATGACGCGATCAAACGCCTTGCTGAAATCTAAAAAAATGACGTCAACCTGTCCAGCATTGTCAATCGATGAAGCGAATTCATGAACTGTAGTGACGAGCTGAGTAACCGTAGATAAACCTCTTCTAAAACCATGTTGAAAGAGAGACAGGATGTTATTTTTTTCCAGAAATGACATAAGATATTTAGATATAACATGCTCCATAAGCTTGCAGGTACCTGAAGTTAGCGATATAGGACGCTAATTGTTAACGTTCAAACGATCACCTTTCTTAAAAATTGGAACAACGCGAGCTAAGCGCCAGTCATCAGTGACAACAGAATATTTTAATGAAAGTTCGAAGAGGCGACTTAAAATGTGGGCTAATGGTTCGGAATAACGACGCAGAAACTCATTAGGGATATCATCAGGCCCCACTGCCGATTTCGTTTTTAAGTTTAGCAGCATGTTTAGTACGCCTTCATAGCTTATAAAGTCACCTGATATATCAAATCCGGATACCTGAAGTTCCAATCTGGATCACTCGAGGCAAAGACAGAATGAAACAAACTATTGAAGTGATTTGCAATATCCACAGGAATTTCCGAGACCATGCCGTAAATAGATAGTTTATTTATCTCATCTTTAGAATCACGTAGGTAACGCCAGAACTTCTCAGGGCTCTCTCTTAAGAAGTTGGGCAGTGCCTGCGAAAAGTAGTTTTTTTTTTTTTGCTTCGGAAAGCTTAGAAGCTAGCTGAGTTTTCAGCGTGCGAAAACAGGTAGTTTTATGACCGCTTCGTTTAGCGCGTTTAATTTTGCGATGCAAATGAATTATTTCTCTAGTAATCCATGGATTAGGCTTATTTGTACGTACACGCTGGTTGGGAACAAAATTTTCAATGCAAAAGTGAATAGTCTCCTTAAGTGTAGTCCATATTGCTGTGACGTCGCTAGGCAGGTTATCACATAAATCCCAGAGTTTGTCTAGGATCGCAAGATCATCGGCACGTGAAAAATTTTTTACAGTGTTATTGTTCGCTATCTTATGGTTTTTCTGGGCATCAAGCAGCAAAGACAAATGAACGCTTTTGTGATCAGAGATACCCGTGTCAACATGTACACTGTATTCAGATAAACTAGCGCTGACAAATACCAAATCAAGAATTGAACGAGCCCACTTCTCTAGTGAAATGAGAGACAGTCTGCACCAAATCACACATCAGCATAATATTCAAAAGAGGGTTGGCTGAATCATTAAAAACACAATCAGGGTTAGCCCAATCAAGTAAAGGAAGGTTGAAATCACCAGCGAGAGTAAGACGGTCATCTTTGAACAAAGACATATGATCATACAGCTCAACCAAGAAATTGGGGGAGGCAGATGGTGGTCTGTACACTGCGCAGACTGTGAACAAACTACCCCAGCAGTTTACCCTAACAAATAAACTCTCATGGTCATCTATCTGGTTAAGAACAGTGCCATTCAAACAGTTTTTTATTATGACGGCTACGCCCCCACCACGGGTAGGTCGGTCTCTTCGGAATATTTTATGTGATGCGGGGACAATAACACTGTCAGTGATGCCGTCATGCAACCAAGTTTCTGTAATTATCATTATGTGGGAATCATGGGCCAAAATGAGGAACTCAAGTTGGTCAAATTTATTGGCAATACTCTGTGCATTCAAGTTCACTACCCGTAACTCTTTGGGCGCAGTGGATGCATTCCTTCATGTCTGTACGGCGTTCCGAGAAGGAAGCGCGACGCGTGTGTTATTAACTTCGTCCCAAACGAACAGGTTACCGTCAATCTTCAACTTATCATAAACAAGATACACCTTTTGTTTATTATCTCTTTCTGCCTTCGAGCTTTCCCAAAGCAGTTTGCGTTTGCGCAGCGTGTGCTGGCTGTAATCGTTTTGCAGGTATATATTGCTACCTTTGAGCTTGCTTACGTTCCGCCAGACGGCTTGTTTTTCATTAAAATCTTGGAAGTACGCAATGACTGGTCTGCGAGTTCCGCTGAGCCCAAGACGGTGAATGCGAGCGACGGACGTGCACTGGACGCCCAGTTTTACACCAAATACATCCGAAATCACCTTAGTTCTCAGTGTTTCTTCACTTTCATCCGGGGATTCATCAATGCCATACACAACAACGTTAGAATGATGACTGCGGTCCTCAAGATCCGTTAATTTGTCCTTTTGCCAAGTAATAATGCTCTGAAGGGCAGCTGTAGAATTTTCTAAAGTAGCAATCTCAGGGGACTTTACATGCATTTCTTTCAGCTGTCCATCTAAAGAACGCAACCGAGAATTGACATCACGCAACAGTTGCTCGTTTTCTGACACACAGGTTTTAATGGATTCAAGCTCTTTAAAGATTCGAGTCTGACCTTCCAAAATACACTGAAACATATCTTCGACTGAAGGTCCAGGGTTTTGCTCAACATTGCCGCAGAGTAGCATTTTACACATGAAGTAAAATTCATACACCAGGTTCATATAAGTGCGTGGGCACGGCACAACAACAAGAAACGTTTCGTTGCCGGATCGAGCTTTTTAAAAGGAACAACTAACCTGTGTTGTGAAAAAGAATTTCGTGGTAAGCGACATGATGCCAATCGCTTCGCCGCGCCCACTGCCGAAGAAATGCTGTGGAGGCTCTTTTATAGCTGGGTTCAGTGTCGACGTAACGGATGTGCGAATGTCGGGTAGAAAAGTATCCGGTTTGCTGGCCAGGAACGGAGGATGCGCAGAAAAGGCAGCGTCCACAGCGCAGCTTGAAACCTTTGGCCATGTACACATGCCGTTGACAGTTGATGAATCGGCGATCACACACAGGAGAACCTGTGTTGTGAAAAAGAATTTCGTGGTAAGCGACATGATGCCAATCGCTTCGCCGCACCCACTGCCGAAGAACTGCTGTGGAGGCTCTTTTATAGCTGGGTTCAGTGTCGACGTAACGGATGTGCGAATGTCGGGTAGAAAAGTATCTGGTTTGCTGGCCAGGAACGGAGGATGCGCAGCACAGCGCAGCTTGAAACCTTTGGCCATGTACACATGCCGTTGACAGTTGATGAATCGGCGATCACACACAGAAGAACCTGTGTTGTGAAAAAGAATTTCGTGGTAAGCGACATGATCCCAATCGCTTCGCCGCGCCCACTCATCTTTGTTAAGTGATTCGCGTGTACTTTGTCGGTGCTTTTCTTTTCCTTTTTTTTTTCTTTTTCTGTCACTGCTGGTCCTGTATTCGTGTTTTGATTATGTTTTTTGTGTCTTGTTGGTGCTTGAGGTTTTTGTTCCTCGAAAGTTAAAAGAAAAACCTCTACTGTTACGGCCCTCAAGTGACGGCTACAGTATTCGCAAATAAATAAATAAAATGAATGAAGCAGAAGTGGCGGTTGGAGCTGTTGCCCCAGTGACTTCTTCTGACGTCTTGGCATGGTGACCATGCCTCCTGATCTTCCAGGGTGACTCTGGCCACCTTCCCCTCCCACTACTCCAAGGCCGCATCAGGCGGGTTTGTGTGCACATACGTACGTGGGATATGCATGAAAGCTGGGGCGTCGAAACACCACGGACGTGCATTCACGTATAGTGTTGGGTGTAGGCGATGGAGTTAGTGGAGATTAGGGTATGTGAGGGTCTGAACTGACTGGAGACGGTATTAGTCTCGCGGGGAAAGCTGTTTGTGAGGTGGGGGTATAGGGCTCTGTTGAGACGCAATGCTTCTAGGCGTATGGCGTAGTGGGCGCACGGATAGAGGTTAGAGTTCAATGTGAGGAGGCCCCGTTGGCTGAGTACATTCGCGAGCTGTGGTATCAGCCCTGTGGAGACGCACTCGTCCTCTGTGGTTCGCTCTCTCGCATTGCACCCCCTACTGTGGTTAGCTTCCCCGCAACGCACTCTTCTCAGTTGTGTTACTTTAACTAACAGGGGAGGGCGCTCGCATCGCAGCGACACTAGCGCCACAAATGGCGTTTTGCTGCGCGCGCGCGGAGGAGAGACTGCCATCTTCTACTCGGGACCGGGGAAGCACGCGGACTTGTCGCCGCGAGCCGCTCCGCTCTTCGTCGACGGGCGCCTCGTGGTCGGAACATGCTCCCCTCAGCTCGTCCCGTCCGGCCTCGGAGGTTCCCCTTTGCCCTAGCGTGCGCGAACGTTCGCTCGTAACCGTGCTGGTGAGTCGGACATCCTCGATTCCTCAGTGTATTTTGTTGCTAGTTGGCGTTATTGTTGTTATAGCAATAAATGCCTTGTTTGTGTCAGCCAGTGTGTCGTTCCTTTGTTCCCTTAGAGAAAGGCCCGACGTGGTCGCCGTGCGCTCGGTAGTGCTCGCGACCACGGGGTGGGGTCCGGGCGGTTTTGAACAGTGTCAGCAGCGGTTAAACGGGGAGAACGCATTTATCTCCCCAAATTATACCCCACAGCCCTTAAGTTTCCAGCTATGTCTTCGTGGCCGGAGAGTCAGGTAATGACATGGTCTTGTTGGAGAGTATGCCCCAGGACGTGGGACAGATGACTTTTGGGTTTTGCGATCTGCCTATAGAAGCGGTCAATCAGTTTACGTTAAGAAGTTTTTCTGAAAGAGCTCTCTTCCCTTTGCCTAGGGCCAGCTTTCCGAATGTGTGCCGAATTTTGTTACAGTGGGCATATGAAATCAATTAAGGCCATGATGTGAGGTTGAACAATCCCATAATCCCAAGTGAATCCATGATGCCGATTGGGCACGAGTTTGTAACTTTAAAAAACGCGAGCTTACTGCGCACTGGTAATCCTAAATACTGCGCTTTTGGTCGCGATGATGATGCAGAGCACTTTAATTTCTTCCTGGTATGTAATTTTTGTGGCTGCTGCACTCTAACATTACTAAAGGGGGAGAAAAGTTGATTACTCGCCCTTCTTGTCTCGGGTATTAGCTGTGGTTTGCTGTATCGCAGTTGTTCTAGTTCTTCTTTTGCTTTTTTTAATTGGTTGCCAAACACATGCAGCGGCCTCAGATCTTTACGTCCCGCGTGCTGCACCTACAGGCCTTTAGTCCTTCCAGCCAGGCCTGGCTACAGGCTACATGCATTTAAGAGCTCATTGCATCACCGCGTGTTTAACCTTTTACTTGCCAATGTTCCAAAAGTGGAACATACGAAACCTGATTTTTTATTTCCTTCCCCATCTATCGCAGCTTTTTCTTTTTGATTTCGCATACTCACTGATACTTCTAGAAAACAGCAATTTTAATTTTTATTATCAACCTATTTAGAAGCTTTGGATAAATGCTCACAAACAGGCATATTTTGCGTTCCTTCAGCGCTATACGTTTGTTGAATTATTTCGCAGGAAAAATGTAATGTTGCAATGAGCAAAGCAGAACCAAAATATCGCCACATACTTAGGTATTACTGGGCAAGAAAATAATAAATAATAAAGACACACTAGTTCTCAGATTTTAGAGATTTATGCGAATGTTCCATTTTTGGAACATTGGCGTTTTACGGTGTCAAAAGCAGCGCAGACTAGCGCATGGATTTCGCCGCGTTTTTCTTGTTTTTCGGCATGCTGATGGCGCCCTCTAGGTGTCGTTTGGCACAAACGTGAAGACTATCTTTCTTTGGCATTATTTTGACTGCGCTTTTGCGTGGCACGTGGCTGGAGCAGCATTCAAGTGCAGCGCATAGCTGCTTCACTCCTCGTGAATGTAAGTAGAAAACGACGTCGCGGCTGGTTTTATATTGTAGTACTATACTTCTCAACGCAATAACTCTCTTTGTAGGTCATGGCACAACGCTTCCTCACACTGGAGGCTGCAATTGAACTTTTCTTCAGCCTTCCCGATGACGAACGCGAAGGTGCGTCTATATGCCAATTGCCGCCTGATGAAGATGGCAATATTACTGACGAGGAGCACGTGAACGAAAATGACTTTTCTGAAGTTGTTCCCGATGATGTTTGCGGGCACGTTGAAGTTATGCAGTGCTGCGATGAAGAAGTTGATTCTCCTACTGCATGTTCGAATCCTGAGCCACGACGAAAGAAACCAGCGCGGAGCCAGTCGACTGCTGGAAAAGGGCGCAAGTCTACAAACAAGGCTGGAAAAACGAAAACTCCAAAGCGCTCTCTTAGCGCAGTATGGGGTGACCGTGCTACGTTTGACAAAACACTTCCCAGAGAGAACCCCGTGTTGTTGCTAGAGGCATTTGCTGAGCTAGCCGACATGAGCCCATTTATGCTGTTCAGTAAAATTATTTCTCCAGAATATCTTGGCTCACTGGCTGAACTGACTGCAAGGTACGCACTCCAAAAGGGGGAGGAGGTGGACGTCAAAGGAGCGGACATAGGTCAGTTTTTCGGTCTCTTGCTATTGAGCGGATATCACTCCGTTCCATCTGAGGACTCGCATTGGAGCACCGCAGAAGACCTTCGTGTGCCTTTAGTCGCGACAGTGATGGCCCGCAATAGGTTCCGGCAGCTGAAAAGGATTTTTCATGTAGTGGACAACACTCAGTTGAAAGCAGGCGAGAAGATGGGCAAGATTCAGCCGCTTTACGACGAAATCTCCAAATGTTTCCTCCAGTTTGGAGTGTTCCACGAAAGCCTCAGCATCGACGAGTCAATGGTGCCCTCTTATGGCCACCACTCGTGCAAAATGTTCATTCGCGGTAAACCTATTCGATTTGGGTATAAGATATGGATGATGTGCTCTTCGAATGGCTACCCCTATGCAATGGAAATATATTGCGGGAGAAACGAGAAGGACGAGAAGGCACCTCTCGGGCTGAGGGTTGTTAGCAATATGGCATCGGTCCTGCCCGCTCCAGAACAGCACGAAGTGTACTTTGACAACTTTTTCACTTCGCACGGTCTCCTGACAAAACTGGCTGACCGGGGGATTCGAGCGACGGGGACTGTACGAGATACAAGAACCGGCGGTTGTCCACTGAAGAGCTTGAAAGACGTGGGAAGAGAGGAAACAGGTTCTTTCTACTACAAGTGTGACGGGGTGGTCTACACATGCAGGTGGAACGACAACGCAGTCGTCACAGTTTCTTCAAACCACCTCGGCCATGAGCCTCTTGGAACGGCAAAACGCTTCTCACGACGCGCGAAAAAAAAGGTAGACATTCCTCAACCATATTTGATCAAGAAATACAATGAGGGCATGGGGGGAGTAGATGTTCTCGACCGCCTCCTCGGAAGTTATCGCCCAAGACTTCGAAGCAAAAAATGGTGGTGGAACCTTTTCAGCAATGGTCTGAACATGGCTGTCGTCGCAGGATGGCTCCTTCACTGCGAGCTTCACAAAGGAACTGATGCCGCCATGACGCACATAGCATTTCGGCTGGACGTCGTCATGTCTTTGCTGCACCTCAAGCAGAGAATCACTGTGCGGCCTGGACCTCGGGTTCATCCGAGACGGGAGGATAGAATAACTGATGGCCACTACATCATCTCAGTAACTCAGGGGAGGTGTGCAGAGTGCCAAAAAAATACCACGAACCAGTGTCAGCAGTGCAAAAAGCGCCTGCACACGAAGTGCTTTGCAGCATACCATGGCTTGTGAAGTGTTCACTGACCTACAGCAAGTAGGATGAAAAGAAATTTTCGCAAGCTTTGTTATAAACATTTATACTTTTGAAAGGCCTTGTATGACGCTAATATTTATTCTTCTGTTAACATGAGTAAGCAATACCGATTTAACAGCCAATAAAAGTTGTTCCAGACAAATTTTGTGTTTTTCATATGGGAAACGCCAATGTTCCAAAAATGGAACATGCAAAAAAACCTACTAAGTCTTTATGAATGCGGCTGTATTTTTTTTCATAGTTAATTTAGAAGGCCAATGGAAATTATCAACATCAATTTCAGTTTTTTAACTACTGCTTCATAGTGCGGCGCTTAAAAGGTTAACAACTTTTTTGTCGTTTTAGGCGCTTAAGTTGGGCCGTTAGGGGTAAACACAATTCAGCTGTGCGACGTGTGAACTTATAGGAGTTCTGAGTCAGGGATGGATGGAAAACTTTGTTATGCAAGCGATCTTGAACCGTGCAAGGTCTCAGGGCTACCGTACAGCCCTCATATGTCCAGGCCATGTAGGGCCATGGCACGGGCACCCCGGTTCCCACAGCGAAGTTCGTGTCCAGGTCCTGCGACGCAAGGAGGGCCTCCCTTCTTCCCGTGTTCCGATGGCGGGCTGTCCCTGCGGGGGACGATCGGCAGGGCAGCCGAAGAGGATATGGTCCAGGGTGGCGTGCGCTCCTCCGCAGAAAGTGCACTCGGGGGAAACGGGGCGGAAGTAGGATAGAAACTGAAGGGTAGGAGGAGTTCGGGTCTGGAGTCGCCTCCAGAGGATTTGTTGGGAGTGGGACAGGCGGGTGTGGGGAGGGGGGTAGAGTCGACGGGCAAATCGTGCTTGTTGAGTCAGTTCTGAGAACGTGTGTGCCCGCTCCCTCGAGAAACCCCGGCTGGGGTCGCCATCTGCCCGGCAAATAAGTCCTCGGGCTGTGTTATCGGCGGCCTCATTTCCGGGATTGCCAGAGTGAGCCGGCACCCACACGAGCTCAATACGCCTATCGGAATTTAGGGTACACATTCTCAATATCTGCCACACGGGGGGATGGACGCGTCCGCGGGCGGAGTTAAGAATGGCTGTTTTTGAATCACTGACTATATAAGCCGCTTCGGTTTGGGCAATGGCTACTGCTATAGCTGCTTCCTCTGCTTCTTCCGGGGTACAGGGGGGGTCTATGAAATGGGTAAGCCGGGCGGACTGCTGGATGGTAAGCCACAGCCACTGAACGGTCTGGACCACACGCTGCGTCCACCCAGCGCACATCCTCTGAAATGTCATATTTTTCATGGAGAGCTGTGGCTCGCGCGACTCGGCGGGATTGGTGGCATTCAGGGTGGACATTCTTAGGAAAGGGTTTGAGGATAAGCACGTTATGTATGGCGCGAGGGAGAGAGATGAAGTCTGGAGTGTGTGCGGCTATGCGAATTCCCAGAGAATCCAGTATATAGCTTCCGGTTTCCGTGTCAGCCAGACGAAGGTACTGTGGGTAGCGATGTGCATCTATAAGTTCTTGTATAGTGTTGTGCATTCCTAATTTTAAGACCCTGTCCGTGCTAGTGCTCTTTGGTAGGTTCAGCGCTGCTTTGGTAGCCATGCGGATTAGAGCATTGATCTTATCTTTATCCGCACAGTAGAGGTTCAGGTAAGGAGTGGCGTAAAGAATGCGATTAAGCACAAAGGCATGCAGCACCTTGAGATTGTCTGCTTCATCAAGGCCGGATCGTGAATGTGAAACCCTTCTAAGAAGATGGATGACGGAGCAAGTGGACTGTTTTAGTGTTTTCAGGGTAAGGTTGTTTTTTCCCGTGAAATGGAGGACAAGAATGCGGAGGGTAGGTGTTTGCGGTATGGAAGTGTCATGCAGGTAAATCGTGATGGGGGAGGTAGGGACGCGCCGCGGGCGGATTATGAGGAGTTCTGACTTTGTGGGGGAGCATGCAAGCCCAATGCTTGCCGCGTGAGTAGCTATAGTTGGGGCTGCTTCCTGAAGGGTCGATTCTATGTCGCCATCCGAGCCGTACGTGGTCCAAACCGTTGTATCATCCGTTGTGTCCTAAGTGCGGGTTGCGGCTGAGAGCCTTGGCCAGGGGGATGAGGGTGAGGTTGAAGAGGAAGGGAGATAACACCGCCCCTTTCGGTGTACCAATGTTACCAAGCGTGAAGGAGGGGGTCTGTATATCATCTATATGCAGGGAGGCGGTTCGGCCGTTTAAGAAGGCCTGGATATCGACACTAGCCCAGATCTTACTTTTGGTCGCAACCTTCCCACACCGGTATGAACGAACTCAAATGAGGCCCTGGGCAGTGATCATTATATCATAACTATACAGCTTGACTTCGCCAAAAAAAGCTAAAAATTACCGTGTCCGAATTAATAGCTGGGATAATCTTCGAAAGCACAGAGAGACCAACACATTAGAATCCTCCTTTAACTTCCACACATGGATGACAGAGCTGAAACAGGATGTCCAGGTATTCACGCAAACATTAGACGCCACCCCCCAGACTCCCGTTGCAGATAGAAGCCGGGTTTGCTTTTTAGCTTCAGTGGGGTCTATCATATGTCGTAGAAGATGCCAGGCCCTGGTGGAGGAGAGATTGCCTCGTAATCCGCCACATAATTGGTACCAGTTAGATTTACTGAGTGCGGCACTGTGCTCTTCTATTTGTTTTTGTAGTTGCGCCAATTTTAGCTTAAGTTTCCGATTCTGTTTCTGGGTTTTACAGCGTGTGAGAATACTGTTTTGAGCTTGGAGTAGGTGCGCTAAGCGACCATCTGCAACAGGAGTCTCGGGGGTGGCGTCTAACGATTGCGTGAATGCCTGGACATCCTGTTTCAGCTCTGTCATCCATGTGTGGAGGTTAAAGGGTTATTTTAATGTTTTGGTCTCTCTGTGCTTACGAAGATTATCCCTGCTAGTAATTCAGACACATTAATTTTTAGCTTTTTTGGCGAAGTCAAGCTGTATAGTTATGATATAATGATCACTGCTCAGGGCCTAATTTGAATTCGTCCATATCGATGTGGGAAGGTTGCGACCAAAAAGTAAGATCTTGGCTAGTGTCGATCATTACTGTCGTACGACCATTACGATGATCATTACGATCATTAGTGTCGATCATTACACTATTGCCGATCATTACTCGGAGTGAGTGAGTCCAGTGAGTCGTGAGTCACAATGGGTGAGTGAGTCCATGTGTCTTGAGTCGAAATGAGTGAGGCCAGATGAGTCGGCAGTCGAAATGTGAAAGCCCAAATGAATCAAGAGTCCAGATAAGTCGTGAGTCGAAATGAGTGGGTGAGTCGAAATGAGTGAGTGACTCTTCAAATTGGTCGTGAGTTGAAATGAGTTAGCGCGCCATGAGTCTTGGGTCGCTATGAGGGGTTGACCCCGGATGACTGGTGAGTCTGAGTGAGCCCAAGTGATTTGGGACCTTAAATGAATTCGAGTTCATGGATTCGAATGAGCCCGGGTCTCTCTGAGTGTGAGTTTTAGTGAGCTCGTAGGTTGACCAAGAATTTGTGAGTGAGCCTGAGGGCTTGAGTGAGCACTCATGATTTTGCCAAGGTATGGACACCTTCCATGACGAAGAAACGTCGCCAGTCTCCCAAGCTCAACTGAGGTAGTTTAGGCGCCGCCGAAACCAGGAGTACACCGGCGCCGCAGACCGCTGAGCGCTGTCTGAAGTTCCCTAGGCCTCAATGACAGACGTGGAGGAAGCAGGTGGAGGACAGAGCTCAATTTGAGAATTTTCACGCATCTGTGAATTTCCGTCCTAAGCACGCAACAGATTTTTTGTCTTGCGCATTGCAAAGTCTTCAAAAGGTTTCCAAGGCAGATTCTCCACCAAGACTGCCAATGGCTCGTCATATTCTCGTCATCGGTGAGAATACAGAGGAACTAACAGAGGAAGGAGGCCCATTTCGACCTGCTGAGCTTGCTCGTGTGTCGTCGAATGGCAGAATTCAACCTACCGAAGGCAGTCTTCAAGGTTCTGTCGTCTTTTTTCTGCATGAGTTGTCGCTACGTCCTTCTGTGCGCTGCGCAAAGATCCCTGAGCTTTAAATCCGGGGCCAGAAAATGGTTAGGTAACTTGACCGCCGTAGTTGTTGACATCTTAACAGATATCATTTTATCAATAACATCATGCGAAACACATGCTAGGTGCTCTCTGTACTTGTCCCAGTTGACAACGTGGCAGATTCTGGAGCCACGCATACGGAAGTCGGCAGCAAAAATAAAAAACTGGTAGTGGTCGCTTCCCATGCGGTCAGGTGCTGTTGCCACTTCACCCTGACGTTAGGTGAATGCAAAGTCAGGTCTGTAGCTGTGGCTGAGGCTGGAGATCGGAAGAAAGTGGGCTGCCGTCACTAGTAACACACAGGCCTAAACTGTCAATGACGTCTACGAGTTGGCGTCCGCGGGAATCCGTGTTCCTCTCACCCCAGATGTTGCCATGGGCGTTGAAATCAAACAGATAATTCGAGGAACTGGGCAGCGGTCACAAAGCTGCTGCAGAAATAAATCCAATATTACCTTCTACCGCGGTGACAAGGACACGGATGCACAGAAAGAATTCGAAAGCGGAGCTGTATCCTCACAGCCGTTACGACACTGCTATCCAAGCAAAGATCGGTAACGTTCAAAGGAACATGTGGAATCTCCCGGCGTATGTACAGCGTGGTACTTCCTGCAGGAAAAGACTTAATGCTGCACTTTTCATGGGGGCGACATATCCAGTCAAAAATCTCCCGACTTATATGCCAGCTTCCAAAAGGGCTAATACTGGAACGCTAGTTTTTTTTTTTCAAAAATAGTTTCAATTCAGCTAATTCACTTATAATCCCAGTGCAGTTCCATTGCATTATAAACGGCACTTTAGGTGGTTTTTAGTTCCGTGAGGATGGACACCGATCCATATTAGAGTGTGTGGGGTTTAAAATTGGGGGGAGATAAACACGTTCTCCCCGTTTTACCGCGGCTGACACAGTTCAAAGCCGCGCGGACCCCACCCCGTGGTCGCGAGCGCTACCGAGCGCACGCCGACCACGGCGGGCCTTGCTCTACGGGAACAAAGGAACGACACACTGGCTGACACAAACAAGGCATTTATTGCTGCAACAACAATAACGCCAGCTAGCAACAAAATACACTCAGGAATCGAGGATGTCCGACTCACCAGCACGGTTACGAGCGAATGTTCGCCCACGGTAGGGCAGTGGGAATATCTCCGAGGCCAGACGGGACGAGCTGAGGGGAACATGTTTCCACACGAGGTCGCCGCCGGCGAAGAGCGGAGCGGCTCGCGAAACGTCCGCGAGCTATCCCGGTGCCGAGCAGAAGAGAGCCCGTCTTCCCCCGCGCGCGAGCGGCAAAACACGCCATCCGTGGCGCTGGTGTCGCTGCGACACAAGCGCACTCCCCTGTTAGTTAACCCAACTAAAGGGAGTGCGTTGTGGGGGAGCTAACCACAGTAGGGGGTGCAATGCGGGAAAGTGAACGCAGGGGACGAAGGCGTCCCCACATCCCCCCAACCTTAAACTGACCCCCGCGCCTGCAAGTTACATGCTATGGAGGAGTCTCCTGGTCTTCATGCACTTGAGGCAGGTCTTGCAGCGGAGGTCACGCCGACAGCGTGCACGCAGTCTTCCGCGGTATTCCGAAGGCGGCGTGAAGGTCTCCGCTGGGACGACTCGCATGGCCCGCGGACTACGTGTCCGCAGGCCCGCGAAAAGGAGGGCCGGTTGACCACTGCAGGCCAGGATCCTGCAGTAGTCGCCACGGTAACAGCAGCCGGAGGCGTCTGCTGTCTGGTCTCGCTACGGCTGCCCCGGATGGATACGGCGAACAGGATACAGGCCACTCCGTCGCTGCAGGCGGCAGCGAGACGATGTGCACAAGACAGCAAGCCGGAGTGGCTCCGCTGGATCTGAAAGATTGCCAAAACAAACTCCGCATGCCTTTAACGTAGGTCGCGGGAGGGGAAACGGCGTACACAAGGGCCTCGTGGCTCAATGCTCAACTCGCTAGCAAAACATGTCGGGCGGCTGTGCAACACAAAGTTCGAGTGAACAAAGTCCTTCCTTGAGTTGAACGAGAATGCTCGGTTCATGCGAAGTTAAAAAAAACGGGTGGGGCAGCAAAGTGCGCCCCCTCTAACACCACGGTCCGGTGGTCGTGTCACTTTTGACGTGGTGCAGGCAGCTGTGAAAAACCTTAGGCCTCACTACCGTAGTGACGGTCGACGACCCCAACAAAAGAAAGACCAGAAACGGGATTCGTGCGCGCAGCCGCGAGAAGACATCAGCTTTGTGGAGTGGTCCTACCCCACTCACTGCACACAGCAGTTTATGAGCGGTCGGCGCCCACCGTATCGGATGGTGTCAGAGCGCCCGGTGCCGAGCTGCAATACCAGCAAACTCGTAGCGGCACCCGTGGCCCCAGGCCACCCGGCTCCCGGAGCCGCGACTCCCAGAGTCGAAAAAGAGACAGCGAGAAAATATACACAGAAAACTTGGACCACCCACGTGGCTTCCGTACTCACTCGCTTCAGGCTCGGCAACTCTGCGGGCGCTAGGCCTCGCGCTCCCTCGATGCGGACCAAGTGGTTCTCGAAGAAGCTACAGGAAGAAAAACTTGACCAAAAAAACATGCTGAGTATGTCAAAAAGTTCAAACATGCTGCAGCGCAAAACACCTCGCACTCAAGAAAGCATGCCGCAGGTCCTAGCGATCAAAATTCACACTAGGCCTACCACTTGTCAAGCCCGGACAAAGAGCGTTCCTCGAACCGAACAGACAGTCGTCCAATGTTCCAAGAGCAGGCCCCACGTTGGGCGCCAGATGTGGGGTTTAAAATTGGGGGGGAGATAAACACGTTCTCCCCGTTTTACCGCGGCTGACACAGTTCAAAGCCGCGCGGACCCCACCCCGTGGTCGCGAGCGCTACCGAGCGCACGCCGACCACGGCGGGCCTTGCTCTACGGGAACAAAGGAACGACACACTGGCTGACACAAACAAGGCATTTATTGCTGCAACAACAATAACGCCAGCTAGCAACAAAATACACTCAGGACTCGAGGATGTCCGACTCACCAGCACGGTTACGAGCGAATGTTCGCCCACGGTAAGGCAGTGGGAATATCTCCGAGGCCAGACGGGACGAGCTGAGGGGAACATGTTTCCACACGAGGTCGCCGCCGGCGAAGAGCGGAGCGGCTCGCGAAACGTCCGCGAGCTATCCCGGTGCCGAGCAGGAGAGAGCCCGTCTTCCCCCGCGCGCGAGCGGCAAAACACGCCATCCGTGGCGCTGGTGTCGCTTAAAGTCACTGGAACTCTGAAAGTACCGCAGCTGTTTTCTCTTCGCCGCCGCGCCGCCTATTGGCCAGTTGCGATCACGTGATTAGGCGCCTCCATAGATGGTCTACTCGCTCTGGGAGCCGACGGGGCGCGGTGCTTCCGAGGTGGTTGGACGGCGTGTTTTACAAAGTAGCACATTCAGTATCGCGTCTGTGTGCGTGTGTGTGTGCGTGTGCGCGCGCGTGTCTGTTCCTATCTGAGCGGATGTCTGCGCACGTGTGTTTGTGCGCGCGCCTGTCTCTGTGTGCGCGCATGTGTGCTGCGCGCGCGCGTGTCTGTGTATGCGTGTCTCTGTCAGTGCGTGTGTCTGCATGCCTATCTGTGTGCGCGCATGTCTTTGTGCACCGCGTGTGTCTGTTGCGTGCGTGTGCGTGTCTCTGTGCGTCGTGTGTCTGTGTGTGTGTATCTTCGGAGGCATTGCTTTACGAGATTTTTTTTTCCCTGCTGGTCATCGATATTGGCTGATGAGGCTTAAATAAAATATAACAAATTGCGGAGTTAAACGTCCCGAAGTGACACGTTAGCTATGAGGGGTGCTGAAGTGGAGCGCAGTGGGGGAATTTATGCCACCTGGAGTTATTTAACGCGTACTTACATCGTACTGCGCACGGGAGTTTTTGTATTTCGCCTTCATCGGAATATAGCCACAGCGCGTCCGCATGCTATCTGGCTATTGGCCGCGCAGTTAGAGCGTTGGCCCCCTCGTCGACCTTTGGGTCGCCCAACAACCTCGCACAAGCCTCCGACCGGCGACTGACCACACGGAGGGAAGAACAGGCGGCAGGAAACAGTAAGCTTAAAGGGAACGTTTTATACGCAGCAGACTTCCAAGTGAACCGATTTACTAAACGTTTTGCGCTATCTCGCTCGTATGTACGCAGCCTGCCGGCTTTAAAGTTTTCCGGGTCCCGAAAACACGCATTTGCGAACCTCTCACGGAAGCGATAGGACAAGCCTGCTTCTTGCGTTGTTAGCTCACATCCGTGGGCTCAAGAATACGAGAGGCTGCCCAGCTGTCGTGCGACGCTTTCAAGGTTTTTGAAACCCTCACCTCATCTAAGCTCTCAATCATCAATATTTTCATTGATTAATTTTTGCTCAAAACCGATGAACAAGGCGGCCGCAAGGGAGACTTTCTTCGCCTAGCAGACGACGCGCTCGCCGCGCTGGACCACTTCTGGCAACAACACCCCAATGTTGCCCGCGCGCCGCCCGCTGGTTGCGGTACTTTCAGAGTTCCAGCGACTTTAGTGTCGCTGCGACACGAGCGCCCTCCCCTGTTAGTTAACCCAACTAAAGGGAGTGTGTTGTGGGGGAGCTAACCACAGTAGGGGGTGCAATGCGGGAAAGTGAACGCAGGGGACGAAGGCGTCCCCACAAGTGAAAGTTCGCTGCGAAGGTGGTAATCATGTACTCAAAGGGAAGCACCAGCTGTATGTTCTTCAGGGTGCCAGGTTGCATCGCTGGAACATTTGAACACAGGACTTTGAACAAGATGCGCAGAACACCGGACATGCCTTGATTTTTGAGCTCCTTATTTTGCGCAATGCACTGACTCACGAAGTCCACAAATGATGTGGGCTGAGACACACTCTTGGCTAATTTTCTCGTCGCTTGTGAGGCATGGGAGAATCCTCCCAGCCGTCGAGTCTAGCTGCGATCTGGTCGCCCAGAAACATGGACACTTTTTGCTGAAGCAGCTCGAGTAACCGACTCTCACACAGGGGACCTTGGCGCCTTGCTGAAATCAGGTCTCTTAGGGGCACAGCTTGACGCGACACGAACATACGACTCCAACGCAGGGAACTTGTCACTTCCAGGCACATGCTTCTTCTTAGTCGGCTGGGTTTTGGGTCCAGTAATGAAGGACATTCGACGGTGTATGGCGCTCACACGGAAGGGGCAACCACCGAAGCTCGCTGAATGGTCACCACCGCAGTTAGCACAAAATCTGCTTTGCAGGCTTAAATTTGTGAGTGCAACCGCACCGCTTGCAGCGTGGATCCTTGGTGCAAACTTCGGCCACATGGCCAAACCGCTGGCATCTAAAACACCGGGAACGAGTTTCAGTGAACTCGGTGACTGCATGTTTTGTGAATCATAGGTTATTTTTTTTCGGGGCACCCTGTGTTGGGAGCGAATATCAGTACAAAACGGTTGGTAGGTTTCACTGCCCATTCCTTCCTTGAGACTCCACACTACGGGCCAGACGTCTAACGTGCAGAACACCTTGTGGTTTTAAGTCATCTAGAAAGCCGCTTTCTGCATACCACTTTGGCACACCCTTAATAACACAGGTAATATTCATGCACGAATGCGGCAACCGTACTTTAACTCTTATGTCACAAATCTGAGAGCACTGCAGAAGACTATCAGCCCGTTCTTGTGTAGAGATATCCAGCTGCAGAGCTCCTTGCATGGTGAATGGGCTGGGCATAGGAGCTGATCCTAGCAGTGATTGAATGGCCGCGAAGAGCATGATGGGGTTCCGCACTCATAAATCAATTCCACTTTCTATGAGCGAAACTATCACAGAAATTCCGACCATTCTTTGCTTCCGATGAATCACCAGTTTGTAGCCCTCGTTGTCCATGTCGGCCACATCGGCCACTAACTCGTCACAGTCCGCGTCCCATCGCTGATTCTTCCCCACTAACCGATGATGACTTGCTGGACTGGTCTCCGTGTTCTGGCGCTACCCGCCCTGTGAATCCGTGGCCGCCTCCTCCACGCTGGTCTCCTACGGTTGGCGCAGTCGCTTTAGAAATGCCCAGGCCGGAGCAGCCGTAATCCTTCATCGGGACAGTGCTGCCTTGAAGATGCGGCCGTCTTCGAAGGAAATAAATAAAATTAGGCAACGAAACAGAGTTGAGGTTGTTGTTGTTGTCCTCAAAATAATGGCGCGTACCCACTGAGGGGGATTGGCCAAGACGCAGGCGGCGACTTGTTGTTGTTGTCGTAGCCTTTGAAAGAATGGCACATACCCACACTGGGGGATCACTGGCGGCGACTTGGCCAGGTTGTTGTTGTTGACTTGGTGGCATGGCACATACCGACGACGGGGGATTGGCCAGGGTAACCGACTCTCACACAGGGGACCTTGGCGCCTTGCTGAAATCAGGTCTCTTAGGGACACAGCTTGTTGACGCGACTTCGAACACACGAATCCAACGCAGGGAACTCGTCACTTCCAGGCACAGGCTTCTTAGTCGGCTGGGTTTTGGCTCCAGTAATGAAGGTGACAGCAGATCGACATCTTTGTCTTCCTCTTCCTGTAGAATCTAGCAGGTGCAGTGAGGTGTCTTTTATAGATTATACGTGTTGCTGTCGCTCAGGTGAGTTAATTCGATGGGGGACTTTTCTCGCGGCTACTTTTTCGTGCTGCTGCTTCACTTCCAGAAATCAGTTATTTCTCTCTGACCCTGTAAGATGGCCTTACAAAACCTTTCGCAGTGACCTTATTCAGGCACGTTGCTACACAAGGGAAATATTCTGGATACTGAAACGACTGAAGCTAAAACGCTGCGGACCCTGCACCAAGGACTTGAGATTGGCAAAGGTAGAAGCGACTTAGAAATGTGCGCTCCGAAGCAGGGTTCATATGACGAGAGTGGTCGTTCTGTTGAGTGGCAGTTGGTTATCAAATGTTGATAATGAAGACCTAGTTTTATACTACTCTCTATCAGCAGGCACCAAATATGGGATGCCATGTTAATATCGCGGGTAAATTATAGGGATGTTGACGTAATCGTGCCTGACGTGCTTTAGAGCAAGCCAGAACTGTTAAGTGTTGCAGTCTCCGTCATGCGTGATAATTTGAAAGGCAACTTCGGACACTGGACAAGAAGCGCAACAGTGACGGCCCGCTGTTAAATTTAATGCCGAATTTTTGTTGCGAGAGCAACACTACGCTAGTCGCCGAGCCATTTTGCGGAGCCGAGGAAAGGCCATACTGCGCATGCGCGCGCTACGGGCGACGTTGACAAGATGGTTGCGCCCTGCTCGCCCACTTCGGAATAAATACGTCACCGCTGGATTCTTCTACGTGATAGCTCGCTCAGATGGTAGCGGTTCGCTTTTACTTCGCACAGCTCGCCCACGCGTAGAGGTATAAGCGATAACTAGCCTTTGTTTTTCAGATAATTTCGCGATTTTCAAAGCCTGGCCCGCATGGAGCGTTTTTTACCCGCGAAATCGCGCCGCGCGCCCGACGCCCGCGCCAGCGTCGACGAATTCACTCCCGCATGGTCAGCAGCCGAGCGGCGCGCGCTACGGGCGCGGATGGCGGCGCCCTGCTCGCCCACTTCGGAATAAATACATGTCACTGCTGTATTCTTCGACGTGATAGCTCGCTCAAATGGTAGCGGTTCGCTTTTATTCCGCCTACTCTTGCCCACGCGTAGAGGTATAAGCGATAACTAGACCTTGTTTTTCAGATAATTTGGCGATTTTCAAGCTCTTAGGCCTAACTAAATACAGTGTGTTTACCTCGCAAGAACGACACCTGGTGAAGCAGTTGTGTAGCTTTTAGTCACTTGCTACATTTTCATCTATTTGCAGTTTTTCTTCTTGGAACGAAAAAAGGCTCGCAACGCACCCATTGTAGTTATCAGTAATTACGGATAAAAAATTTCTTCAACACAGCGTTGATGAGCTTCGGCATCTTGTCACTAGATGGCGCTACCTGAGGGACGGCGCGGCCAGCTAAAAGCGATTCCTCCGAAAGACAACACGCTGCTCGGCCGTTTCTGCCGAGAAACCCGAAGCCTAAGCCCCGGTACTATAGTGAACTAGAACTCGGTACCCTCGGAGCGCCAAACGCCCGTCTTTCCGGGAAGCACGACGCAATTACACGACGCAGATACCCGAGAAGCGACGCAGCTACAGTGCCAGAGAGAGCTCGCGAGCGCGTCTCTCGGCCGGCGTGGCTCGAGCCAGAGTCACGTGATGCCCGCTCCGGCTCTCATTGGCCCTCTGTCGCTGCCCTCTCCCGGCGTCGGCGCGGCGTCGACGTTTTTTTCTGTTTCGACAGAACCCGACGATTTGGCAAAAACGTCCTCTCCGGCGGCAAAAAAACGCTCCGGTGCCGTCGACGCCGACGAATCGCCCGGAAAAACGCTCCATGCGGGCCACGCTTCAGAGGTGCCACCGCCGCGTTCGCCAGTTGCGCATGCGCAGTAGCGGCGCATAGCTAGCGTGCCGGGGCCGCCGCCGCTGCCGCGTGCTCTCCATCGCCTCTCTCGCTTTTTCCTCTCCGATGCGCAGTAGTGGCGCACAGCTAGCGTGCCGGGGCCGCCGGAACGCCAGCTATGCGTAGTGACGTCACTTGCTCCTCGCGCATGCGCAGTATGGTCGTGCAAGAGCACGCGAAACAGCTAGACTGTGGGCAGTGTAGCTCACGCAAGGCTACGCGCAGATTTTGCTTTCGCAATCCTCCAGGTTTAACAAGAGCTAAACCACAGCCAATTTTTTAATGCACTCTTTTCAGAGCTGCCTGTTTGTGTGGTGCTGTTTGCTGTTAGCTTTGAAACAGCAATAATGCAATAATGCATTTATAAAGTTTACTTTGGTAGCGATCCGCACTAGTGTGTTTTTTGTTGGCAACTTAAATGCATTTCAGGTCTAGGCTAACAGTGGTGCCTTCAAGGAAATTGAGTCCACTTTAGTCGCTTTGTTAGAGGAGCTTTGGCCTTGTTTTATTTTCACGTGGCTATGCTGATTCCTTACTGTAGTGTCGCACAACAAGCCAATGTTTGACACGATAGTTATATTGTTTGCAGGTACATATAATCGATTTTTTATTTATTCTACTGAGCTAAGATAATCATTTGCTTAGTAAGATGTGTTCATTAAGAAAAGTAACACTATATTGTATTTTCGATGGCTTTAGTTGTGATATTTTGATTGGACAAAAATCTTTTTATGTATCGAGAAGCACCCTCTCTGTGTGATATTTCCCCCAAAAGGTCTTGCTCTATACACAAAATTTTTGCGCATGTTTTCTTAAAGAATAATTTTTTTAATAAGCGTATTACCAGGATTGCTCTTTTTATCGAATCATGAGTCAGCCTAATATAATTTCTAAAAGCTTATTCATTTAATTCATGTCTAAGTAAAGATTTTCGGCAGACAGGCTATTTTTGGTATTCAGAACAGTTTTAGAGGGGGCCGAGTTATAGTAGGACGGAGTTAAGCCAAATGTTATCAAATATTTCTTGTTTTTGACACTAGACAAAGAATCGTTTCTTGGGATTAACCTCTGTTCTGCTTGTAGAGCTTCAAAATTATTGAAAAGATGGGAATTGCAGTCTTCTTCGCGCTGTCCCTTTTAGGTCTCACTGTGGCAACTACGTCTTTTGAGCATGTTCATTTTTTTAATGCGGTATTTTATCACTGCTTTTCTGTTTTTGAGGAAAGGAAATGGCGCAATAGCTGTCTCGCATATCTCGGCGGACACTTGAACCGCGCCATCAGGGAAGGGAGGAGTGAAAGAAGAGAGAAAGAGGTGCCGTAGTGGAGGTCTCCGGAATAGTTTCGACCACCTGGGGATCTTTAACGTGCACTGGCATCGCACAGCACACGGGCGCCTTGAACACAGCCATTGAACGCGGCAGCAGCGGTCGGGTTCGAACCCGGGTGCTATATCTTATTGGTGTGTTTTATATTTCGGCACATTCATCACTGGTGACAAAATTTTATAAAAAAAAAGGGGGGGGGGGAGGAGCAGAGAGCCTGTTTGACGCTCTGTTGTTGATCTCTCTTCTGTGAGGAATAGGTGATTGCCAACCAAGTCCACAGAAAGAAAGCCACTGATATCATGAAAAGAGAAACGACCTTGTACGTTCCCACATTTCACATTATTTTGAAAAGGTGGAACACATTCTTTGTGACCAAAGAAGTGAAGGAAATTCGCGCACACGAGTAGTGCCTTTTTTTTCTCTCTAATTTCTCAAAAATTTTCTAAGTTTGTTGCCCACCTGTGCACGGAATGTTTTTTTTTTGTTTTCGAATTGATGTTGCAACCGCAGTTCCTGAAATGAAGTCCTGCTTATGAAAGATGTCGAGAAGTGCTCGTTTTAGTTTGTAATAAACGCCCATTAGTTTTCCCAAATGCGCCTCGCCACAAATTAAAGGAACTGCATGAGAGCCCTTTCAGTACATGTAACGAATCAACAGTGTTGTTGCTAACCAGTAGTCTATATCCTGGTATTTAACATCTACTAGTCTGCATATGCTAGTGAGCCGTTTCGGGGAGGAAGCTGCCGCTTTAACTCTGCCATGTTTCCAGCAGCTCAGTGGCTTCGGCCACTGAACCCAAGGTTGCGAGATCAAATCCTGGCTGGTGCAGCCCCATTTTGATGAAGATGAAAGTAAAAAGCACTCGTGTACCGTGCAAGTCATTTTGCACATTGAACGGCCACAGGTAGTCTAAACTAACCTGAAGCCCTCCACTACACCATGACTCATAGCTCCCATGCAGTTTTGGGGAATCAAACACCGTACACCGTTCTCCTTACTTGTTGTTTGACTGGCTGGGTGTATTCGCACTGTTGCTTGTTTCACAGCGGAAAAAGTGCTCAGGAATCTCAGTGAACCAACAAGAGCAGGCCTTCAGAAACAAAGACATGAAGGAAACGAGGGAATAATTCCCTACGTTGAAGCCACCTCGCTGTATTTGAAAAAAGAAAATCGGCTAATGGGTCATTGTTAAATCGTTATTTTACGCTCCACAAGAGCTCACCTAGAATCTGTAGAGTAGTGAGGGTTACCATCATGCAATCGGCCTGGCAAGCAGCATCATTAGAGGTTTTTAAAATTTGTTGCGATCGATGCTGTTTCCTTATCCTGTGGCCTGGCAGGTGTTGGGAAAAGGGCAGGCATTAAAACTATAGATTAGAAGAGCAGTGTTACAGCAAAAAAAAAAAAAAACAAGATTAATGGTCACCATGTACGGCACTGACACTGCACAGTACTGCTGCACAGGTGACACGAAACCTTTCAGAAGCGTTATAGATTATAACCGTGGGCACTCCTGTGTCAGCTTTCCCGCGCTGTTTTTCAATTGGCCGAAGAGAATTCTCACCTTGCTACAACAGCGGGCAATTGTGACGCATCTCTGATGAGGCCTTTTGGTGGTTTTATTGGGTTTCTCTATGTATCTGAAAACAAAAATCCCACTTGAAACGTGTGCAGAGTAAACGAAGTGATGGAGTGGCAGATTACTGTCATTATTATCTGATTATTATCTGATTACGTGCAGTAAAAACAGTGCACGACATTGATGTATTATTCACACAATAAAACGTTATATGATTAGGTAGACGTTCGCCCTGCGTGGTTCTTTTTGTTTTTCTTGTAACTTTTATGCACTGAAGCAAGTCGTATAGCTTCGCGGGGAATATTGAGCACTCGCTACACACCCGCGCCCAGTGGCGCCCAGTTGGCTCATGACTTACTCGACATTGAATGAATGAATGAATGAATGAATGAATGAATGAATGAATGAATGAATGAATGAAGTCATTACCCTCTTGTTTGAGTAACGTGGAAGGGTGATCAATTACTTCATTCATGCAATTAATATCGAGCAAGTCATGGGTCAGCTGCAGGCCACTGGACACGGGTGTGTAGCAAATGATTAATATTCTCCGCGAAGCTCTCGAGTCTGCTAAAGCAACAAAAGGGATATAAGGCAAAGCTGCATTAATGTAGCTTGCTATCGGTTATCAGGGCAGTGACGGCGGATGGTCGGACAGAGGTCGCAAAGTGATCGGTTCTTACTTCGGCTGGCATTGGCACATGATCTCGGGCCCGAACAACTGGAACTCGGTCTCGGTTGTGTATAGGCTCCTGCTCGGCCCTATGCCGAGAAGTCGGGAAAACGCGTCGGGCCGACGAAGTCGGCCTCTCCCAGCAAACCAAAAACATCTCAGAAACGTCTAGCTAGACGTCTCTGGGAGGTTTTTGGTTTGCTGGGCTGTAAGGCAGACGTCAAAACCTCGGTCCAGGGTATTTCAGCAAGGTCGGCCCATGCAGTTTTGGTCGGCTTGCCTACGCATTACCGAATTCACGTCGAGTTCGTTTTGCCCCTTGGGATGTTATCGATACTGGATCCGCTCCTCCGATACGACATGTCTTACCGAGCGTCACAGGCAGAATGAAAGCTAATAGAAGAACAAGTTCTTGACATGATACAACGTGGCTTTAAACAGGAATCTTCAATCCCTGGGCGGCTCCAGATTTGTGTCGCCTAAATGCCGTCGCAAAAAAAAAAAAAAAGGCTGGTACAAAAGCGTGTTTTTTTTTTTTTTCAGGTTGACACCATCGCCAGGTACCTAAAAGCGCGATTGAGGTGCCCATTGACCCAGGGAGATAGTTATGCGCCTTCCTTTCTTACAAATCAACGGAGTCAACAACGTTGGCAACGTCAACGCGAATGAACCCAATGAACGCCGGCGGCCAGTGCCGCGTTTTTGCCACGTTGTGAACGCCAACGCATGCAGCGCACATCTCTTTCTCTCCCCGGCATAGTACCGGGGGTGGGGTGAGGGGGGGGGAATGCATTTGTTGGATAATAAAAGTTTTTTCCTTCTCTTTCTCTCACTACCACCACGTAGCTTAAAGCGGGATTGAGATGTGCTTGAGCCAGGGAGCCAGTTATGCGCATTGCGTGGCAGGAGGCTAACAGTGCTTTCACACTAAAAAAAAATAAAAACAAATTAGAGATCACTGCAGCAACCGCATTAAAGAAATGCGTGAGCATGACGCCACACTTTATGACGTTACACCTTATGACGACACATCAAGACGTCGACATAACATTCCCACACTGTTCACGTCAACTGAGACTCGTGACCAGAAGTCGAAACCGTCAAACCGGAAGTCGATTACTTATCGATCACTTATCGATACCACGATTAATTCCTTACTTAACCAAGTTCCATCAATCCCCATCGGAGTTTTCAAACTTCGCGCCACACTTTGTTTTCGAATTTGGCGCCACACGTTCGCTCCGCCCACACTTCCGGTCACGTTGTGCCACACTTCCGGCGTTTTCAAATTTGGCGCCACTTTTGCTCCAGCCCCGCCCATTTTTTGGACATTTTTGGTTCTAATTAATTAACCCACCCCAACCCCCGGGTTTTTCGTACGAGATTTGATGCTCTATCCGATGGTGCCATTCTTTATCGCATAAACCCATTCGTTCGGATGTAATCGTGTGGACAAGCTCGTGATGAAACGAAACCGCAAACATAGCTATACAATGTTTAAGCATTAAAAAGCATACACTTCCTTCCAGGCATAGAGGATGCCGCCATCGACTACCTTCACTCAGCGCGATACTGTTCCTTGGTTGATTTCAGGTCAGATTACTGGCAAATACCAATGCACCCGACCGATGAAGAAAAGGTGGCATTTGTAACACCAGACAGACTTGTAACTTTATGCCCTTTGAATTATGCAATGCACCTGCCACGTTTGAAATATTCGTGGAGACCATTTTTCGCAGTCTGATATGGCAGGTTCGTTAGTGTTACTTGGACAATGTTGTGATCTTTGGGAAGACATTTAGCGAGCAAACAGCTGCCTCGCCATCGCCCTTGTCTGCTCTAAAAGAGCAGGCCTGCCAAATGTGGGCCTGATCAATAAGCGTGATCAATGGCAGGCAGAGCAGAACGGTGGGCCTAAAAATTAACATGCAGAAAACCAAAGTAATGTTCAACAGTCTAGCAAGGGAACAACAGTTCACAATTGGTAGCGAGGTGCTGGAAGTAGTAAGAGAACATGTCTACTTAGGGTAGGTAGTGGCCGCTGATCCGGATCATGAGAGGGAAATAACTAGAAAAATAAGAATGGGGTGGGGCACATAAGGCACGTTCTCTCAGATCATGAACGGCAATTTGCCAATATCCCTCAAGAGAAAAGCGTACAGCAATTGTATCTTACCGGCACTGAACTATGGGGCAGATACGTTGAGGCTAACGAAAAGGGTTCAGCTTAAGGACAACGCAGGGAGCTATGGAAAGAAAAATGATGGGTGTAACATTAAGAGATCGGAAGCGGGCGGAGTGGGTGAGGGGACAAACGCGGGTTAATAAAATCCTAGTCGAAATCAAGCGGAAGAAATGTGCTTGGGCAGGGTATGTAATGCGAAGGCAAGATCCAAGAGAAGGCAAGCGTAGCAGGAAGCGGCAGAAAGTTAGGTAGGCGGACGAGATTAAGAAGTGCCTCGCAATCTTCACACTCTGCACAATGCGATGCAAGATGGTTTCTGCGTGACTCGTTAGCTATATCTTTTGCATGTTCACGTAGTCGATCGTTTATGCAGCGTCCCGTCTCACCGATGTAGAAACTGCCACAAGAGGTCGGGATCTTGTAAACGACACCAACACGACAGTGGACAAACTTCCGCTCATGCTTCCTCTGGCAGCCTTTTTTGCTTCCATCCTCATTTACATGTATGTATAGTCCGCTAAGTTTATTCCCCGGCTGAAAAAAACAGCCGAATGCCTCCTTTGCTCACTATTTTCTTTAGATTGTGCGAAACTTTGTGCACATATGGGATGCATGCTGCTTTCTTTCTTTCTGCACGGTGCCAAGTGCCCTAGCTGCTAGTAGTGCTGCCGTCAAGCTTGCCTTTTCATGGACATAAGTTCACCCAAATAAAAAGTTTACTTTTTGAAGCACTCCACTGTCAATCTCCGGGTCCAGTAGCTGTCACCACCACTTGACAGTGTGACACTCATGCAACTACACAAATATTTTGACACAAGTGAAACAGTGTGAAAAAAACATGTGCACTGTACTGCAGTATATAAAACAAAGTTTATTTGGCAACAGCTACAAGCCAGCCTTAAAGCTGCTTGCTTGTCGTCACAAGACCAAAATTCAACCTCCTAAAAAGAAAATGCCTGTCAACAATCTGAAGCTAACACAAATGCAAAACTCCTACATAAAGTGAAAAATATATGTTACAGACTATTTACAATAAACACCAGTTTCTTGCTGCAAAA
The DNA here is from genome assembly GCF_055824585.1 of Amblyomma mixtum. Lineage (NCBI taxonomy): Eukaryota > Metazoa > Arthropoda > Arachnida > Ixodida > Ixodidae > Amblyomma > Amblyomma mixtum. The sequence goes on from NC_143012.1 coordinate 149,382,086, forward strand.
TATAATACCTTGCATGGTAATGGCAGTTTTGCGACCCCAAACAAAAGCACTAGGGGTGTTGTCCTTGGTAGGCGACGGCCAAGATAAGCCGAGCAGCGTTTTCCACCATAATGGCGGCTGCCTCAACTAAGAGCTTAGCATGTGCAGCCGGGTAAGCGACAGTTCCAGAGGCATGTCTTGGTTGTGGCTAATCACCACGTCACAACTCGTGCAAAGGCACAACACTTCCAACTCTTGAGATTGGCTGGAGGCAGCCACACTTCACACACAGGCAAAGTGCAGTTCAATGCACCAGGTCACGGAATGTGGGAGGCTGCCAACAACACTGCTGCAAACACCACCTCTGTTTTTTGTTTTTTTACGCAGATCACAAGGCATTTCTGCTTTCTTCAGGTGCAAGGTGCCCTCTCAGTGCAACAGGAAAGCAAGCAACAGTTGGCTCAAAGAGCATTGCACACCACATGGACCAAAAAAGGACGCTCGCTGGGGAGAGCACTGAGCAGACAGCTCTTGCTTCATCTGACAAGGCTCAGCACTTCGCACACAAAAAGAAGACGCAACCAGAGTGTGCAATGGGGCCAAAAGATCTCCCACAGTACGCAGCCTTAAACAAACACACCTCCTCACAGCCTCGAGTGTGACCTACTGCTTCAGCTGGTGCTCAAGCCATCCATACATGTTTACGGACCTTGACAAAGCTACCTCAAACGATTTGGTATGGCTACAGTGTTTGAACCTCACACTTATATCTCAGCGGTACGAAGATTTAGCCACATCTCTATACAAAGCAAACAGCTTGAAAGAAGCCCCACCTCCTGTATGACACCGAGGAAGGATGGATGACCACGCGTCCACTGCCATACAGGTAAAACTAGCGTCAACGTTGAGCATAAGGCGGTTCGTTTTTTTTTTTAGGCACCTGCAGAAACATCATTAATAATTATTTAGAAATTCCAAAACTTCTAGGTACAGGTTATTGTAAGGTCTGACGACAAATTCTCTGCAAGATTATGTTGACTACACATGGGCCTGGCAAGAGTACTGCAATTCAACTGGTACACCTGGGGCTTGCGTTCGTGGCTGTCTCAGTTGGTGCCATTTGTGGTGACTGCGGTACACAAGGACTGACTTAGAAGTGAGCTTTCCACGCAAAGAAATAAAACCTTGCTCAATGCCAACAAGCAAGCACTGTGCAATGTGGCATACACCAGCTACCAACAGAGGTGGGAATTTTCTTTTTATTTCACTGGGCCCTACAGCAGCAAACACTTTCATTCCAAGGCCGCAGGCTTACAGACGCACAGTGTCTCTGAGTCCACTAAAGTGACTGCTTGATTTGGCACTGATGCAGTTTCAGCATGCCCAATGGCTGCTACTGTTGGCGGCCTGAAAGTTACAGGGACAGGTGCCGTTTAAGGAGGAACAATCTCAAAGATACCTGCCAATAGCTTGAGAAAGCCTCACAAACACAACGACCGTCCACACGGAACTGCCTCGGAACTGAACTCCTTAAAGCTGAGAAAAGCAACACAAAGAACATAAGTGCAGCCAGGAGCGGGTCGAAATCTGCGGAATATTATCTCCACATGCACAGTGTGGCACATCGAGCATTCCTTGCACGCAAGGCCCTGGCTTCCTGCAATGCGCTGAGAAGAGTGACCAGAAAGAGCACAGAAGATAGAAACCAATACTACCCGCAACACAGTGCCACTGCATGAATGCGAAAGGTGATGTGTCTGTTTTGAAAAGCCAGATGGCCACAAAACTTGGACTATTCCCCCTAAAATGCATGCTGATGGCAAAAGAGACTTGTGGCCAAGAAAAGCATTGCGTAAACTCAATTCTGCAGCTAATGCCAGTAAGCAAGTCGCAATGTCGCCAAGCCCGGGTCAAAGTGTGAACTTCAAAAATGCATGTACACAGCCCCTTTACGGAGTCTGTGCTTTTCCCTTGCAGCCAAGTTGGTACCAAATCATGCACTTCAGCTACATCAACTCCTGTGCTTAGAAAGGCAACATTGGTAAGGCCTCCTCGAAACACACACATACACACACTGACAGACATCCCTCTCAAGCTTTCACCCTCTTGTGTCTCAGTGCTACACTAGCACTGGACATGCTCCACACGCACGACTAAGATACATTTTGTAAAACCTTGCTCTCGGGGAGACACCGAGGCAGACAAGATACACATCCCTCTCGATGCACCCCGCAAAAGACCAAGCAAAACCTGTACGTTTCACTCTCGACACATCAAGAATGCGGTCTAAAACCAGTGCTTGAAAAGCATAAATATAAAAGAGCAGAACAGAAAACGAACGAAACAAACCTGACACACACACACACGTACACAGCAAGAAGGAAGGAGGTCACACCAACTGAAGGGAGGTACGGGGCCTCCCGGGGCCAACACAGCCTGCAATTCATTTGATTTCCCCGTGGGCACTTACTATACATTACATTACACAGGCTGCTCATGCGTGCATGCATGAGCAGGAACGGGCACGGTGACGAGCATGAATGCCAAGCATGAATGACGAGCATGCTGGGCCTCGTGCGAGCTGTGGCAGTGCTAGTGGGAAGGGGCGTCACCGGGGGGGGAGGGCAGCCGGCGACGACAGACACGTGCGCGCCTGCTTTTGTACTTCTCGGCACAGACTGACTGACTGACGTGTCAGTGGAAGTAGTGGCAGGGAGGGGGCCCCCCTCACTTGGGCGGGCACAGGTCAGAGAAGTCGTAGTCGTCGAAGAGCTCGGCGATGCCCTCGGCCTGGTCCAGCGTGAAGGCGTAGTCCTCCTCGGAGAGGGGCGGCTCCAGCTGCACGAAGCCATCGGCGAGCAGCTGGTCCTCTGTCTGCAGCAGCAGCTGGCGGCCGCCCATTGGAGCCAGGTCGTCCTCCTCCGAGATGAGGGCGCGCTTCAGGCACAGCTCCTCTGCACAGACAGGCCTCACACTATCAGCTTACATCATGACACACACTTATACAGCAGCAGCCATTAGTCCAGCCCTTGAAACTTAGCCGTACACCAGCAACAGCTCTCAGTGCTACCCTAGTTTTCCACGGTCCATTAGTCCATTTATCGATCAGTTCAAAAGAATTGGCATTTTTAGTGAAGGGAAAATGATAATGTTGTTATCGTCCTTGTTCAGTGTGACATGCATGAATTGACTATGAATCTATGAATGGATGGTTGTTTTCCTTGTGTTGTTGGAACTGTGTATATATGCCTCGTTCCAAACAATAAACACCAGTTGAAAGTCAGCGCTCGTGTGTGTCGTGTCTCCCTTCGTGTCCGTGTCTTAGTGCGCGCTGTTCCGGTGAAAATGAGTTATCAACTTGCCCAACCATCTGTTTTAACCATTAGTCCAGCCCTCGAAACCTAGCCGTACACCAGCAACAGCTCTCAGTGCTACCCTAGTTTTCCATGCTCCATTAGTCCAGCCCTCGAAACCTAGCCGTACACCAGCAACAGCTCTCAGTGCTACCCTAGTTTTCCATGCTCCATTAGTCCAGCCCTCGAAACCTAGCCGTACACCAGCAACAGCTCTCAGTGCTACCCTAGTTTTCCATGGTCCATTAGTCCAGCCCTCGAAACTTAGCAGTACTGCAGCAATAGCTCTCAGTGCTACCCTAGTTTTCCAGGGTCCATTAGTCCCTGGCCGCCGGAGAAAGTGCCAAAAGGTTCAGGCGTACGGCCCTACCATACGTGCACCAGCTTTCGCACCGGCTGAGGAAAGTTGGAGGGAAGTGCGGTATGGACGTCATGTTCACTGCCCCTGAAAAGCTGGTGCGCATGTGCGAAACCGTCAATGAGAAGAGGAAACCGGTATGCACCATAAACCACGAGTGCAAGTTCGTTCCGTGCACTGCTGGCATTGTATACCGCATACCCCTCTCCTGCGGTAGATGCTACGTGGGGCAGTCTGGACGATGCCTAAATGACTGGCTACGAGAGCATCGCACGCTGGTGGATTCATTGGCGGGGGGCAGCCATTTGGCCACGCATTGTAAGCGGTGCGGGTGCGTGCCGGCGTTTGATGCCACGTGTGTGCTTGGTAGGGGAGGCACAAGGTTAGGCCGTGAGATTTGTGAGGCTTATCACATTAACAGGGAAGGTGATAACTGTGTCAGCACGACGTCACTTGCCCTGACCAGGAAAGAAACCATGTATCGCCGAAACAGTTTGCCACATTTTGATTAGTTTGTGCTCTTTGTAACCCACTGTGCGCATGTGCCACTGAAGTGTTTTTAAGTACCTGTTTGTTGTAGTAAACCTTCAGTTGATGTTTAGCGCTCGTCCTGTCTCCTTCTCTGTCTTTGTCCTAGTTTTATGCGCTAGTCTTTTAATTAACTATGACACACCAACTAGCCCAGCTTTCCGCCTTGATCGCCTTGATTCCATTAGTCCAGCCCTCGAAACTTAGCCGTACTGCAGCAACAGCTCTCAGTGCTGCCCTAGTTTTCCATGGTCCATTAGTCCAGCCCTCGAAACTTAGCCGTACTGCAGCAACAGCTCTCAGTGCTGCCCTAGTTTTCCATGGTCCATTAGTCCAGCCCTCGAAACTTAGCCGTACTGCAGCAACAGCTCTCAGTGCTGCCCTAGTTTTCCATGGTCCATTAGTCCAGCCCTCGAAACTTAGCCGTACTGCAGCAACAGCTCTCAGTGCTGCCCTAGTTTTCCATGGTCCATTAGTCCAGCCCTCGAAACTTAGCCGTACTGCAGCAACAGCTCTCAGTGCTGCCCTAGTTTTCCATGGTCCATTAGTCCAGCCCTCGAAACTTAGCCGTACTGCAGCAACAGCTCTCAGTGCTGCCCTAGTTTTCCATGGTCCATTAGTCCAGCCCTCGAAACTTAGCCGTACTGCAGCAACAGCTCTCAGTGCTGCCCTAGTTTTCCATGGTCCATTAGTCCAGCCCTCGAAACTTAGCCGTACTGCAGCAACAGCTCTCAATGTTACCCTAGTTTTCCATGGTCCATTAGTTCAGCCCTCGAAACTTCGCCGTACTGCAGCAATAGCTCTCAGTGCTACCCTAGATTTCCCACGGTACAGAAGTCACTGTTCAAAGTCTTGCAGAGGTATCATCGAAACAGAGCAGGGACAAGGATGAATGAAGAAGCACACACACTGAGCTTGTCTCAGTCCCCATGCTGTTATGATGATGTCACACTAATTTGTCCGAATGTGTGTTCTACAGTGGCACAGTGGAAGCTGTCAATGCAATCCCCAGGACTTTGCTATAGTACAATGGTAGCTGTTGCCCTCCGAACATTTCAGGGGTACACGGGTAGATGTTAATGCTGAGCTCAAAGGTTTTCCGCAGTATACAGCGGCGTGGCTCCAGCGCAGTCAGTGCACCTCCGCTGCTTTCACTTTTCAAATGTCATAATACCATGCGGCACTAAACAGTTCATGCTCAAAAGCAGCGAAAAATAATAGGGCACAGCAAAAAAGACACAGCACGAGCAGTGCATGCCCATCACCTATTGATGTATTTCCTGTAAACATTTTTCAAGGTGATTTCACCTATACTTATTTCTTATTCTGATTTCCATTCTGCACTGCCCTTTCACGTCTTCTCGTGAAAACTGCATGTAACAAGAAACTAGATACATATAATGAAAAATCCCAGACTCTCTTGTAATTTTGCTATATCCAGCTTTAACTGTAGTATTCTGCTTATTTTTATTGCTTTGATTCTGGTTTACAGTGCATATGCAAACCAATAAGAAGCCAGCAAATGGTGTTACTGAACACCTGGTACGGTTTTCTGGAATGGTATAGCACGGGAATATGGTACGGCTCTCAAAGAAAAGGTGCAGTACAAGGTTCACGTTGGATGGACACAAGGACCATGCCACAAAGGAAGGGATTAGAGAAAGCGTGGAAGAGGAAGATTTGAAAAAATTGTCAGTGTTTACGCTTTTTGCATACATCCTCTAGTTCGGCGGTGGATGTTAGTGCATCCACACATACCACAGTTAAACCCCGCTGCAACCAACGCTGGTACAGCAAAATTTTCACCACAGTGAAGTATCCTCAATTCCCTGTTGGGAAACTATACAAGGCATCGCATTTAGTTCCCCCCCACACTCAACTATTTTTGGAGCGAGGTTCAGCTTCGATGAATTTCTTCGGAGTAAGCAGCCAACTTTTGTATTTCTGTGTGTCCACGTATGCCGGTATCTCGTTTGGTTTCACCAAAAATGGCTGCCAAAGTAAGCGCGCACTTTCAATTGCGCAGATGACACTGGGAATCAATGTGCAGACATGTGCATACGTAGATGAACTACGTCCAAAGGATTTTTTCCGAGGCTTCAGTGTGGAGCATGTGAGGCGTAACAACACCAGGCAAGTGGCGCACAAATATCCGCTGTCGCCTGGCGTGCAGGTAGGCAGCACTTTGTTGCAAGAAGCCGGCTAAGGTGCACTCTAGCCCCGCTTTTGGGGCACAGGCAAGCATCGTGATAGCATTTTTTTTTTTCCCTTTCTGGCAAACCTGAGCATTGACTTAGTACAGGCACAGCTGTATATAAATGTCAGTGCGACTCGGTTCCAGGCTGAGTCTCAACAGAACGATAATACGATGTGCCAGTATGTTCCTACCGTGCATCGAAAAATATCTTTGAAGAATCAGGGCAAACGCATTTCTGGCACACTGTCTAAAGTCCCGACTACGTGGCACATTTGACCCCTTTTGATTGTGCAGTGACGCGAGTGCACGCATGCAGAGTTCATGCCAAAATGCCTCCACGCAGCACGGTCTCAGTGTGGATTCTCACAGGTTGAAAGCAGGGGTGCTGTCATTATGCTTGCGGAAAAAAAAAAATACGAGTTTTGATAGCCAATGTAGCGGGTGAATTTATTACACGAATATGTGAGTTGTTTCTGCAGTACCACAAACATCATGCCATGGAGCTGATTTCTAAACAATGAAAGACCGAAGCTATTTTTTGGGGAAAATAAGCACTGCTCGTGAACTTCATAGTTGGATCTTCATAGTAGAAGTGTAAACGACAACTGGGTGCTATTGAAACATAAGTTTTCTGAATTGATCAATAAATATATTCCGACACGAAGTTTTCGAAAAAATAATCAAAAACCCTGGTTTACAAAAGCTCTGAAAAAGCTTGAAAATAAGAAAAAACGTGCATTTCGTACAGCTAAGCGTCAAGCAAGCCAGCAGGCTTGGGATAAATACTACGAAACCGAACACACGTACTTGGCGGCGATTAGAAGTGCGAAGCGTGCATTTTACGAAGTTGATCTGCCAAAAATGATAACCGATAACCCCAAGAAGTTCTGGAAATTGATAAACCCGAAGGAAGCACGTCTTCCAACCCTCACTAACAATTCTGGTGAAAGGATGACTGATATCGAATGTGCAAACGCGTTTAACACTGCGTTTTCTTCCGTTTTTACTAACGAATCCGAAGCACCGTGTTTTAGATTGCCTCTTATAATCACCACAGGCATGGACGCGATAACCTTCAACAGTAATGGAATTTCGTGCATAATCGACAAAATTAACAATTCCTCGGCCTCCGGCATAGATGAAATCAATTCAAAGGTCCTGAAAAACACTAAATCAGTCTGTTGCAGCATTTTTTGTTCATTGTTCTCGCAATCACTCTCCGAAGGTACCATTCCAGACGACTGGGAAGTGGGGAAGGTCGTTCCCGTCCACAAATCAGGTAGTACTGATTCACCTCTTAATTATCGCCCCATTTCATTAACAAGTGTACCGTGCAAAATCATGGAACATGTCATTTACTCTCAAATCATGCAATTTTTGGATTCAAATAATTTCTTCCATCCATCACAGCATGGATTTCGCAAGGGGTTCTCCTGCGAAACACAACTAGCCATTTTTCTACATGATATTCACGCTAACCTTGATACTAACCAACAAACTGACTCCATTTTCCTGGATTTCGCTAAGGCATTCGACAAAGTACCTCATCAACGCTTGCTTCTTAAACTCTCCCAGCTGAACCTACATCCGAACATAATTGCATGGATTAAAGCTTTCCTCACGCATCGCTCTCAGTCCGTCGTCATTAATAACCAACTTTCCAACCCGCTTCCTGTAACCTCTGGCGTCCCACAGGGTTCTGTTCTCGGTCCTTTGTTATTCCTCATATACATTAATGATTTACCCCAGCATGTCTCTTGTCACATCCGCTTGTTCGCCGATGATTGCGTCATTTATCGCTCAGTGACTAACCATTCTGACCAGGAATCCCTTCAGGCAGACCTGCGCCATGTGCAAGACTGGTGCTCCCAGTGGATGATGATGCTCAACTCTAACAAATGCAAGTGCATGTCCTTTCACCGCCGTCGAAATCCTCTTGTTTTCAAATACACAGTCTGCAATAACCCAGTTGACCTCGTCCAGTCATATAAATACTTAGGAGTCACCATTTCTAATGATTTATCTTGGCGTTTGCACGTGACTAACCTGATATCATCTGCTAATAAAACACTAGGTTTCTTAAAACGTCACCTATGGGAAGCCCCGCAACACGTAAGACTACAAGCGTACATTTCATTCGTTAGAACTAAACTTGAATACGCATCACCCATCTGGAGCCCTCATCAAGAATATTTAACACACGCTATCGAAGCTGTTCAAAACAGGGCCATCAGATTCATTCACTCCTCATACTCGTACGACGCGAGCATATCATCCCTCAAATCTCAGTCAGGTCTAACTAATCTTTCTAGTCGCCGTCGCATAGCCAGTCTTGTCCTGTTTCACAAGTTCTTTTATTCACCACTAAAACAAGAACCATACATTTGCGCACTTCCACAACGCAGGTCCCATCGCATCGGTCATTCTCTTCAAGTTTTGCGTCCACGTGGCCGTACCACTGTTTTTGCCAACTCATTTTTTTCTCGTGCAGCAGCTGACTGGAACGGCCTTCCCCATAATATTGCTGCCATAACATGTTCATCATCATTTTCAAGCACTGTTGATTCCTGCATTTTGTAAAACCCACCCCTTATGTAACACCCTGGAAAAGGGTCTTTAAGGAAAATAAAGTGAAGTGAAGTGAACTGGCACAATTTCACAATGAAGCTGCCGCTTCAGCAAAGTTTTCGCAGGCCCTGTGAATTGCATTGCAGCAGGATTAGACTGTATGCAGCACAATATGCGCAATACACCACACACTCTCAATCACACTAACAGCATTTTCTGAATTTCGCCGATTTGTGGAAAAAGTGTAAGCAGTCAATTTTATTCCTATGTCTTACTGGGCAGCCGTACGTCCCTCTCATCTCGCTCCTCCAGCAGCGTGGCTGCCACTTACTCTACAAGCAAGGCGCCCCACACGTTTCTCCGTCCACCACAGGTAAGGCACATGCAGTGCCTACCGTAAAAACCGGAATATAGGTGGAACTTTTTCTCAAAAAACCATAGAAAAAAGTCGACCCCATCTTATATACTGGTCATTGGAGGAAAAACTACAGAAGTCTTGCAACAACGGGCGGCTCAAGTCAACAGCCTCCATCACCATCGCCATCAGCAGCAGCACGGTATGAGGGCATTATGGCACCGCTGTTTTGCGTTTCTGTCGCGACAAAGTGATTTTGGTTTGTGTCTGGGTGCTGTCGGCATGTAAATCCCACCCCGCAGAGGTGGTGCGCAAGTCTTTTAGAAAATGCAGCATAAGCAACGCACTAGACAGCCCAGAGGATGATGCTCTGTGGGACGTGGGCAGCAAGAAGCAATCGTCATCCGACTCGAGTTCAGACAACTCATGACGACCCGGACTAATGCATGCGCACTTCGTACCCTTCTCTGTGCTCTACACCCGGCCAATTTTTCTAACACTATCGCGCAACCATCGCCTTGCGCATTTGTCAGCACCTTATCATGGCACGGAGCGGTGAAAGAAGCAACAGTATGTGCACGTGTACATTAGTGCGCATCTCGTTTGTTCCGCCGCTCAGCACAGATAATAAGGCGCTGACAAGCACGCGAGTCAATGGTCGCACAGTAGTGTTAAGGGGGGACGAGGGTCTTAAAACTAACCTTTGTATTTGTGTTCTAGAATCTCAAGAAATTTTGCACACAGATGCGCTTTTCTCTTCTGATTCCAAAAATGTAGCCATAATTTAGCTGGTGGTCCTAGATAAAAAATTATCTTAAAGTCTAGAGTGTAAAAAGGTAATTTCTTACACAACTTTAATGAACGTTCTCATTGTATTTTGTTGCTTTTAATTACATGAATTGATAGCCAGCAAATTCATATACCCGATGACATTCTTACTTCTTTTGTTTAGGCCACGTATAAATAGCAATTTACAATTAGCTTAACGAGTTGCAGTGTCAAATACTGCAACCTTTTACTCTCGACATAGCATATCAGGATGACATACCTTTAGAGAAAAAGGAAGAATGTCATAGGGTATGGGAACTCTCTGGCTATCAATTCATGTCATTAAAAGCAACAAAATGCAATGAGAAAGTTCATTAAAGTTGCGTAAGAAATTACCTGATTACTTTCATGACTGTAAGATTTAAGACCACCAGCTCAATTATGATTACACATTTGGAATCAGAAGAGAAAAATCCATCTGTGTGCAAAATTTCATGAGATTATAGCCATAAATAAAAAAGTTAAGTTTTAAGACCCTCGTCCCCCCTTAAAAAATTGGCCGGGTGTACATACGAGCAGCATCTAAATGAAAATAAATACTGTCGCCATTGTGCAACCGGTTGAGTCACATTTGTTTCAAGGTAAGGGTGTGACTCCGCATTTTGGGCATTGAAAAAGATTTCCTTCATTTTTAGGATTGGTTACATTCCGGTCCAACCTATATTCCGGCTTTACGGTAGATCTGGCCATCTTTTCGCGGCAATAATTCGTGTTGCGACGCCGTGTTGGCCGAGAATTCACCTCCAAACTGTTTATAGAGAATGGAACGCATGTTGTCCCACTTGCCTCAGGTGCCTGAAGTCTGACAATAGTCCTCCCACGCACCGTAACCTGCGTGCTGAATACAATCGAGCTATATAAAAAAAAACATTTTACCCTTCGCTAATAGGCCTTCGTGTTCTGTGCATTTTTTACAAGCACAGGTATACAGTTCCACAAGGCCCATTATGGCGAAAAAAATAAAATTTTGAAAAGCTGTTGAACTTTTCAGCCTTCTCCATCAGTCAACTCGCTCCCAATATTTCCTAAAGCAATTTCAATTCTAATGCAAGTTTCCTTTGTGATAAGTTTGTCGATAAGGCTAAGTACAGATAAGTTCATTTTACGAAGTCACTGGTACAAATATGTATCCCTTTATTCTACAAAACCAGTGGGTGAAACGGTTTGAAAGTGATGCAATTCGATTTCAAGAGTCGTTTCAAGCGAAATTTTACTGTTTGTACTCGTGTGAGACATGCATACAGCTTAAACTTAAAGGTGCACTGAAGAGGAATCTGAAATCGTCTTTTTGCCGCGGGAACTCGATCTACACGTTCTGAGCATTCTTAGAAACTGCAACTTATTGCCCTGTGTAGCTGATTTTCCTAATTAAATGGAATTAAAGTCCGGCTCCCGCCTTTTTTTTTTTTTTAATTCTCCCTCGTACGGTGGGTGGAGTCGACCAATGCGTGGAGTGCCTCGCAGTCAGCTCCGTGGAGGCATTGCTTTCGCTTTATTTTGTTTTTTAGGTTTCCATGAATAAATAGTTTCATTCGCAGATAATATAGCCGCAAAATAAGCCCGGAGAAATAAAAATACGCGCGGACTATTTGCTTCTACGGACTACTACGTATTACTCCGCCGATGGCAGAGCGGCAAGCCGCCGCGGGACTGGCTGAAAGGCTCTCCACGCGTTGGTCGACACCGCCCACCGTACGAGGGAGAATTAAAAAAAAAGGCGGGAGCCCGACGTTAATTCGATTTAATTAGGAAAATCAGCGACACAGGGCAATAAATCGAAGTTTCTCAGAATGCTCAGAACGTGTAGATCGAGTTCCCGCGGCAAAAAGACGAGTTGAGATTCCTCTTCAGTGCACCTTTAACGACTTTTTCTGATGCCTGGAGCCCCACATATCCTGCCGAGAACGAGCGCCGGCATGAGGTGTGTGCTATGCGCTGCTCGTCAAAAACCAGCTCAGACTCTGCAAAACAGGTCAGCTCCACGAATAGGTCGACCTCCGAATCTTGAGTGGTCTTTTTTGCTGAAGAAAGGTCGACGTATACACAACGATCGTGAAAACAAGCAAGAATGACCGCGTCGCGGGACAAGCGAACGCACGCGCTTTGGCGGTCCACAAGTCGTACCATAAACTTGTTTCTGTGCTGGGAGTACAGGGGTGAGGCACTTGACATGTCAGGCATCAGCATTTCTCGGCAGCGGAGCCTCATGGCTCCAAGGGGTTGCTGCTTCGCCGGTTTGCAGCGAAATCGGGATCGGGCATTCCCACATAGAACCCCAGATCTTCTAATTAACCGGGCCAGCAAAGACAGCCTTTTGGATTATCCGGTCAAATTTGCATTAGAAATTATGGGACCGCAGAAATTTTTTTTTTTTAATTATCTAAGTTCAAATCACCGAGGTTTTAGTATAAAGGTGATGAAAGTGCAGTAGCACAATCGCACCAGCGTTGGCCCACTACACCAGCTACATCCCATGCGTAACGTGGTTTTCCACTGCTGCAATCTGAACACGAGTGACTAAACCGGTATGACACAAATGTTCTCATCCTTACCGTGATGCGCATGTCCTCTTTTCCACTGAGCTCTAGCTATCGTGTCACCTGTTCCATCTTGAGAGCAACTAGTGCAACTTGATTTTCTTCTTTCCACACTGATGAACCTTGCCTGACACTTCGCTGCAGGTGCCGTGAAACAGGTTTCGACCCTTCCACTTCGCAGCAGCCGACTCAACGCTTGGCCACAGCAGTTGCGAAATGACTTCACCTCCTCTCCACTTTCAGCCCGCTCACAGGGTTGTGGGCATCCTTACCATCCTTAGGTTTCAACAGCAGATAGAACGGCTTTTTCGCTAGCAAGGCATCTACTGCTAGCGTGCAAAAAAAAAAAATAAAAAATAACAGCACCATACCACAAACGACGCCATGGGCTCTCTCTAGCAACACTCACCTGCAGATGGTCCCCCCGTGGCAGACTGGGCGAGCATCTCTTCTTCCTCGACGTCACCCGAGGAGAGCAGGACGGGCGTCGGACTGTCTGCTTTGCTGCTGCTGCCGCTTCCGCCGCCCAGGCCCGCAGGGTCCTCGGGGTTGGACAGGTACACCTCGATCTCCCCCTTGTCACTCTTGAGCCATATCTGCAGGCCCTGATCACAGAAAGTCGGTCAATTTAGCTGTAGTGGGCACACGAGTTAGTTGTAGTGTATCATTAAGCAAACAAAGGAAGGGGAATGAGGGGCTCGTTATAAATATGACAGAAGCCAACAGCCACAGAAACCAAGGGGCACAGGGGATTTTAAAATTTATTTTATTTAATTTGTGGTGTTGATCAACTTAGAATATTACTGAATATGTTATCGCTTAATGCTAATTGATTAGAAAAGCAGAAGAAAAAACAACCACATGCCGCCGGTGGGATCCGAACCCACGACCTCCGAATTATGCGTCCGGTGCTCTACCTCTGAGCTACGGCGACGGCTGTCAAATCTTCTGCTTTCGGGGGTATTTATGTTTACAAGTAACCTAACCTTGAGAGTGTTCATCAGCGCCACCCACGCTCTGTAAGCGGCGGACGTGGAACGTCCTGAGTTACCGCAGGTGTGACGTAGAACGTCATCGAACGAAGAGGGTGGAAGCTGCGTGAGAACCCTCTTATGCTTCCTATGGCGTCAAGGCTGCCAGAACCGAGGCCCTCGCTAAGCAATTAAGCAAACAAAGGAAGGGGAATGAGGGGCTCGTTATAAATATGACAGAAGCCAACAGCCACAGAAACCAAGGGGCACAGGGGATTTTTTTTAAATTTATTTTATTTAATTTGTGGTGTCAGTTATACAGGTATGCTTTGTGGCTTTTGCTGTAATTTTAGTACGCAGCAAACACAATGCCAGCGACTTCCTACCATTGTTTTCATCTGCTTTTGCACACTGTTATTTTATGGCCACAACTAGCCTCTGTTTATGGGCCTAATCAGTACTGCATAAATGTGAGCAGAACACGAAGATGCTCGCGATAAAGAAAGTTTCGGGCTCATTATGCAATTGTACACACTCCAAACTCCAGCACTTAACTCTGAATGCTCAGCATTACACTCTCATAGGAAAGAAAAAGAGAGAAAATATACCAAGTACACACACCAGCAAAAGGGCAGGGCATCAGCAGAGTCCCTATTTTATGAATACTCAAGCACACTTAAAAAAACAACACTCTGTTCATATGAACAAAGCCGACATGGCTGTGTTTGGCTGTTTTGAATGAAAACACAAAAATTACAAACAAGACAGAGTAGACAGCCTCATTAGTGCTATCAAAGTGATGTTTAGCTGCAACTACTTCATCTCTAAATTTTTCCTAACCTGCTGTTTTCATTTTATCTCTCAGGTCCGTATTTCATTAGCCCCAAATGCAGTTGAACCCATTTATTAAAATATTAAACTCGTTAGGAAATGCCATTGTTATAATCAGGCATTTTTATAACCAGGTTGACAAAAGAAAAAAGACAAAGGTTCGAACATTTTCATCAAGTAGGAAGTCGCCCACAGGTTCAAAGAAAAGCCACAGTTTGTCAGCTTCACTTGCTTCACGCAACGCTGACTGGAATTTGAGGAGCTTTTTTTTTTTTGAAATAAGTGCAACCAAAACTGGATCTGAGAAAAATGCCAGTTTCTTGTCCACACAAACCATATTGCTATCCAAGCTTTTATATAATATGCTTTACATGCTAGAGCAACTGTACACCATCATGTAATAAAAAGTAATGCAAATTATTTGGTCGATAACAGCATATAAACTGTGGATTTGGCTCTTTTTGATGTGAAACGCTGCATCCGACCAAACATTGTTCGAAAACTTTTTATTCTGCCAGGTAGACAAGGGCAAGGAAATGAGGGGCTCATTATGACACACACACAATGAGGCCAAAAGGCACCGAAACAAGGAAAGCATAGCAAAATGTTTGCGTGCTTTTTTTAAAATTTGTGGCATTTGTCAACGGGAAATTGGTAGCGTAGCTTTTTTTTGCTCAAGCATAATTTACCGGAAAAAAAGAAAAATCAACCACATGCCACCAGTGGGATCCAAACTGAAGACCTCCATATTTCCAACTGGGAACCTGCCAGTCTGTGCTGGTATCTGCTGGTTTCAGTTGGTCCCGACAGGAACCTAGCTGGTCTTCTAGCGGGCCAACAGCTCCTAGTAAGAACCCTGCTGGTTTTCTATAGGACCAAATGGTTCCAGCAGAAACCTGCTGGTCCCAATTATACAAAGTTGCCGGTTGCAGCTGTTCAATTTGGAGAACTTTTTCCATTGTTTGGACACTAACAATGGTTTTAAATAACAGAAATTTTTAGTTAAATCTCTTGGATTGTGCCTGCAACCAATTGCAAAAGGAGTGCCAAAATTTGATCGAGATTTGCTCATTAACCCTTAACAATGCATACACAAGCATGTGCCCATTGCATTGTATTAGTTCGAATGTGAGTGTACAAGTTCTACATGCAAGCTGTGCGTGTTAGTGTAGTTTGATGTTGTTCGCCATTGCTTGCCGAATGGGGTGGTGAAGGCAGTCCGAGTGGTTCTGCAGGATGCCTGAAATTTTAGCGTAGGTTGTGAGCGTTTTCCTTAATTTTCTGTATGCACTTAGCATTACAGAAACTTACTTTAGCACTTGATTGTAATAACTGAGAAGGTCATCGTACAAACTGTTTATCCAAACATTGAGAAAAGTTATGTTAATGTTTCAGTGCTACCAGGGCAAGCACCAACTACAGTAGAACCCCGCTGTTACGTTCCTCACTGCTGCGTTTTCCCGGCTGTTACGTCGTTTTCTTCGGGTCCCGGCATAGCTTCCATAGGATCCAATGTATTGGGAACCCCGCTGTTACGTCGTAGCCGAGGAAACGATCCCGCATGATACGTCGCAACCGGGCTCCCCGAACCCAACCGGGCAATGCGCGCCAACCGGCATTTTGATTTTTGACGAGTCTTGGCCAGGCTTGGCTACGGAACTGGCTGCAAGAAGCCGCACTCAAGTTGGAGAGGCCGCCACTAGATGGCTATCTGCCTCGCACACCGAACGCCGCGATCTTTATCGCGGGAGGTGGTGAGGAGGAGGCGCGCGGCTGCGGTCGCTTATCAGCGCGTCTTTTCTTTCACTCTTTCTTTTTATCTTTTAACTTCTATCTGCAAGTGACAGCGGTGGTGGCTCGGCTGGAGCCAGTTGGCAGGGCCCGTGCAATTTCCTTTTCATCCTTCTCAGTCGCAACAACATCTTTATTGTGCTTTGATGGCGTGATAGCGTTGAGTAAGCGGAAGGGGCTTTCCCTTGAGGAAAAGCTGGACGTACTAAACGCAGTCGACAGGCAGCCAGGGCGGCTTACGCGGAGCAGCGCGGCAAGCAGCCTACGAACATTTCAGTGCTTGACGCTGTGCACAACGTCGCTTCAGCGTGGACTGCAGTGAGCGCGTGAACTGCACAGCACTGCTGCGTGCGTGCGGTGTGGCCGCACCGCAAAGCGACGCTGACAGCAATGCGGCCTTTGCTATTGAGAAACGCGTTGTTCTTTCCAGCGAGCGAAAGAAACTGCAATCCACCATTCTCGATTTTTTAAAGTCCTAGGGTCAATTTGCGGAAATTAATTGTTTCAAGTCAAAGCTGCACTGTTTTCATTAATTTTCGGTGCTTTCCTCACTGTTGCGTTTTCCCGGCTGTTACGTTTTTTTTTCCCGGTCCGGTGAAAAACGTATGAACGGGGTTCTACTGTAGTTCCCTGCTGGCCCAAACTTTGTTGGGAATCTGCTAAAATACCAGCTATGTTGAACCAGCTGAACCCAAAATGTTGAACCCAAAATGAAAATTTTCACCCGGGATACGGCGCTGTACCAACCAAGCCAACGCAGCGGCTGCCCAATCTTCTAATTTTGGGACTATGAAGCTTCCCAAAAATAGGCAGGTGTGTGTGCAGCCAATCATGAGCCAATCATGCGTCTCTGGCAGCCGACACTTTCACCGTGCTCTGATAAATGGGTGGGAAAAGGCTGTTTCTGCAGCTATATTTGCAATTAATGCAGGTTTGGAAGCGGAAATAAAAGCTGTCAAATTTTAGAATTTGTATCACAGGTAATCCGCCAAAGCATAAACAGGGTTCAGGAAGTACTGATGGTCAAAAACAATATACAGCCTCTAGTCTACGTATATGTACTGTGTGTTCGACACATCAAGCAAAACAACATGTGTCAAACACCTGTACAGATGAAGACCCCTTAAGAAGAGAAGCAGGAACCATCTAACTTCAGTCTTGAAAAAGGACAGGCTCTGTCCGAAACGTCGACTCCTAATAAATCTTTACCTAAATGAAGCGTTTCTCAATTTCGCATTTTGCCTCTAGCAACCAAGTGTGTACACACACACACACACACACGCGCGCGCGCACGCATGCACACACATGTATACATACTTCATTCAGCATGTAAAACTTATCACTGTTACCTTTCGGGGATCAGGCACTTCCAGGCGTGTCTCGGGTGGAGCCTTGACAGCTATGACTGTCTGGTCGGCCAGGCTGCTGATGCTTCGCAGGTCACGGTACGTCACATAAGCATGCGTGCACCGCCAACAATAATAGGTCAAGGTACCTCGGAGAGATCGCCGTCTCAAGGTCAGACACAACCAACAAATCAATCGCATCACGTGGTGCTTGCCAAGCCCTCCCTACTCCCACTTTAGAGAGTCGTGACCTCTGATAAGCAAGCCTAGCACATAGGCCAGGCAGTTAAGATCTTGATAAGCAAGATATATAGATGTTTGGTTTGGTTTATGGGGTTTAACGTCCCAAAGCGACTAAGGCTATGAGAGACGCCGTAGTGGAGGGCTCCGGAAATTTCGACCACCTGGGGTTCTTTAACGTGCACTGACATCGCACAGTACACGGGCCTCTAGAATTTCTCCTCCAAAGAAATTCAACCGCCGCGGCCGGGATCGAACCCGCGTCTTTCGGGTCAGCAGCCGAGCACCGTAACCGCTGAGCCACCGCGGCGGCGATATATAGATGTATATATAGATATATATATATGTGTGTGTGTGTGCGTGTGTGTGTATATTTATGTATGTATGTATGTATGTATGTAATAACGTGACAGTCTGTTGGCCTCGTCAATTAGGGGTGGGAGCCCCGTCAAGCTACTGCGTTTGTAGCTTTTTGCTCCTACCCTAGCATTTCTTTTCTGTTGTTCAGGACAAAAAATGCTGAATAAAGTTGATTGACAAGATGTCAGAGCTATGACGCCAAAAAAAAAAAACAGTAAGAATTCAGGCAAGGACCCATTTACATTACTTCCCTACCTAACCAGGCCTCTTTGCCACCATCGTTTTTGTACTTGTGGCATCAGCAACAAAGCTTTCTCTGGTGCTGAGTAGTGTAGTAGTAGAATGTTTACTGGGCGGATTCATCAGTGGTGGGGCCAAGATGACGGCCAAGTCAAACACATGTTGCAAATCCAGTAAGAAAAGCCATTCGTACCGGAGGCCTGTCATTATTTAGTGGTCCTGTAGTTATTTTTTTATTTTTATTTAATTATTATTTTCCAGCTCTTGCTGCATTAAAAGATCTGCGACCTGGCCCTATTGCCAAAAAGTTCGGAGACCTGTGGGCTAAAATAGAGAACTAAAAATTTCCTGCTGGTAGTTTATTCTTGGCTGATAATAATGTTGGAGGCTCCTAAATAGTTGAGCAAAAATTTCAAGCGTAGAAAGTAAAGAACTAATTATTTGTAGGTTTTTGTGAAGTTTTGCGCCCATCTGGCAAATTCAACTGGCCAGAAAATTTTTTTCCCCTCAAAATATTATGGGAAATTACTTTCCAACAGTGAGCCAAAGGGCCGCAATTTTTTCGGAAGGTACAAGGAAGGGAAGAGTGCAAACTCTGATATGTTGGTGCAGTGAATGAAGGGCTCTGCAAAAAAACTAGAACAGACAATGGCATCTTTTCTCCCTCAAGGCAATTTTGAGAAACTCTGCGGTCTGCCTACTAACCGGGCACCATGAGAATCTGTGGCTGCTTCGCACTACAGCTCTAGTGCGGATCCCACACTAAAAGTGCAGAGAAATTAGCTGACTTTCATTCTTACTTGACTGAATAAGTGGCAAATTGAAAATAATTCTCTCAAAACATGTGAAACCCTTCACTTCAAGAACTACAAGACACACCCACAAATGCTCTCCAACATCTATACAAAGCACTAAAGTTTTTGAAAACAATACTTTGGTCAAATGTGTAGGGGAATCCCCCAAGGTGGAGTAGATTTGTAATAAGGGAGTAATTACTCACTGACATCAACCCGAGAGCAGCCATACGGCTACAAACTTTGCAGGTAAAAGAAAAAAATCATCCTGGTCTGGGGTTCGAAACCGGGACCACCGCTTCACCGGAGCAGTCGCTTTCCTTTGTAGCTGTATGGCTGCACTCGGGTGGAGGTCAATGAGTAATTACTCCCTTATTACAAAACAATACTTTTTCCGACACAGTGTCAGAGTGGAACTTGTTAGCTTCGAATGTTTTTGATGCTCATAATTTTGTTGCCTGATTAGAGTGCCTGTTCGTTTGTCTAGATTAAACTGTTTACCGAATGCAGTGCCATTATTTTTACAGCACTGTTTATTTGTGTTCTGGTAACCTTTATTCTAACTGTGCTGATGCTTGAGGCTTTCTCATATTGCCCCTCTAGCTATACTCCGTTTCATACTTAGCAGGCAACGCTGCGGAGGTTGCTGAAGTAGTGCGTCCACGAAACCATGTTACTCCGCCACATATCAATCGTTCTTTTTGAAACTCCACTCATTGTTTGGATGAATACAAAGAGCGGTATAAAACGATGTGGTAGCATTGAAAATCAGTCGAAGCCGTGAGGCGCTCAGTGTTCAGGCTCTCTGGCCATAATTTTCACTGAGTGTGAACTACTTTTTGGGCGCGGATTTAGTAGCAGCGATTCACCCTACCAACTGCGTATCATACTGCCACGTGTACTTTTTGTTTCTCAAAATCTCGACGAGCCGCAGGACGAAAATGTGGCAAGAGGTAAAACGAAGTCCAGGAGGTGCCAGTCAAGGCACTTGAAGATTTGTCGCTACGAAATATACTTGTGTTAGCTTCGGTTGTGTGGCGAACTACTTTTTGCATGCGGACTTAGCCTGCGCGAACAGGCGCGCTAGCTTTGACAGCGTTGCCTGCTATGTATGAAACGGAGTGTAGTACATGCAGACAAACCGTAACAAGCAAAAAAGGATATCTTCGGTCGGCGTGCTCGGTGAGACCCTGCAGGTCAAGGACGGCCCCGGCCAGGAGCTGGTCCAGCTCGCGCTCCATGGCGACGCACTGCTCGATCTCCTGCTGCAGGGCCTGCTGCCGGCCGTGCAGGGAAGCCGCCCCACGGCTGCCTTCCCGCCACCGGATGTTGTTCTTGGACTTCTTCTCGATGAGGCCCACCCCTTCGAGCACATTCGTGATGTCGTAGATGCGCCGCTTCTGCACCCCCAGCTGCTCCGACGCACGGTTCAGGTCCACCACCTGCACACCACACAAGGAGGCCTCCGCCGTTCCAGCTCCGGACGGACTTTGGTCCAGGCAGCCGTTCAAAAAAAGGCAGCCACAAGGCACAGTTCTCTCGGCCAACTATAACTGGTTTCATACGCTGTCAATGCTAGCGCTCTTGTTTGCACTGCGTACATCATCATCATCATCAGGAGCCTGATTACACCCACTGCCGGGCAAAGGCCGCTCCCATATCTCCCCACTTAACCCTGTCCTTCGCCAGTTGCAGCCACCTTATCCCCATAAACTTCTTAATCTCATCCGGCCACCAAACTTTCTGCTGTCCCATGCTACACTTGCCTTCTTTTGGAATCCGTCATCTTTAACAACCATTGGTTGCCTTGCCTTCACATTACATGCCCTGCCCATGCCTTTCTCTTGATTTCGACTAGGATGCCATTCACTCACATTTGATCCCTGACCCATTCTGTTCTCTTCCTATCCCTTAACATAATGCACATAATTTTCCTTTCCAAAGCTTGCTGCACTGTCCTCAATTTAAGTAGGACGCTTTTTGTTAGCCTCCATGTTCCTGCCCAATAAGTGAGTACCGGTAAGATACAGCAGTTTACATTCTGTACTTGAGGGACATTGGTAAACTGCCATTCATGATCCGAGAGTACCTGCCAAATGCACTCCACCCTATTCTTATGGCACATTCCAATGGCAGAACAGCAGCACTCAAAAGCATCCCAAACGTGCTCTCTCAAAAGTAGCTGCATTCCAGTGGGCGAACAGAAACAGGAGCAATGTGATCCAATGGCAGAACTGGAGCAGTTTGGCAATGCCGTGAGCAGTTGGGGCTGCTCCCGCGCAAAAGGCGGAGTGCGAAGGAAGTCACGTGACGCAAGCACGTCATATCCCTTGGTCATGTTTTTGTCCTTTTGGCTCGACTTGTGTGCAAGAGCAATGGCGGCTCAGGACCGACGTTCGCGTGGTAATCAGCGTGAATTTGTCGCCGTCGAAAGCAGTGAGGACACACGAATGACTCGGCACCGGATGTTCAGCCTCTGCCGTTGAGTGAGCGCGAAATAAATGCGGCGAATCTAGCCTGATCAAATCGCGGAAGTACTTGGAGACATTGGGCGACAACAGCAGTGACACTTGCTAACAGCTGCAGTGAGCGTTCCAACCGTGTCGCGAACGCGTTATGATGTGTGACGTCTAAAGAGGTTATTTTTGCACCAATATGCACGGTTTTGGCTGGTCGTAGCAGGGAACGTCAGACGCGTCTGCTCTGACCGCTGTACCGCCCGCATACTGCAAGCACGTTCACCGCACAGGATGCTGGGAAGGCAAACAATCCGCTCACGTGATACACCTTCACCCTCGTGCCTGCTCTCGGAGAGCACGGAATGTTTCAACAGGAGAGCACTCAGTTGCACTCTCGCCATGGTACTGCTCTGCTCCTCACTGCTCGTTGCTCCTGTTCTGCCAATGGAATGCGCCATTATTCTAGCTATTTCACTCTCATGGTCGGATCTGCAGTCACTACCTGCACTAAGAACATCGAAAAGGCTCTTCTACAGATTTCCATTCAAGAGGAAGATCAAGATGCACACTGTTTCTTTTGGCTCAGAAAAGGAGCCATTTCTCAGTATTCTGAAATTAACACGCAAGAGCAGAGAATGACAGGGGTACGGTTTGGAGATCCTGCAGTCCATTTCTGCTAACTGCCATCATTATTTACCACTTTAAACAAGCACCCACCAACAAAGCTGCGACTGCCAAGATGCTTGCCGAATCGTTTTGTGTCGATGATCTCATAAGTGGCGTGGACACAGACGAAGAAGCCCTCCAACTGTGCCGTGATACGCATGAACTTCTGCAAGACTACAAACTACAAACTAGCAACGGTAAATAAAAGCCTCGGAGCAGGAACAACACTCAGCTAGCAAAGAAATGGTCGTCCTCCAAGAGATGTCAGTCAAAATTCTCGGCATTGCTTGGCATTCCAAACAAGACACCTTCAGCTTTTCAATATCAAGCCTAGTGGTCTTCCTGAAAGCAAAGTCAGACACAAAGTGGTTCGCCCTACAAGCAGCTTCAAGAATTTAACACCCTGGGTTTTCTTTCTCGGCCTTTTACCATTTCCATACGAATCTTCAACCAAAAACTCTGGTCACGTGGTCTCGCATGGGATCAGGACCTCCCTGAAGACCCTCATCACGAATAGCATTAGAGGGTATGACAGCTGCCAAATATGCAAGCCCTTTCAATCCCGTGTTACATAGGTGGTAAACATAGGCAAACATTTGACCAACACTGTTCCCACTTCGAGTTATTGATCAATTCGCTCTCGCCCTACCATAAGCTTGCCGTCCTGGTTAGCTCAATTAGTAGAGCGACTGCTCCGGTGTAGCGGTGGTCCTGGGTTCGAACCCCGGACCAGGACGAATTTTTATTTAACTACGAAGTTTCTGAGAAAGCTGTACAGCTTTCCTTTGTAGCCGTATGGCTGCGCTCGGGTGTATGCCAATGAGTAATTACTCCCTTATTACAAATCTACTCCACCTTGGGGGAGTCCCCTAAACATTTGACCAACACTGTTCCCACTTCGAGTTATTGATCAATTCGCTCTCCCCCTACCATAAGCTTGCCGTCCCGGTTAGCTCAATTGGTAGAGCGACTGCTCCGGTGTAGCGGTGGTCCCGGGTTCGAACCCCGGACCAGGACGAATTTTTCTTTAACTACGAAGTTTCTGAGAAAGCTGTATAGCTTTCCTTTGTAGCCGTATGGCTGCGCTTGGGTGGATGCCAATGAGTAATTACTCCCTTATTATAGGTGGAAGAAGCAAGCTGCCTAGCGTACTAGAAGGACACGTCTTTTGTGATAAAAGCCCACTAGTATATGGCGTAGCGATCTATATCATGATGACCACTCCCAGAGAACGACTTTGCCTCGCTTAGAGCTTCAGGAAGCACTGATAGGTTCAAGGTTACTTAACCCCATATGCAGAAGCTATCCGAGTTTCAAGGTCAATCACCACATGTGGACGAACTCTAATATCACACTGACCTGGATACGAGGTGACACATTCAAGTGGAAGCCATTTATCCGTAACAGAGCAACAGAAATTAGAGAAAGAATCAATCCACCACAATGGAGATATTGTTCAGGACTGGAAAATCCCGCAGAACTCCTAACTCGTGGAGTGCCCATTGAAAAGATCTTGTGCAGCCCCACATGGGGGTAGGAACCTGAGTGGCTTCATGGATTGGCGGACCAATAGCCGTTGCAATTGACGGGCTCTCTTGACAGTGAAGAATGCCTCTGAGCCCGGTGAATGATTGCAAATGCTATAGTAAGATACGGCGGCTCCTCAGGTTCACAGCGTGGATATTATGATTTCTCGGCCGATGCCGGCGCAGAAACTGGTCCGTTGACAGCCGAAGAGCTCCTGTATGCCGAGCGACACTCAGTCACATGCATTCAAAAGGAAGCCTTCCATGCGGAGATCCGTTGCTTGACCAAGGGAACTCCGTTCAACAAGAAGTCCCATATATGGGATCCCAATCGCTTCTTGGACAGCAAAGGTGTCTTTCGAGTTGGTGGACGTCTGTCCCACCTAACCTCAGTAGAAGAACCATCAAATGTGCTATCTTGGTGGCAAGAGAGAGACATGGGTTTAGCGTAAACCTCATGACCATGAGGATACCGGAAAGGAAAACAGAAGAAAATATGAAACTGGAGATTCATACCAGAAAATGGGCAAGCTATAGAAGAAAACACAGCTACTAGAACAGATACTGCAAGCCCATACAAACGCATGTGTTTCAGATAAAACCCCAGCCAAACCTCATTATAGCGAGCAGGTAAAAAGTTGGAAAGTAATATAATATAGCCAAAGTTAGCAATATAAAATTTTGTTTCAAATGCACACAAAGAGCAGTGCACTTCAGTCAGTGAAGGGGCGGCAAATCCAGCGATCCTCACTAGACAGCAGGCAGAGACCTTTTCAATGTTTTAATGCTATTGCGAAGGCGTTCACGGAAATTCGTCAGTCCTGTCTTTGTGTGCTTTCTGTGTCCTCGTTTCTTGCGCCATTTTCTTTTTTCTTTCAACATGAACCAACTAGCCCAAACTAGAGTTTTACATGGCAATTCCGCATGCCCCCAAAACTAGCGCCAAACACCAATCAGATTGGTCTCCCTGCAAAATACATAACAGCTTCCCTGCGTTACAGCCGTGTCTCGTGGAAAATGGTGCACAAGAATGGAAGGTATGGGCATTTCCACTGCCCAAGTCTTAAGGCAGAAGAAGTACGCCACTAGTGCTCTTTACCTTTTTTGCTACTGCAAAAGAATTCCATATTTTGAGCATTTTAAAATAAGAATTATTTCTTCAAGAAGTGTTAATTGCATTGCACATAGTAATGCATCAAACTGTAGCTTATTGGTTACACTTCCAAATGAAAAAAACATCAGAGCTGTGTGCGCAAAACTTTTCAAAAACTTTTAGGTTCTATGGGTTCGAATAGGTTCTATGAGTGAAAAAAGAATGTAGCCTCCCTTCACATCACCATAATAAAAAATCTGCTGGCACTATTGGTAAAATATCTTTACAGCATGTTGCAAAGACCGTAAAGAACCAAATAAAACCACTCTCAACATTTACAAATCAAGCACAGTAAATAAAATACAACTTGAGTGGTAAAATGAAATACGTGCGAGCAAGCGCTGATGTCCCAAGCCTCATCGAAACTGAAATCAGACTTTACACATGGTTGCCTAACTCACCACTGTTGTTCATTAAAGAAAAGAAAAAAAGAAGACGGCACCAGAACTGACAAAAGTGCTCGGTGTAGCCTTTTTCCTTTGAGGAGCGCACTGAGAGACAAAAGCCATGACCGGCGATCGGTGGACTACGTCCGGTCAAAGTTTAATTTTTCATGTCGCCTTCTCGCGTTACAAAATAATAAAAAAATTAAACTGAAATCAATAGATGATGGTAGAGTTGTATTTTTTGCGTATGCGATACTTCTACAAGATGTAAACGAAATCGAAAACGTGATACAAAATGCGATAACTGACATTAATAATTATTACATAAGGGGATAAGAGCAGAATCGAAGGCATTTCTAAGTGCTCTTTGTAAAAACCAACCCTATGTTTTAATAAGCAGCCAGTTAATTACCAGACAGCATCCTCAGAGCCATGCCATAACTTTACTACAGAGGGGTTCTACTGTATTAGTAAATAAACAAAACAAAAATAAATATACTGCCAAAGAATACAGCCTTCTATGCGCCATGCATTTCACCTAGCGAAGCAAGAAGAAATTTGGGACATTAGAGTTTAATTCCACATGTGTCTGCAACTGGTGGCTATCACACGCAAGTCTGACAGCTTGGATGAGCTGTCTTATATAACAGAAGGCATCTCATCAATGATGCTGACATTGATGCAGTAGCGTTCAGGGCCTCAAGTGGCAGCACTGGGGCCATTGGCTGTGAGTGAAAAATACACAAAAAAGAAAAAAATCTCGAGAAGCAACCTAGGGTGTAAGAGGGAGAGCAACCTCGGTCCACAACCCCCCCCCCCCCCCCCCCCCCCCCCAGCACCTGCCATTGCAGGTCGCTGCACCACTGCAGGACTCCAGCGGTTCTATGAATGTAAAGTGGAGAGTGACCAATTCCACATATATGTCGGCATTGCCCCAGTAGCACTGTCGCGTCACACCCTTAAAGGGGAGCTGAAAGGGTTTTTTGAGAAATCAAGGTTATCCAGGAATCCGAATCTATGAAGTTTCTAGATAAAGCATGCAAAATATTTTTGAACTAGCATTTAGAATGGTGAAATAATCGTAGATTAAAATCGCGACGATGTTCAGGCTTCTCCTCACTGCGCTGAAGAATGCGGGGAAGCTCGGAGAGGCGTCATTATCGCCGAAATTTCAAATGTCCACTGCCTGCTGCTTTGCGGCATCTGATGCCGGCAAACAATGCTTGGTGAACTTCAGTTTCAATGGCATTGACTTCCTTCCATGAAACAAAGTTTCTTTGATGGGAAAGCAATGCCGTCATACGTGACACCATTACGCTGTGCCCTGCAGAGAAGCCTGAGTGCCGATGCCATTTTATTCGGTAATTATGCCACCATTTCAAATGGTAGAGCAAAATGATTTCCCAGGCTTTACCTGCATGTCTGACACATTCGGCCCTTATAAACTCATTGAATCCTAAAACTACTTCAGTGGCCCTTTATGGCAGAATTTAAGTCAGATTTTTCCAGATCTTTGTTCAAAGGCTGTTTGACCTTGAACACTGATGCTCAAACCAAAACTGAATCATCACTGCCCAGCCATTCTTTTCTTTAATGACCACTATTTTGTTTATTTTGTAACTGAACATAACTGCACGCCTCACACTATTCTCACCTATACCACTCATTACACTGTCATGTACTCGAAGCTTATGAAGCACGTGCTTGAACCAAAATTTCTTTCTCAGAGCAGGCAAGGAATGGAACAGCATTTTCTATCACACCACTGCCATCGTCTACCAATCAGCTTTTGTACAGAGTGTTTCAAGCCATTTTACTCGACAAATACTGGAAATTCTTGTTCAAACTAACTCGGTTAAGACAAATTCTCGGCTAAGCCTAACATTATGAAAACATATGGTTGGTTCCCCATAGACTCAATGTGAAAAAAAAAAAATCCACTTAAGACGAATTCTTTCACGTGTCCTTTGGTCAGAACGAACTTCCGCAGCGACCGCGCCATCCGGCGGCTCCACGCAATGGCTCTCGCACAGCTTCCGCGCAGTACTCGTGAGGCAAGCGTGAGATGTAAAAAAAAATATCGAAGAACGCTTCCTCGCAAGAAAACATACCCCGCAAGAGAGCTTCCCCGCATTGGCCCTCCCCAAAGGTTGCTTCCCCGCGCCATCGCGCGAACGTGCGGGGAAGTGCCCTTGCGGGTGTAGGTAGGGAAAACGAGGCTCCTGCACGCCGGTCAGCGCGCCACAGCGATCAGGCGTGGTCCGATCTCAGCTCCGCGCGAGCGAGCATCATCGGCTGCGCGTGGCCTCCAGGGGACGAAAAGGTGCGTAGGCACAGCCAGTTCGTTGGCGCGTACACAATTTGACGGAAGCCTCATTTTTACCTTATGCAACATCACAACACACCTCACATGGACCTGCACTTATAAATGATGGTGTATTTGGAGCCATTGGGAAAGCAGAAAACAAAAGAACCCAAATAAGGCATGGCACAAGGGAGAGGAAAAGAGGCTACAAGAAATATGAACTAAAGGCCTCCGCCGCATTCAAGTAGGATGGCATGAGCTTGCGCCATCACTTTTCAGCTCACTTCAAGCACTGTAGTGTGCAGTAAATATGCTGTCTTTGCAATTTATGTTTGCACTGCAAGGTAATTTCACTCATTCTTCTCACATAACAGATGTTTTGACTCACCTAGCATGCTCACATGTCCCCTGTCAAAGCACATGGAATCTGCCAAAAATGCTCTTCATACCAAACCGATAACTCTCACAAACTTTTTCTCCCACTCACAAGCACAGCATCGTTTTCCTCTGCACCGTAACCAATTGTGAAAAATTTCCTACTGCGGTTACTGACCCTCTTAAGTTATTGCATCAGAAGCATCACTGGGGAAAAAAATGTGTCGTCGGTCATAAGATTCATTGATTGGCTGGCTGGAGGGAAGTGATCACACCAGACCAGAAAGGATGTCACTCCCAGTAAAGGAGTGATGATGAGTACTGACAATCCCAGTTACTGAGCTCCACTGGAGCCTCATAAACCAAAAAGAGCTGCACTAGACTGGTCACAGTCAGAGGGCACTCGGTTTCCTAAAAGATCTGCAACTCACAATAGCTTTAAAAACACCACTTACAGAGTGAAGCAATGAGCAAAAGTGCCATGTGCAATAAAAAATATCCACTAACTGCAAGTCTTTCACCTTCCATAATAACAGTATTAAAAAAAAAAAGAAGCAATTCAAAAGATGTGAGACTTCATAAGTTGTCAGCAGCATGACAGCTCGACAGCGAGACTTGGCATCCATCAGTGGTCCACAAAAAATGTGTGGCACACAAAAAGGACCACCAAAGCTTTTCTTTGCTTTGACCTTTGCAACTCAGTCTTCCCAGTGCACATCAACTGGTGTGACTTTCGCTATCTCGATTCCTAGAGGTATTGCAGGATCATATGACGGCAAGCTGTTATACAAAGCAAGTGCTGACCCTTCTTTGTCCTGCTCTACCTGCCATCAGTAACCAGACAACAAATGACCTTTGACCTTTCCTTCCATTACGCCTACATTCTCAGTGAAGCTTTTACAATTGCAAGTCCCCACAAAGCTGCATTGTTTTAAGTCCCATCAAAAAAAAAGAAAGGTGATGCTTCTCCACACAGCATTGGCGCATGCAAAGAAACTGAACTCAAGAGAAGCAGGGGACACCACCTAAAAAGCAAAACAATAAATGAAAAACCAATAACCTATAAAAAATATATATATGTCTGGAGAGATTCAAGAGTGTTCTAATCACTGGTCTCTAGTTAAGTCATCAAACTCTCCTTTCATTCTCCATGAAGAAGCAGTCCTCGTAGAAATGTACAGAGACTGTGGAGACCAATGTGAAGAACACACAATGTTAAATGAATCCCTTAATGCCCTGCAGCTACAAAGGCTTCACACACTTGCAAAAAAATACAACACAGGATCAAAACAAGTGTCTCACCCCATCTGATGCACCTTTCAGCAGCTGGACAAATTTCTTTGTGAGAAGGCCAAGGGAGGTGTCGTACCGATTGCGCTCTGAGCGACCTGCATGCAAAGGAATTCAGTTGCATTACGAGATTCACAGAATGCCACCTGACAGATCCAATCTGACAATGTATAATGTGCCCTCCCACCTTGCAATTTGAATTCAGAAATCTTACTCGTGATATTAAGAAGTAGATAAGAAAAGGTGCTCATTATGATCTATATGACAGAAACCAATAGCCACTGAAACCAAGGTGCACAGGGAATTTTTTTTCTCAATTTGTGGCGTTAATTAATTGGAGTAACAGTGATCTATATGACAAACCAATAGCCACTGAAACCAAGGTGCACAGGGAATTTTTTTTCTCAATTTGTGGCGTTAATTAATTGGAGTAACAGTGATCTATATGACAAACCAATAGCCACTGAAACCAAGGTGCATAGGGGATTTTTTTTCTCAATTTGTGGAATAAATTAATTGGAGATTAACGGTGTAATGGGGCAGATTTGAAGGAGAAAGCAGGTGACTTTCCCCCCAAGTGATAAAATTTTCCTGAGAAAACCACACTGGCCACATTTTTTTACAGTGGAAAAAATAATAATTAAGAAACGAATTATGCAAACCGGACTTCTGCCAGCCCCTAACTGCCTTATAGAAGAGTTAAGCATGAATCCCCCCCCCCCCCCCCCCCCCCCCCTTCGCATGAGATGCAAGGTGTGTAACAATGAAGCAGACAGCCGTACAATGCCAAGGACAGCAGAACAAGCCTCTTCAAGTTTTATTTTAAAAAATACCAGAGCTGGTACCCACACCAGCTCGTAGCAAAACCTTTGCCATACAAACGCTGCTTGCAATACAACAGCCACATGCAGAGCAAAGCAATGCCAAACTCCAACTAGTGACAGCAAGCGTGCAGGGCAGAACATACTTTTTTGGTGCGAGCTTCCAGCAGCGTTGGCCAGGCGCCCCTTCTTGGCTGCTGCTGGTGCCTTGAAGGCAAACGGCTCGGGGGACTCCATGTCTAGCCGACGCTTGACCTGAAACCACCACAGTGGGGACCCAACGCTCAGACATGTGTGCCTCTGGGTCAGCACTCTCACGCCAGCCCTGTTCTCCACTGTTTACATTCACTCACATGGCGGCCACTTGTCAGCATATGTTGAGAGGTGTGCGCTGGTGCATTTATTTTCAACGCGGGAGTGTGTACAGGGCTAGATTTGCGTCGCTAAAGCATCCCCGGATAGGTCTGACCGCAGAACATAGGCAGGTGAGTCAGGTCCGACGGCCGCGGTAAGAACGAGCGGGCCACGCGTCGCACATGGCGATCGACGTAATGCGTATCGCGGCAGCTGCTACTTCGAAAACAGTGCCACACCGCAGAGCTTTCATCGCGATGTCCCGTTCAGGCAGCCAGCTCGTGTGGCCACGTTCGGTGGCGGCGGGCCACGCGGGAGGATCAAGGGTTCCATGTGCGTATCGCGCCACCGCGGAGTCCCGAAAAACGTCGCGGCGGCAGAGAGGGCGTGGGAAAAAACTGAGACCCTCCGCCGGCGCCCGAGCGTGTCGGTTCTCGCCGGTCAGAATACAAACAAACAGAAAAACGCTTTAAAAGGGCGCGGCGTCGACAGCCGCGGGCTCCCGAAAATCGCCGAGCGCAGCAGCTGATCGCGAGCAGGCCACGCAGGCCGGCCTCGGGCATCTGCGCAGTGCTCTCGCGAGTCCACGCCACGCACACACGTTGCCCGCTTCGCCCACCTAACAATGCGCTGCGTCTCACGTCCCGATGCGAAGCAGCTGCAACGGGCCCTGCACACCGGCAGAGTCCCCGGATCGGTGCGATTCCCTGAACCGACTGCCACGCACGGGGCGGGTGCTTTTTCGGCCCGCACGAAAACGTAGCCGCGGCGGCCGGACGCACACCTGCCCTTAGGGGTGACAGACAAGAGCAATGCAGGCACGCCGCCGCGGTGACACGACTTCGATCGCGAGCTCGGGCCGCGAGTTCCCGCTATTTCCCGCCGTGGCGGAGGTAATTAGCCAAGAGGGACGGGCAGGGGCACCAGCGAGGCGCAGGTGAGCAGCGCGAAACCGCGGAAGGCGACGTGCACGCTGGTGGGGGGGATGGCGGAGGGGGGACACGTTACAGCGGACACGGCGTGCGCCGCTGCTCGCATTGTTCTTCCGGGACATGCATTACGTTCGCGCTTTGGGACGGACTTACGAACGACGAGACTGCACACAGATCAAGAACGGAGTTTTTTGGTGGCTGCCGCCGGCAGACCTCAACGGCCACTTCGCGTGGCCGCAGCCCCGATGCCGCGGGGGAGGCAGGGCTATTGGCGAATAAAGGGCGACATTTCCAGATCCCAACGGTTTCGTAACGGTGTCTGCCGTTTTCCAAGCTCACATCGGGGCGAGGGGCTGCAATTCGGTAGGGTCCGAGCGCCGCAAAAAGTCGGCCTGTGCGGAAGGTCCCCAGGCCCGATCGCGGAAGTCGTTTGTAAACAAAGGAAGCCAAAGGGCAGAGTGCCCGCGAAATGCCTTTCCGAGACTGCGCCCAGCCGGCCTTTCAACGGCCCCGGGTCAAGCCCGAGGTCCAATGGGACCTCCAGTGACCCACCTGGTTCCTTTCGGCGGGTGGCTTGGCAGGATTGCGGGCTAGGTAAAAGTGGTCGGGCGTCTGTCCGTACTCGTCCATCACAATGGCAGCCGGCGGCAGCTGGCCCGGCTTGACGAGCGAGCGCCGCGATCCGTCCGATTCCTTGGCCGTGGGTGTCTTGAAGCTTCCGCTGGCCATCTCCGGGTGAATGAAGTCCACCTGACGCGTGGAGATCATCATCCCTCGACGCGATGCGGCCCGCACTGCCGGCAGCCGGCGCCCAGCACAAAGTAGGCTTCCGCTACGCGGACATGGTGGACTCGAAAAAACGGCCTCGAAACGAGTAATATGAGCTCTTCTATCAAAACTGTGCCATGATTGCTAAAGCAGATGGACCAGAGAGTCGATCCGACAAAATCTGAAGCAGGAACAACGAGTTAAAGGGACCGGATGACTTCGATTTAAAAGTCCGCTGCGGACGGTATAACGTTCGGCCGTTTCGCGCAAAAAAAGCGCCGCGTACAAAGACGCGCGCTCTCGTCGTATTTCGCGCGAAAATATTCCCGCCAGAGGGGTGAGGCAGTTTGCGGTGCACGGTTCGCCGCGTCTTGCTCCTAAATCGGCCCAGAGTGTCATATTCTAATAAAATTTTGGTCGCATTTTGAAATCAGTCATTTAATTTGTTACACTGACCATTACGAGCAATCATTTAAGCGAAAATTTTCGGTTATTTTGTGAAACGAACCGGACAGCTGTGGGAACCACGGAGCAGACCGGTGTAGTTTCTGTTTCTCTAAACTATTTTCTGCGTGAAAGTGAAGGTGCCTTGCAAAATTATGAGAGATTCCGAGCGCCATGTATCAAAACAACATATTGTCCTGGAAAGAAACTCACATTTAACGTAAACATTTTGCCTTCCTATCGCAGTGACTCTGGCAAGAGTCGTCTGCTTCCGACCGGCCCCGCCCACCGTTCGTGTTTCGCCGACTGCCATTGGCCCGCCCACAACCAATGATGCAACAGGGCCTTTAAATATGGCGGCGGTTGATACTCTTGCGCACGACCCCCTCTGCTCTTGCGATAGCGTGGTTGATCGGAGTTCGGAAGCTCGCAGAGGTAGGCCAAGGCTAGCGAGGACAGCCAGGTCGTCACGTGACGGTACCGTCGTGACAGCTGTGTGTATGACAGCGGCTTTCGGCGTCGCGGTTCGGGCTATGCGGTGGTGCGATGACCGCCACCTTGGTCTGCGATGTGTCGGAGAAGAAGAAAACCGACAAGCGTGTCCACTACGCCCCCTTGGCCGGCGGCCAGAACCCTCCGGGACGAAAGAGGAGCCTCTGCCGTAAGCGCGCGCGGCTCGCACCGCGCCTGAAGTTCCGGCGCGCTCGCGCCTTGTGGTGGTGGTAGAAGTGCACTGTGCGGGGAAACGGTCTTCCGCGCAGAATGACATTGATCTAAGTTGCTTCTCGGCCGAAAGCACATCGCTAAGCACGATGTGACATGCGCGCATATGCCACGTTCCGCTGTGTGGCTCTGCGCGTCTGCTCGGCTCTGCCGTCTGTTTTCATGCGGACGGAAGTGCATCTTCACGGGAAGTAGTAGGTGCGCATGTTGGCGCCACGGATACTGTGCTGTGCGAAGCTACCATATGTTCTGAACATTCCTTTGCCCATACGCGCGAGGGGTTTTCGAAAACAAGCTTCCAGTTGCGATTTTGCCGGCAGCAGTGCGCGAACGTGCATCTGCGAGCCTAGCACCAACTGCCCACGTATTGCATCACAAATTTCAACCGTCGGACGGCTTTTTCTTCGAGTGTCGCGCGGTGATCTGGCGGTCAGTTCATACCCCTGTCGTTGAGGTGCACGTACTGTGTACTACTTTGGCGAAAACACTTCGCGTGGTCGTTGCTCCCACGCATGTAACGAGGAGCCCTGGGAGAAAGCCGGTCGCAGCCCTGCAGAGTGCTAGTTTCGGGTTTAGCGTTCGGGTACTGGTGCACCGAAAGGCGACGAAAGGGATGTTTTTTTAACTGACGCGAAAGGAATATAAGATACTGCGGCTAAAAATGCAACACTCCTTTCTTTCTGTAACTTGCCAGAAACGGCTGCAGGAGACAGCAGTAAACGCTGTGTAGGTCATTTTTGAGCTTTATCAACACTATCGCTCATGCTCTGCTAGGAGGACTGAGTACCAGAAATAATTTCTTGAAACGAGCATTAAAATACGAAATAACTTGATTACTGAAAGGACAAAACGGGCCAGTGGCACTGTTCTCATCTGCCAAGCTCCATCATTATTGCTGTACGTGAAGAAAAATGAACTCGCGTGTACTTGTCCCTCGTCAAATTGTTTTGGTGAGCAGTCATCAAATCAAAAAACAGCTCACTTTTTTCAAACAGGCGAACTCGTGGTGCACAGATTGTTCTCTTGGCCAACTTCATGTCTTCTAGCCTCTTTCTTTAAGCCTGTGGATCAACAGATCGCAGGGTGCAGTTTCAAAACTTTGAGTAGGACGTGAGAGACCTGGGCAGAGGAAGAACTGGCTGACAGAAATTTGGCGTGACTCTTAAGGATGCAACGTTTGCCACCACTTTGTTGCCCCAATGCATGTGCTTACCCTGAGTAGCTGAATGTGAATTAGCCTTGTAAGGAAAACCTGCGGTTGAAACCTGTGGTTGATGCTTAATGAAATGAAAACATGGACAGCACTTTTTAACTCATGGGATTTATTTTGTTGCAGAAGAGAGACAGGGAGAGAGTTTAATGAATACAGGAGAGGTCTGCCTGGTTATGAGCCTAGCATGCTACTCCAATTTTGTTGCAAGGGTGGCAGTTTGGGCTAGTTACTATAGTTCTAAATACATACACTGCAACAAGATGAAAGGAGCAACACCGCAGACACTAGACCACAACTGATGTTTACCGTAAGTAGTGTGGAGAAAACACGCATAAACAAGGGGTAAAACAGTTTCATATAAATATATGCGCATGTGACATGCTTATGGAATGGCACAGTTTAAATACCAAAGCTCAGCTGAAAGCTTCATATAATAAATGTAGTATGCCACAACTGTCTGTCTTTGGAAGTATAAAAGAGGCTTTAAAGAGCTCGGAAGAGACCACTGTCAAACATTGCGGAGATCGATATCATCTACTTGCTGTTTACTACCCAGACTGTGTGAGGCACACTAGTAAAAATTCATTACAGCAGGAGCTCGCAAACTATGTGTTCACGGGACTTGGATTCCTTGTAGCGCTCTCGGAGCTCCTCGAGCAGCTGATTCCATGCATGCCTCATGTACCACTTTTTCTTTTACCGCTTTTTACTTGGGGACTTAAGTTTATAGTTTATTGCACATTAGAATACAAGTTAAACACATACAAGAAGTTAGTACTGTAGGAGGTCCTATGGTTAAAAAAACTGTCAGGGGGACATCCTTTAATAAAGTACAAAGACAGTGGTCGTTAGTTACTGTCACGTGGATATACAATGGCCTCAGTAATAACAACATAGTTAGTAAAGAAACTAAAAAAGTTAGAAATCACTGCGGCGACCCGCATTGGGAGAATGCGAAAGCATTGACGCCTCCTTGGCACTCGTCGCCTTTCTTTATCATTTTGTCTTTGTTTGTGAATTAATTTAACTGCTGAATTAGCATAATTGTCTTATGCTTTAATTAAAGATTGGTTTAATTGCTCCAATTATACTTTCTTTCACTCAATCAACCATTTTGGTTTTTCAAATATGGTGCTGTGGTTGCTTTCCTGTCCACTTGTTATATCTCCGTCCAGCCTATTGAACCGTCGAATGGTTTTTGCCGATAATTAACTAATTAATCTATGTCAATGAAACTTTTTTGTTCAATTAATTATCACACATCAAATACATTTCAATTCACCAAACTTTATTTTCACTCTTTTTCCACTATTTTGCCATCCACGGCTGTATTCTTGTCCACTCACTTCAGACATTGATGCTATTTCGACGGTTTTTTTTAACATTTTTGGGTCTAATTAATTAACTAATCATTCTATTGACATAATTTTTTGCACATCATCCTCTTTCGATTACAACCACTAGTTTGATGCTATCTCTTCTGGGAACATCACAACTGCTGTGGACACGTTGGTGACACGACCCCGCCGACGTAGCCTGGAAATGTTTTCGCATTAATAACACATACGAAACACAGCAACGAGCGATATGAGTGGAGTATATAACAATAGCAAAGAATAACAGACAAAATAGCATCATGGTGCGTAAAAACTAAATCTTGATTCACAAGGCTAAATATATTTTAATACAGGTAAGAAAAATGAACTCTTGGGCAAGGTTTTAATATCGTGTGGTAAGGAATTCCATGAGGTTATACCAGTGAATATTGCGGAAAGTTTTCCATTGTACATACTTTTGGAAGGAGCACATTTAGACGCTCGGAAAACTTAGTTTCATTAGTCTCATTAAAGTAATGGTTGGGGAAGTTCTGGGTCACGATGAATAACCCGATAAACAACTGATTTCATTTCATTTATTTTTCCCTTAAAGGCCCGAGGGCATCACATAAGGGGGGAGCACACTCAAGATTTGTACCAATGAAGACAAGGCTAAGAGGCGGAATCTTTAGAGTGGAATGGAATAGCAGCCAAATGGGCTATATGTCATTAGTCTATGCACTTGGCGCATACTGTAATTGCTCGTAGCAGGCTGTTTTACCATACAAAAATTATTTGTTGAGGGGCTTTGCATTTTCTTGCATGAAAGCCAAGGCATCTGGAGCTCCACAGCACCTTTCGAAAGCCACCGGTGGTTCCCCGAGGGCAAAAAACTGTGGGGAGACACTTAACTCACCTTAAGAGTGGAATTGCAATGGCAATATATTTTACATTTGTCACAGCTTCTGTTTCAACTTCTCTATGCGTGTTTACATCAATTTGTCTGCAGTTGTCAGTCCACTAACTTGTTAGAGTTTGTGTTAGTTTGGGGCGTGGGAGCCCCGTGAGCTTGTATAGCTCTTATAGCTCTGCAGGAGCTTGTATAGCTCTACAGCAACCGTAGAGCTGGTGTTCTCTAAAAACCAATCATAAAATGCTAGAAGCCCTAGGAAAGCCTGTAGAGAGGTCTTGTCAGCCGGTTTTGGTGCGTGAAAGATTGCGTAACCTTTTCTTCGGCCATGT
The DNA here is from genome assembly GCF_055824585.1 of Amblyomma mixtum. NCBI lineage: Eukaryota > Metazoa > Arthropoda > Arachnida > Ixodida > Ixodidae > Amblyomma > Amblyomma mixtum. The sequence goes on from NC_143012.1 coordinate 149,419,335, forward strand.
GAACACCTTGAGAGTCAATCTTATGTCCTAGAAACTTGGCTGAGTTGATGCCGAAGCGGTCTTTCTCTTGCTTGAGGTGTAGGCCTTTCTTGCTTAGCCTAGACAGGACTTTGTCTAGACGCTGCGCATGCTCTGTAGTGTCCTTAGTACCGACAATATTATCACCAAGATAAACACTCACCCCTGGAATTCCTGCCAGTGTTGCCTCCATCATACGCTGGATGATGGCTGGCGCTACAGATATTCCGAAAGGCTGCCGTTTTACCCTGAACAATCCCTTGGTGGTGTTGACAGTGAGCAATGCGGCTGTCTCGTTGTCGACCTTTAGCTGTTGATAGGCTTGGTAGAGGTCCTGCGTTGAGAAGATGGTACCACCACGGAACTTTGTGAATACCTCCACGGTTGTTCGTAGCAGGTGCGCCGTCTTCTTGACCACTGCATTAACAGCACTCCTGTATTCGTCACAAATGCAAAATGTCCCGTCCCTTTTGCGGACCCACACTAAAGGTGTGGCCATTCTGGCATGTTGCGTCGGCTCCAGGATGCCTTGCTTTTGCAGACGGTCGATCTTTTCTTCCATTGGCTCTTGGTGGGCTATAGGTACTGAACGTGTGTTACAGAACTTTGGTGTTGCGCCTTCTTCCAAGTCTAAATGAACCAAAGGTCCCACGTAGCCGTCGATGTCTTGCTTAAATACATCAGAATGGTGTGCGAGAACCTCCCGGAGCTCTTGACTTCGCTCAGCGACCTGGTTAATTCCGCGCACGCAGATGTGCAGCGCCGAAAACCAGTCACGTCCTAGCATGTTGCAGCCAGTTCCTTTCATCACCAGCAGAGGCAGCACACAGTCCTTTGACTTAAAGCGGACACAAACTTGTGCCGATTTGAGGGCGTGAAGTTCCTCTCCTGACCAAGTGCGCAAGGCAAGGGGTTCCTTCGAAAGCTTCGGGACGGTCGTTGGCCATGTCTGGTGGTAAACAGCCTCGCTGATCAGAGAAAACGATGTGCCTGTGTCGACTTCGAATGTTAGGTGCTTTAGTGGCACTATCACCATCAGCAGTGCTGGCTATGTGGGGCCACGTGCGGAGTAGAATAAACCTAGTTGATACCTGGTTCCCGGCCTGTTCGCTTCGTCCGTGTCGCACTCCATTTCATTTGTAGGGAACTAAGTCTCTATCCCTCTACAGGTGCCTTCCCTCGACTTCAACAAGACATTTGGGGCAGGATTTTCGCCCACTTACTACGTGAAGCTCGTAGCATGGATCGCTATGCATAGTGTCATTGCTCGTGGACCAAGCGTTCACACTGCGTGTTCCTTGTCTGGAGTTGGACTTGTCTTCCTTGGTTTTCTTCTTCTGGGCGATGCAAGCATTCTCGATGTGACCCTTCTTGGAACGAAAACAGCATTGCACCGTCCTGAACTTGCAGCTAGCAGCCTCGTGCTAGCCATCACATTGATAGCACTGCTGTTGCTACGGTGAGTTTTTGCATTCCTTTTAGGTTGAGAAGTTTTGTGCACTTCTGCGGAGCTTGTAACTCCCTTGAGTCCTCGCTGCTGCCTTGACGCACTCCCTGATGAGAGGGCCAGGTCTAAAGCACATTGCAAAGTCGAGCCTTTCTCTGCAAACAGTCTCTGTTGTTCGTCACAGATCCCGCAGATGAACCTGTCGCGAAGCAAGACATCCTGGGGCAGCATGGTGGGGTTCGTTACAACCGGTGCATGGCTTTCTGTGAGTGGTGTCGATGTTGCAGACGTCATTAGAACTCCAAAGTTGCAATCGGCTGTCAGATTTCTGAAAGCTGCGACGTAGCTGCTGGTCGATTCCTCCGGCAGTTGGTCATGTTGCAGGGAAACGTAGCGGCTGTACAGCTCAGATGGTCTGGGATCAAAGTGCGTCTGGAGAAGTGTGACTAGGTCTCCATAGCTGACCTCTCCGGGAGTCTTCAGTGTGACCAGCGCACAAGCAGTCTTGAAGGTGTCGGCTCCGCATAGCGTCAGGGGGCACGGGCGCTGTTTTGCTTCGTCGGAGACATCGTTTTCCACGAAGTACAAGGTGAGGCACTGAATCCACTATGACCAATTCTTGCCGTTAAAAGGCTCGATGGCACCATTCAGTCCTCCAGCAGGCGTCGGTGAGACCTCGAACTGCGTACATTCTAAATCCTACTTCTCGTCGCCAGTATTAAAAATTTGTGTTAGTTTGGGCGTGGGAGCCCCACGAGCAGGGAATCTCTCAACACAGTTGCTGGGCTTTTATTGCAGTAGAGGGGGAGAGAGAGGGCGAGTGTAAAAGAAAGCACTTCCGGTGCCGTGGGAGTGCAGGCGGTCCAAGTATGGTGCCTAGTCAGAGGGAATGGGGTATGCATCAAGCGACGGGGCCGTAGGGGTCGGGTGTCATCGGGGGAGATGCCTGCTAGTTTCTTGGAAGCAACTGGCTTGTATGCACAAAGGAGGCAAGGGCCGGTGGAGCGGCCTTGGGCAAAGCCTTGGGTCGCTTGGTCTGCGAACACGACACAACTGCCATTCTCAGACCGCCAGTTGCAGTAGCAATTATCCGATATGATATGACGGTGTCAACATCTACATGCATGATACATATTTTTTATTTCTATTTTTTTCATTCTTCGTTGAACTCAAGCCACTCATGCCTATCTCGACCAGTCAGCAAATTTCCTGGATGGATGGATGATAATGGCTTTACCTTTGTATTGGGCAGCAGCTTGCGCCACCTGGCCTATGATTCCCCCATTAAAATTTTTTCTCTGTTTCATTTTTTTCCTTTTAAAATGTCTACTTTGACTGTCAAATTTGACTGTCTTTGAAATGTGTAATTTGATGGGTGAATTTTCACAAAATCACCCATCCCTTGACTTCCTCCATCAATCTTCTAAGCTCCTTTTAGTGAAAGCCACGCTTCTCTCATCCATTTGTCCATCCTCCCCAGTGCCCTCGGTTCCCTCCGGAAGGGTGGGGCAAAGTTCTGGGCACCTCAAAACTAAGTTTTTTATGGTCCCCATTCCAGTTCTACAGTACGGCCCTAGGTTGCTCATGACGTGGACTGTAATGCTAAGTTACTGCCTGCTAACGATGCTATAGAGAGATGGCAGGGAGATGGGTCTCTTGCAAACACAAAGTGAGCAAGGGAGGAGGAAAGCCTCAGGGAGCTTGCCAAAGTTTCAACAAGAGGCTTCTCTTCGTCTAGGCGAAATGTTCATCATTGATGTGGCTTAAATACGGCCTTAACTTGAATTGAGGACCACGCAGCGAGCTATGGAAAGGAAAACGATAGGTGTAGTGTTAAGAGATGGGAAGAGGGCGGAGTGGGTCAGGGAACAAGCATGACATCCTAGTCGAAATCAACGGGAAGAAATGGGCTTGGGCTAGGAATGTAATGTGAAGGCAAGATAACTGATGATCCTTAAGGGTAGCGGAGTGGATTCCAAGGGAAATGAAGCCTAGCAGGGAACAGCAGAAAGTTAGGTGGACGGACGAGATTAAAGGGACACTGAGGAGAGCTCTATTGATATTTTTTTTATAGCAAAATCCCATAGTTCGGCATTTCATGCCTTTGTTGCCACTTGGCCGGCAGCGAAAGATGCATTTATTTCTAAGAAATTTGGATTCGAAGTTTAAATAGTTTTTCCCGCCGCTCTGATTCAAACTTGGGATTCTGCTATGACGACACAGAACTAAGTGACGTGAAACATGACATTCACATGACGTAACGCAGACTCCGTGATTTCTGGAGGCCAGCAGTGCGGCCCAGCAGCAGCCGAAAAGAAAGCTACCGCCGGCCGCACGTTGAAGGCATCTATCGGCTATTGCGGCCGTCGCTTCGTTTACATTTGCACCGGCGTTTTACCAGCGTTACAATGGATCCCGTTCTCGAAGTCGTCAACGAAGTTCTCGCAAATAGAAGCCTTTAGCATACCGTGTACCTTGTTACCGTTAGCGGAATACCGGGAGCCCCCATACCGCTGAGAGCAAGCGCTGATTGGTCCCGGCGCTGCAGGAGCGCGCGTAGCTATCGGGTACGTGGCGCCATCTGGCGACGTCAAGGAGATTTGCGCATGCATTTGCTGCGCCTCAGTGATTCGTAGCTTCTCGTGTCCTAGTGTTGCTAGAACTATTGGTTCTAGCAACACTGTTTTGTCCTATGACGCCATGAAGCTTGTACTTGCGAGTTTGGCCTGTGGCGGCGATACCTGTATTTTGGTTCTTGCTCTTTTCTATGTTACAGGAGCTTTGTTGTCAGTATGAATGGCGTTTTTGTAATCAGGAGCTGGTATTCTGTCGATGCAAGTCAACTTCAATTTCTCCTCAGTGTCCCTTTAAGAGGTTTGCAGGGATAGTGTGGCCGCAGCTGGCATAGGACAGGGTTAAGTGGGGAGACATGGGAGAGGCCTTTGCCCTGCAGTGGGCGTAGTCAGGCTGATGATGTTGATGAAATAGGGCCTTCACTTCGAAGAAGAAGGCCTGCACATAGGGAGCTGTGACAGGTGGCATGGTATGACCAGTTGTGCTGACCTGGATAAACTAGAGCTCAATTGAGCATTAAGGCCGAAGAAAATACCGTGAAGCAAAGAAAAAAAAAGGAAAGGGGTAGAGAAAAAGAGGGGAGGGGGGAGAGAGAGCAAATGGTAGCAGGTGGTGCAGAGCCTAATGTAAAAGTAGGTGAAAATAAACAATAATAAAAGAAAGGGGAAATGGGGGAGGAGAAGGGGGCGAATAGGGAAATGAGCAGGGTGAAAGAACTGATAAAGAGGCATGTGCAGCACTAGAAAAAAAAGTAATTTTTTAGTTTTTCTTTTGCTTGGACTACATGCAGGATCTTTTTAAGAATTACGTCAGTGCCGGAATGTACTGGAGAGATTATAAGTTTTCTTTGGAAATGTTGATCCCTGCTGGTTGTAAGGCTTTAAATTTGTGGATTAGGAATGCCTCTCTGTACCGCGTGTTCTGTATTTATCTGTCTAGGTTGCAAAAAAATTCACCTGTGCAAACTATTGGCCTGTTTGGGCTCAATCACCGACCACAAGGCAGCTTGTGATATTCTGTGTTTTCCGCTAAATAACTTAGCATCGGAACTTGCCTGGATTGTCCAGCATCAGTGAAAAACTGCAGTCGGCTGCGCTTAGTTTTCGTCGAAGTGAGTGGAATAGCCAATTTTGAAGGCTGTGTCATCTGGCAAACTGCGAGGCAGCCAGTGTCTCTGCTCAGAGTTGGGTGGGTCTCGCAGTTCCCTAGATGATGCAGCCTTGAAGCAAAAAGTGTGTCGAAACAACCAAATGCGGTAGTGCCAACACAACATTGTAAGAGAAAGTGAAGATAAAGAAGCGGGAAAGCTGTGATGAAAATACTAGCTTGGAAGAAAGAGAAAAAAAAGAAATGTAGGTATCGGCTAACAAGGAGAAAACAAAAATAAAACAGGACCAGCAGGAAATGTAGGCAGCACATAAACACAGTGCAATAATAATGCGGTTTTAAACAATGACCACATATGCATCAACGCCCATTATTCACAGTAAAAAAGTACAAAACACACACACACACAAAATAAAACGGGAGACAAATTAAATACCAGTAGCTGAGTGGATGAGTTCTTGAAATTTAGTATGTTGGATTTGGTGACAGTGGTAGATGACAAGTAATTCCTATCTACTATTGTGCTCAGAATGAATTACTTAGAGTCAAGCAATGTCTGCCACACGATGCGCTTTGCCAGTGTCCCCTAAGAGGAAGAGCTGTATCTTTCTGGCACTCACCTGTGAGGAAGAAACATACAGCCTAGAGAAATGATTTGAACTTAAATTGAGGACAGTGCAGAGAGCTATGGAAAGGAAAATGACAGGTGTACTAATGTTAAGAAACCAGGACGGAGCAGAATGGTCAGGGAACAAATTGAAGTTAACTATTTCCTTATGTTAAAATTGCAAGCTGGTTTGGTTAACATGTTTGAGCGGTTAACAGCGCAAAAAAAAAAAGCAAGGACGATGGAAGCACTCATTGTGTCTTCTCTTCCTTCGCCTTTGTTTTTTCGCGCTGTTAACCACCCAAGCACGTCTTTTCTTAACGGCAGTCGAGATCTTTGAATTTGAAAGATGGCACGGAAACGGCCCATTCTGCATGATTCAGGTCGCTTTTGAACCAGTAACCTTATCCAGTATGTTGCAAGAGAACTGTACTTCCCACCAAACATGTCATCATGGAGTAAGCGTGGCGTCCAACGTGGCCCCCCTTGTCTCGCACCGACCCTGATAAGCAGTGGCAGTGTTCTCGTGATTCCGCAGCATTGACACTTGACTTTTAAGGCGAAAGCCTTTAATGCCTCATGCTGTCGTTTACAATCCGTGTCTGCAGCCGTGTCTGCAGCCATGTCTGCAGCCATGTCTGCATCCATGTCTGCATCCGTGTCTGCATCTGTGTCTGCATCTGTGTCTGCATCTGTGTCTGCATCTGTGTCTGCATCCGTGTTGGCAGCTGTGTCAGCAGCTGTGTGGACAGATGTGTGGACAGATGTGTCTGTGTTTGGACGGGTGTCCACCAAGATATGTGAGACAGTTACTGTGTAGTTTCCTTTCCTCAAATACAATTTTCATTTTCTTCATTATGGCCCTCTTTGTCTTCTTTCACTCCCACTTCCTCCCTTCCTGTAAGGTGTGGTTAAGGTGTCCATGGAGATGACAGAGAATTACAGTGCCATTTCCTTTCCTCAAAAAGCGTTGTGTTCAAAGGGCAATTGGCATCGCGCTGAACGGATGATGGGGTTCCCTGGACTCCCTGGCAGCGCTACAACACGCTGTCGCGTTCCACTCCTAAAGGCGAAGCTTAAGCGTCATTAATTAGTAGTTAATTAGTATTTAGTCGTTAATCAGTAATTAGTCACTAATTAGTGATTTGTCATTACTTCGTCAATTATGTGTGATGTCATCCAGTGGTGACGTCACCAGTGTCACATAGGCAAAGTGGTGAGGAAAACGCTTTCGCCTCTACGCGCTTTAGACAGTCAAAATGCCCCCTGAATTTTTCTAGATGCAAGCGTCAGCTTTGTGGGAAAAAATGACGTCTGTTCGTCAGAGTTTAGTTCAGACAGAGATGACTGCTCTTGAACTGTCGACAGGTGCCCACCTGTAACTTGTGTTTTCAGCGTTGCTGAGGAGATGCTTGCTTTCTGAGCCTCTGTTCAGGTACCACGTATGCTGTGAACAATTCCTTGCACCAGCAATATAACGGACGGAGATTTTGCAGGACAGGCCAGGTTCGTGGCACTCCACTGGGGAGTAGCCAAAAGCTTTGCGCAAAAAATTTATTATTTTTTTTACTGATCAGAAAGTTTGGCGTTAACAGTTCTGTAGCTTTGAATACTCATTTTTGACATAACGCATCATGCATATATTCTGTATTATATATTCTCCAAATTTAAGACTGACTATATTTAATATTTAAGGGAATTTTTAGGTAACACTGTCGAATTTTGCCTGTCAGATTTTTTTTTTTTCATTAGCAATACATATCCTGTTTTTGTTCTTAAGTCATTAAGGAGAGAGCTCTGTTGGCTGCACTATGATGTGCTGCAATAGAGCAATATTTTTGCATTTATGGGTGAATAAATTTACTTACACACCATCCTGAAATTACCAGTTTTCCTGCTGTAAGGAAAGAGTTTATGATACCTAGGCAAAGTCAAGAAGAAATAGGCTTGGGCAGGGCACGTAATGTGTAGGCAAGATAAGTGATGGTTCTTAAGGGAGAGCGTAGCAAGGGGCGGCAGAAATTTAGGTGGGTGGATAAGATTAAGAAGTTTGCCGGGATAGTGTGGCAGCAACTGGCAAAGGACAGGGTTAATTGGAGAGAGGTATGGGAGAGGCCTTTGCCCTGCAGTGGGTGTAGTCAGGCTGATGATGATGATGATGGCCTATATGTAAAGTCTGCCTATCACCCGTGTGTAGAGCGTTGGAATGGCACACTTTCCTGCTCCAAAACCGACACCCCATCGTCATTTCTAGCTGGTACAGCCTATGGTTGAGTGCAAGTAGAGCCACATAGACCGGCAAGGAAGGTGGGGGTGAGCACTTTGCCCAGAATCAGTGGGCTGCTTTCTGTATTAGTGCAAAAGTGCTACTTCAGGAGGTCAAACCAGCTCACCGGTTTGTCTGAAGCTTGACCTTGTGGGTGACCATGGGCAAACCTTAAATTAATAAAATAAATATTGCCATGACTGGGATTCGAACTCTCGGCGGCACGAACAGATCAGCTTCACAGGCCACTGCACGAGAGCACTTGGCTGTCGCCACAGCCGATCACTCCTCGTGTTAAACTGCAACACATTCTTGTGCTCTACATTGCACGTTGTCGTCTGCATCGACTAATACTACTACCAAACTAATATTAGCACTTTGAGCTGTGTGGCAGTAGTGGCGTAAAGATGTACGCTGCATGTGTTGGCGTGGACAACGTTGTGGCAGGAACACTGCACTAGAGCAGTACGCTTTAGCGTTGACAACATTGCTACAGAAACACATCATTGGAGCTTAGGTCGCCAGCGTGCTTTGGGTAAATTGCCACTGATGATGAAAAAGTTGACGCACATAATTGACTTCTTGGGCAAGCGCGCACCTCAATTTCGCTTTCAGGTATGTGGTGGTGGTATCCACCTGCAAAGAGATTGGGGATGTGATCTCATGTTTGGTTGGGAATGGTTAGCTGTTGTATAAAAATAATGTGCGGGCGAAGCAACATGTCCAGGCTTTATTGGCTTAGCTTGACATTTTCGGCGGCAAAATCGCAAGTGCACCCTCAGGCTTGCTCACATAAGTTTGGTCAACCTACGGGCTCACTCAAACTGAGAATAACTCAAACTCATTTAGGCTCACAACTCATTTGGACTCACTCAGACTTGTGACTCATCTGAGGTCAGCCACTCCAACTCGCGATTCACTTTGACTCGCAGCCCATCTGGGCGCACTTACCCATCTCGACTCATCTGGATTACTCACTCATTTTGGGCTCACTCATTCATTTTGACCCACAAATTATGTATTTGTTAATTTATTTATTTATTCGAATACCTGCAGCACCATAGATGGCATTACAGTGGGAGGGAATAACACATAACACCTATGACAACAGGCAACAAACTGATGTACAGACAATGCATCACGACAGATCATCACTGCAGGCCGAGGACAAGGGATTTACAAAGAGGAAGCAAATAAATCATTTGGCGTTATTGACACTGCCTCTTTAGAGAGCCTGTTCCAATCTTTTATAGACCTTAGGAAAAAAGGATACTGGTGCATGTCATTTCTACGGGCAGTTTCCTTTACTTTTAACGGATGATCTTGCCGTAACGAAACACTGTGGTCCATGAATATACAAGTCACGGTTTATGCCAGTCTTACAATGATAAATTCTGTGAAAAAATTTTATTCTCAAAGAATATCTCCATTTTTCTAGTGGCTGCCATCTCAGAGAGTTTTTGTGGATGAAATGCTAAAATTCCTGCTTAAATTATTAAAGACTTATTGAACACCCAACTTTGTACCCTCACTAGTTTATCTATATCTGTTTTGTACCAAGGGTTCTGTACTGAATTTTTGAAATTGGAAAAATTGGAATTTTTATGGCAGTAAGTGGTAATGGTTAACTGTTATGCCTGTTGCCGAGTTAAAAACACTAGCCCAGCAGCAAGCCACGCCCGAGAATAGGATTTGCTTGTCCAATAGTTATGTACAGGTGCCGTCAAAAGTAAATGAAAGGCAATATTAACGAAAAAATTTAATCATTGCCCGCTCAACTCATGCATCCTTGAATACGTATGTGCAGACTGATTGTGATTGTGCGAATTGCACTCTTCACCAACAAACATGGACTATTATGCTTTAGATTTAAAGAAATTAAATTTTTTTGATAAAGTCACCTTCCATTTACTTTTGACGGCGACTGTACTCATGTCAAGGCCTTATTAAAGCACGATCCGAAGTGCTTTAGTTAACAACTTTCTTGTCTGCTTCTTATTATTGGGGTGGTTCTTAAAAAGCGTCACCTTACATCAGGATTACTTCTCTCCTGTTGACATGCCTCTTGTGGCTTCTTATCTCTGCTCTTGTCTGCCCTGCTGAGTTGTGTCCACTTGAGAAGCCCGCAGTGAGCTGTGCCGGTGGCCACAGTTGAAGAGGCACTCCACGGGCCATTCGGCAGGCAGCAGGGATTTTGGCAAGTCTATTAGCGTTGGACTGTGGAGCCTCTTTGTATGCGTAAAGTTCATTGATCATGAGGGGCATGCAACACCTTAGATTTAAATGGCCTGCCTTTACACCATCTACAGATGACCAGAATAGTGAGTTATCTTTCATGACCCAACTTTCTATGTTGTTATACGGGAGCGCTTTTTGATAACTGTTGCCAAAAAATGATGTTCTGAGGCTTTTTTTTTTTTTTTTGCTGTCCTAAATTCACTCTTCTCGAATTTTATTTAGCATAGTGCAAGCTCCCTTGTTGCTGAAAGTACGGTTGTGAATGGCTTTGAAATGGTGTGAGAAAATACTGTTGTTAGGATGATCGAGCTGTTTGGCTAATTTAGGTTTACAAATAAAAAAAAAGAATTGAAATGAATACCAGATGTAACTCGGGGTTTGACGGAAATCAGCCTGGTCAGGTGTGTTCATGGTGGAAATTCTTCAAGTGTCGACCAGTCATTTTAAAAAATGACATTTCAGCCCCTCTACGGGGGCCTTGTTCATAGTGAAAGAAAGGAAATGAAGGTAGGTTATATACGTTTCATGATATGACGTAAGCAGCGGGAGTATATCGAGGGTTGATTGCCTTTGTTGCGATGAAGCGTGTGTGCCGTCATCTGAATATTAAAAGATTGCAGGTAAAGCCTCGTCACCTTGCTCTTTTTTTTCCCCAATTATCTTCATGCCATCCCAGTCTGTGCCATGGCCCTTGGAGATAGCATGATCAGCCAGTGTGTTGGCTGCCACGCGCTTGTTCTTGACATCATTGTGGTGCTGCTATAATCTTTTCAGCAAATCACCAGTTTCACCAATGTAGACATGCTCACAGTGAGCTAAAGGAATCCTGTGCACAATGCCCGGGAACTTCTCCTCCTTTACCTTGTCTCTCTCACTGCAACCATCACATGTCTGGGTTTCCGCGTGGATGCATGGGCAATGTCGACTTCGTAAGATCGTAATATGTGGGATAAGCGTTCGCTTACTCCTGAGACGTAGGCTGTCGGAGTCCTTTTCTTCTGTTGCTGAGGCTGCTGTGGCGGCTAATGAGCTAGGCGATTCTGGACTTTCTGTATAAAGGAACTGGGATAGCCCGAAAATATCAATTAAGGTGGGGTGAGACTTTGAAATCGAGTTTCAAAATTTGGCTGTATAGTAGTAGCAATAAAAGCTATGGTCATAAAATTTGAGAGGAATATTAAAGATAGACGCAACTTGCAGCAGACTCAAAAAATTAGTTTTAAATTTTGCAGTTTTTATTTTTGTTTTTTACTTTTTATACGTTTGTACCTTTTATTTAAGATCTACTACCCACAGAGTGTTCGAATTTTGCACAAAGGTAGCAACAAATGCTTCACAGACGTGGAACTAGAATTATGTTCCTACAACAAAAAATAGATTTTTTACATTTTTTTGCTTTTGTCGATGCATGAAAATTGCCACTTATGACCGTTTTTTTTATGCTAGAAAAAAAAACAGAAATGCACCTAGGCTGTTGATCCTAGTTCCAGTTATGTAACTGCCAATAATTAACACCTCAGAGAAATTTTGTTTGCTTGTGCCCTATAGTTCCCGAGAAAAAGGTACACAAACATCCAGAAATGTTGTTTTGAGAAAAACGCCGGTAAAGTCTGAAAACATTTTTATTCTTCAAAAATTCCCTGGGCTGTAGTCTTTTGAAGTGGCAGCTTCGCCATACCCTTTCTCTTTGTTTCTTTGGTCCTTTCCTTCCTGTTTCGCTTCAGATCTCAGCTTGAAATCTTTTTTTTTTACCCTCCGTCTGTCTAGAGACGCTAGCGTTGACACACACACAGGCCCAGGGGTGGCTCTCGAATGTTTCAGCACCCTTATTCGTGCTATATTTCCATCATTAAAGCATGTAATTGCATCATTGACCGCTGTCTCAACTGTTTTGAGACTGGCAAAGATGGCTTCAGGACACCTCACCCAGAATAATTGTTAGTACATCGACAGCACAAGGGGACAGCGTCAAAGATTAGTGCGCAGCCATAAACAGAAGAGCAACAGAAGGAGCCCTAGTGGCTTACAAATGAACTACTCACAAGAATAAATTCAAAATCGAAACCGAAACCTTCAGAGCATTGACTTTCTGCATGTATCGGAAACGAAGAGACTGCGTTGAGATCACTGTGGAGATTAGTGGTCGAGATACACCCACTTTTCCCGTGAACGTGTCGAAGAAAAAGGAAAAAAAAATATTTTTGAAACAGTGAATACCCAAGTGTAATATATTTTCTGAAGGATAAAGAAATTCTCTATCAGATGATTGAAAAATCTCAAAACTGAATTTTTTGACCAAACAAAGTCTCACCCCACCTTAAGTCACGGCGAACAGTATCCAGATCCATCGCTGTCTCTTTTGGCATAGAACAGCGATTTTCTACCCAGTGGACAAGTGAAGTGACAACGGACTTCTTGTGACAGGACAGACGTAGGGAACTGAAGCTGAGGTACATGCCAGCGTGTGCGTGTCCTTGCAGAATACACTGAATGACATTCCAGGGCCTTCGTTTTTCACTAGAATGTCCAAAAAAGGCAGACGACCATCTGCTTCCTCTTCTGTAGTAAACTGTATAGCCGGTTCCATGCTGGTGAGGTGCAAAAGGAATTCTGTCAGAGCTGATTTCTTGATTATGTAGAAGCAGTTGTCCACATAACAATGGAAGACTATCGGGCGCGGCGTGAAGCTGAAGGGCGTGAAGGGCGCAGAACTCCAGTGGCTCCATTGTCAAGTTTGTATCGGTGACAGAAATTGATGCGCCTATAGCCGTACCCTGGACTTGTTTAAAAATATTCTCCTCGAATGTGAAATAGCTGCTCGACAGACAGAACTGAAGAAGTTGCTGAGGTCTGGAACTTCAGTTGGTGTTCTTTACAGTGGGGTTGCATCTGCCTGGAGCGCATCTGTGCAAACCTTGACGGCCAAATCAGTGGGTACGCTGGTAAAAAGCGACTTCACATCAAATGACAGCAAAATTTCTGTGTCCTCTGTAACTGTGTTGCAACCATGTTGCAGCACCCTAAACTCGTGAAGCATCCCACCACCTGAAAAAGCAACCAGTGCACTGGCGTAAATGACAGTTTCTCTGCACCAGTCAAGGTGCAGAAGCTCTGTTAGGTTCACTGAAGCCGTAGTTTACTCAGTCTCGTTAACATATACAATCGAATTCCACATAGAGTTTGTCACACCATAATGCCAATACTTTTTCCCCAGAATGTGGCTGCCACAACAGTGTGCAGTGAGCATCGCACTTATGGAGTTAAGCCTAAGTTAGAATTGCACTAGACAGATTACAGCATTGTTCAAAAGGATACAAACATGTAGCTAGTCTAGCCTCATGCCGCAAGTAAAGCATGATCTCTTCGGCGTATGCCGCAATTTTAATCGCGTAACTACCTGTGATGGAAGGCTGCGGATATCTGCATCCCTTATGATCATCCCTGAAGTATGGCTCATGGCTGAGAGCTAACAAGAGGGTCGACATGGCAAAGAATATGTTGTATAGATGGGAAGGCACTTAAACAAAAGGTTGAAAGAGCACTTGTACTACGTCAGCAGAGTTGTAACCGGCATCTTGACCTCACAACGCAAGGCAGGCTGGGCAATTAGGAAGTTTGCAGGGATATGGTGGCCGCAGTTGGCACAAGGCAGGGTTGGTCGGAGGCTTATGGGAGAGAGGCCTTTGTGCTGCTGTGGACATAGGCAGATGGTGATGATGGCAACCTTGACATCCTTTGCCAAGATTGCAGGTGCATCCCAGAGATCACAAAATCCAAAGCACTTCACGCACATGAAAACCAAGCAGTGTGTGGGATTACTGATGCAACTGAAGTTAGCTGGTTGGTGGATGAGTATGTCAGTTTCCTTTCTGTATGGCTTTCAAACAAGGAGCTTTTGTTTTTCTGCAGTGGAATGATTTGTCAATATTGTATGTGCCTTCCATTTCAAAAATCATGATTTTTTTCATGCTTGACTAATATTTGCTTTCTTTTTTTCTTTTGCTTTTTGACTGCTTTTGCAGTGACTACTCTGTGTTAGTCTTTTCCTGCTGTGCATCTGGTGGCATGGTCTCTCTCCATTTAAGACTGCTTTTGCTTGCTACACTGTACCCTTTACACCTTCTTTAGCTGTGTTTTTGCTTGGCATTTTAACCCTCTCCTTTGCCCTCATACCTTGAGCATCGCTTTTGACTATGCTTTTAGTGCTTAAAATTATTTTTTGCGCTAATGTGAGGTGATTTTATTTTTCTTTTCTTTTCTCTTGTGCTTCATATTGCATTGAAGAACAGAATCGCCGCTGCTCTCGGCTGTGCTCAGTTTAAAGCTGATGAAGAACCTTTGAGATAAAGTGTCAAAAGCAACTACGGCAATCTCAGATAATGTAAAAGAAGCGGTTTCACATGACTGCAGTCATTTGAGTTGAACATAGTCGTATCTTGCATCACAGTGGTAAAGCCGCGTGTCGGCAACTTTGAGCGTGAACATATAAACATTACAAAACTTTGTGGCAATATCGCAGTGTTCGCATGAGGGCTTCCCTTCTGTGCTCGTGTAATCTGTTCACCATTGTGCCCCTTTGTTGAAGTCATGTGGTGTTGAAATTTTCTGCGGTGCATAAGGGGTGCATAGAAGCAAATTTACTGCACAAAAGTTGGAAATGGTTTGGTTTGGTTTGGTTTATGGGGTTCAACGTCCCAAAGTGACTCAGGCTATGAGAGACGCCGTAGTGGAGGGCTCCGGAAATTTCCACCACATGGGGTTCTTTAACGTGCACTGACATTGCACAGTACACGGGCCTCTAGAATTTCGCCTTCATCGAAATTCAGCCGCTGCGGCCGGGATCGAACCCGCGTCTTTCGGGTCAGCAGCCGAGCACCATAACCACTGAGCCACCTCGGCGGCTCAAAAGTTGGAAATAGCAAATGCGTTGTTGTCTCTGTCGTCTGTGTTCGCCTTGCCCTGTGCACTGCAGTTGTGCTAAACCAACGTGCACGCACGTGTAGCTTTTGTTGACCATGGCTTGATGGCCTGAGAACTAGCACGTGGAAAGCTGAAATAATCTTATGGCAACCAGTGTCCCCTCTCCCCGTACACACATCCCGTTGGCTTAAATGGGCACCTGTCCAGTGACTTTTGTCAGTGTATGTTTCACTGGAGGCAAAGCATACTGTTTGGCTAGTTGGTCCATTCACATCTAGGACTTTATTTCCTTGAGGACATTTAAGGTTTTAGGCGTGCGCTTTTAGAAGCACACTATGATAGATAGAAAGACACTCAGGGTGCAATAGCACCAAGCTAGTTCCTTAAAGTGCTTTCACCAAAGCACTTTAAGGAATTAGCTTTATGAGTGTACACTTTTATTCTTTTTTTGCCTATTTGGTTGCGCATGCTTTTCTGCGTGCTGGTTTGTCTATTCAATTCTGAGTTATTGTTTTGAATAAACTATGGCCTCTTCCATATAAATGATGTGGTACAGGCAAGAAGTTGTTGCACTTTACTGTTTAAAATGAGGTTACGTGTTGAACTGCTAGCCACAGTAACTGCACTTTTATAGTGCTGAACGAAGACACCTTTGTGCTGAAGTTCTGGTCACCATAAAATTCTAGGTGCTTAGAATTTACACCTTGAGCCATAAATTATCAAGTAGAGGGAAGGACTAAAATTTTAGGAATTTTATGAAAACCTGCTTGTTTGTTCGCAAAATATTAACATCCTCCCAAATATAAATTCTGTCTGGCTTTCACATCTTTACACTGTGACTCTACACTGCTTTCGCGGGCTTGAATGTAGTCCCATTCACTCAGGCCTGTCATAGGAAGTCGTTATATCAGCAAATAAGCACATTTTAGACTTTTTAAGTGCTCACACTTGCGAAACAAACAAATAGAAATGCACATTCCCCGGAGGTATATGATATCTGCTATAAAAGGTGGTGGCATCCTAATTGAAACTGGCCTTCCGCATTCATTTTGCGTGCCTGGCTCGAGATGGCTCTACGCTGCTTGTTGCAACGGTTTGCAAATGTAAGCTCCAGCGATTCGCGCCACAGTGCATCCTTCGAGTTAGCCAGAAGTGACATCAAATGAGCTTTGTGCACATACGGTGGCAGTGTGACTGAAGGGAGATATCTGCCAGACTGACATGGGACTTTCAATGGGGCTGAAAGGACTGTTGTGTTCGAAGTGTAAATGACAACCGAGGCGATGGCTGCTCACCAGCTTGTGTTTTGCATAAGCACGTTGCGTGGAACTGCTATGGCTGGCTTTATGTGGTAAGGGCAGCTGTTACCATTGGCTCCAGAATCTTCTATTAAGATGCATGCTATCAACTGTGGGGGAGCTAACCACTGTTGAGGGTACATTGCGGGAAAGCGAACCGTAGGGGACGAGTGCGTCCCCATTACAACCTACCGTGTGATACAGTGCCTACATTTGTGGTATGCCTCGTAGCGTAGCTGCGATGAGCTGTTCGTTTTTTTGTATTGACATAGTTGCACTGCTGCGCCGTGTCTGCTGTGCAGGGCGGTTTCCGTCTCGGTACGTGCTCAGCCTGCTGCTCTTCTGGGGCTTCTTCCTGCTGTATGCGCTGCGCGTCAACCTGAGCGTGGCCATAGTGGCCATGGTCAATGGCACAGCAGTGCTGGCGGCAGGAACCACAGCCCACGGTGCGGACTGCCCCGCCCCTGACGGCTCCCTCTACAATGCCACCGCAGACCCCGAAACGGTGCGTCACATGACACGAAGGCACCTTTTGGTCACACCGCGTCTTCTTGTGGCACTTGCTGGGCTACAGAGCACCAGAACAACGGGCAGATTTAAAGGGGCGACAGTCTCGCTCCGCATTATTTTTGGTTCACTGCGCAGCTCCTGACTTTGTGTACAACAAAAAAAGCAGTTGGATCTTGCGAAGAACTATATTGTAGTCATGACCGTTGGCATCAGATATATATCTAGTACGTTTAAAAAAATTTTCATAATTTTTTTGTTTTTCACATTTTGATTAGGATAAAACAATGTCCTTCTTAGGACAGGCAACTCATTTTCTATTTTTATCTGCCATTAAAAAATTTTCCGGAAAAAGTGGCCTCATGCCATAATTTCCTCAAATCCAGTTTTTTTAAGTCAGGTGGTATTTAATAGCCTGAACTATTATAAATTAGCATAGCAGGGGCATCAATAATTCATTAAACAGTGGCAGTGCTGGCAAGGATGGCTTGGCATGTTGAGACTAGTAGTTGTCTGCAGTGAGCTTGCACCTCCGCCGCGGTGGCTCAGTGGTTACGGTGCTTGGCTGCTGACTCGAAAGACGTGGATTCAATCCTGGCCGCAGCGGCCGAATTTCGATGGTGGTGAAATTCTAGAGGCCCGTGTACAGTGCTATGTCAGTGCACGTTAAGGAACCCCAGGTGATTTCCGGAGACCTTCACTATGGTGTCCCTCATAGCCTGAGTTGCTTTGGAACGTTAAGCCCACAAAAATCAAATCAAAGTGAGCTTGCAGCCTTTATTGAGTGTGCTGTACCTAGCAGCGATTCCTTTGTTTCAAGTGATTTTATCATCATTCATGTCGCAAGTAGGATGTTTTTTTCTGCCATATGGCCAACACAGTAAGTAATCACAAAAAAGTTGGCAAGGAAGCACGTCCACCATTTTTATGCAGGCAGATTTTGCCACAAGTAATGGAATTTATTATTTTTTCTCAATTTCAAGTGTGGTGTGCATCTTCGAAACAAACTATTTTCATGATTCCTCGGGTGCTTACCTGGTAAACGTTGGCATTTCTGTGTTGCTATGTATTTTCAACCATTACAGCTCTTTGTACGAAATTTTGCACATCCCTGTAAAAAAAATAACTGCTGGCTGGTATTTTGCACTGCAATAAAAAATCGTTGTTCTTAACGTCTGGGTGTACTGTTCAAGTGGAAAAATAATTGTTTTTGATGAAAACAAGAAATGGCACCTGAAGTCATCCAACTTGCCCAACTTTTGGCATTGAAAGGGTTAACCCTTTTTTTGGCTGGCCTGAATTCCTTTGACTGCATCGTTGCACTGCTGAAGTGTGTTCTCCTTGCAGGCCGGGGGCGAGTTCAGCTGGGACGAGCGGACGCAAGGGATGGTGCTGGGCTCCTTCTTCTACGGCTACGTGCTGACGCAGGTGCCCGGGGGTCGGCTGGCCGAGCGCATTGGGGCCAAGCGGCTGCTGGGGGCGGGCATCCTGGTGACGTCCCTGCTCACGCTGCTCACCCCGTTTGCTGCCCGCATCGGCCCGGCAGCCCTGATGATGCTGCGCTTCGGCGAGGGCATCTCCGAGGTACCTCCCTCCTCCTCTTCCGGTTGATGCCCGACCCTGTCCTTTCTCGATTTACACTCATAGTATATAAGTGAAATGCGCAACAACTTAGACAGGACACAGAAAGAAACACATACAACAGTTCACGAGCTCGTGAACTGCGCTCGTGAACTGTTGTATGTGTTTCTTTCTGTGTCCTGTCTAAGTTGTTGCGCATTTCACTTACATATTATGCAGAACCAACTAGCCCGACAACACGCTCTTTTACACTCATAGTTTCTCAGCGCAATGTCACAATGTCAAAGAAAAGAAGCAGGAAGAGAAAGTGTTTGTCCTTCTTCTCTTCCTGCCTCTTTTCTTTGGCCGTGCGCCGTTGCACTGGAAAACTACGAGTGTAAATCAAGTATACCAACTGGCTCAAGAACTGACTCTACTGTCCTATCTCGTCCTCTCTCTTCACACCGCCACGGTGGCTCAGTGGTTATGGCACTCGGCTGCTGACCCGAAAGACACAGGTTCAATCCCAGCTGTGGTGGCTGAATTTCAATGGAGGCGAAATTCTAGAGGCCCATGTACTGTGCAATGTCAGTGCACGTTAAAAGAACCCCAGGTGGTCGAAATTATCCGCAGCCCTTCACTACGGCATCCCTCATAGCCTGAGTTGCTTCGAGACGTTAAACCCCGATAAACCAAACCTAAACCAATCTTTCTCTCTCTTCAACAAGCGGTCAACACTGTGAGCAGCGCTGCGATGGCTGCCGAACGCTTTTGGGTTGTGCAATTGCGTTATTGGTGCAGCGTGCGAAAAGCGAGCACTAGCTTCACAAGTTTATTTCTGTCCGATAACTGCTGTGCGCAGTTTTTGAAATTTTTTTTTAATTTCCAAGGTTATTCACGAGTGGTTGCAAAAAAACAATGTGCAGAAGGAGGCCCCAGAGTCGGTGACTGTAACGGGACCTCCTGTTACTTGCAAACAAGTGTTTAGGAAATTACATTCATATGTATAGGAAATGGCACAGAAGTAAAAATATTCCAGTATACAAAAGTAAACCAAATAAAGCTGTGTACTTGAAAAGGATAATAAATCTAAGTCGGAAAACATTACACAAAACACATAGAGCAAATTCAATTCAGTAAAGCTGCATGAACTAGAAGAAATTGAGAGCCTAACAGACTGAAGGAAATAAAGCAAGGAAATTCAGATGAACAGTGCGCTGTATGGACAACCAGGAAAAAATGCTTAAGAACTGCATAAAAGCATCAGTAAAAAAAGATTCCAATAATAGTGAGTATTCAGAATGGTAAAGGTGAAAGGTTATCAGTATAAATTATGTCCTGTTAGAAGAAAATTCTGTGGCATCCTGAAGCTGTGTGGATCCAGTGCACAGCTTCAGAGTTCCGCAGGAGTGGTTGAGCGCTTCCAGGATGTGACCTATGGTATGATAGCAAGCATCCCACAACTGGAATAAGCCCACACTAAGCATCCTGCAACAGGAGCAGGCTCACGCCACAGTGGATGCCCATGCCATTTCCCTAATCTTTTCCTGCATTAACCCTTTCACTGCCAGGTTTTTTTACTCACATCTGCACATACCCTGCCGGTTTTTTTTTTGCATGTTAGTTTCCTGGAAATTTTTTGCTAGTAACGCACTAAAATGCTCTGCAGGGCATGTAGACATGTTTATTCAGGATAATCTTATAGATATTAGTTGTACTGAATCAAATCTTCCAGCAAAAATCATGCCTGTCGGTTTTCCTCTTGTTACACGGATTTTTCGGTGGCAGGGGGACTTCATCGCTGTCATCACTCGACAAGGCACTTAGGTGGGCTCCTTCCTCGTTCTCATTATCATTGGACTCCGAATTCACAAGCAGCTTGGAATTTCTTCGTCCGTCAAAGCGCGGACGAGTGTGGCACATAGCCTCATGGCTGCTGTGCTCAGACCAAAGCAAAGTGACTCGGATGTGGAAACGTGCGCACCATCTGTTGTTTAAAATCTACCCTACAAGATCTATGAATTTACGAAGTCTCTCCATAGATGACGCTACATGTTTGCATCGTTTTTTTTTACACGAGTATTATCGGGAGCGGCAGGGGGTGAGTTAAAGAGCCAAAACGGGTTAACTCGGGAGAGGCAGGGGGTGTGCATATGTGGTAGCCCGAGTTATCTCGGTAGTGGAAGATTAAGGGTTAAGGACACAGTGACAATTTCTTGCAAAGCACAAGCTGTTCAGGAGCTAGTTGGTGCTTTTATTGGATGCAAAGAACAAACTTAAAAAATCATGATGCCCGTTTGTTTCATGTTCTTAGTGTCTAGTTCTTACATCTGCCATTTCTTGTACCTTTTTTAAGGTCCGGTCGCAAAGCACTATAGTTTTCACTTGACCAAAACAGATGTCACGGACATTTCTCGGATGTGGGATCTATAACAATGGTTTCTGTTTGTAGGTCTGCAGGTAGGCATGTCATTGGTGTTTTCTGCTTTTGTGAGAATCAGTAGAGGAGACAGCTATGAGATCACTGTTGCATATCTCGTGCCTGCTCATGGTGTCACTTTATTTCACTCAAAGTCTGAGATGCACTCAGTCTAGGTTCATTGGTTTTTTTCAGGAAAGGAAATGGTGCTGTAACTGTCTCGCATCTCGGTGACCGCCTGAACCCCTACTTTTGTAGCTTTTCATGTGAAGTGTGTGTGTTCCCTTTACCACGCTAGGACAAATGCACATTCACTTGATCACTCACCCACACGCTGTCTCGCTCACTCAGCTATTCACTCTTTCACTCGCTCGCTTGCAGTTGCATCGAGCTCCGTGATGGGCCCCATTGGCCCTTGCTTCCATGTGGGGCCAGTGCCTGTGACGTCAAGTAACGTACCACTTGGGTAGCGTTGGTTGCCACACATTGTTACAGCTGTGGACCTGGAGGGGTTGCAAGGTTAGGAGAATCTGCAAGCCCACTGCATGAGGACACTGGTGTGTGAAAGGACACATTTATACAGGAAATCCCAGCATCATCATCATCATCAGCCTGACTACGCCCACTGCAGGGCAAAGGCCTCTCTCCCGTGTCTCTCCAATTAACCCTGTCCTTCACCAGTTGCGGCCAGCCCGTATCCCCACAAACTTCCTGATCTCATCCGCCCACCTAACTTTCTGCCGCCCCCTGCTACGCTTGCCTTCTCTTGGAGTCCACTCCGTCACCCTTAAGGACCAGCGGTTATCTTGCCTTCGCATTACATGCCCTGCCCAAGCCCACTTCTTCCTCTTGATTTCAACTAGGGTGTCATTAACCCACGTTTGTTCCCTCACCCACTCTGCCCGCTTCCAATCGCTTAACGTTACACCTATCATTTTTGTTTCCATAGCTCGCTGCGTTGCCCTTAACTTAAGGGGGATGAGGGTCTTAAAATTAACTTTTTTATTTATGGCTAGAACGTCATGAAATTTTGCACACACATGCATTTTTCTCTTCTGATTCCAAATATGTAATCATAATTGAGCTGGTGGTCTTAGATCTTTTAGTCTAGAATGTAATTAGGTAATTTCTTATGCAGCTTTAATGAACTTTCTCATTGCATTTTGTTGCTTTTAATGACATGATGTGATAGCCAGAGAGTTCGCATGCCCGATATGAAAAGACTGATATGATGATATGATATGAATGACTGACCAAGACATTAGAACACCGATGCCAGCCATCGCAGAGTAGCACACTAACCGCAGTCTCCCTCAAAAGTAGTGAGTTGAAAGCCTATGAGTGCTAGGCCAAGCTTTATCTAAGCTGTGTGTTCCTGTGCCACCACCTCTGAACTTGAGGAAAATGGGAGGAATTTTCTTTGCAACTTTGCCCTGGCAGTAGTGTCACAGGGGTCACTCCTGCACATCCTGGCTTGTGTGGCCGCCTGTACAGTGTGTGTGTGTTGGCTGATGTGCAGGGCGTGGTGTTCCCCTCATCCCTGGCGCTGCTGTCACACTGGTCGCCCGTGCACGAGCGCAGCCGGTTGGTGAGCCTCAACACAGTGGGCACCTCGGTTGGCACCGTGGTCACCCTGCCGCTCACCGCCCAGCTGTGCGCCAGCACCTGGGGATGGCCCAGCGTCTTCTACCTCCTGGGTGGGTCGGATTCGCCAGCCATTTGCAGTGTTGTTGAAAATGCCTTGGCTGGCCTTCTTGGCGAACAGGAGAGGAGAGCTGGCACATTGATGAGTACAGTAAAAGCTCGTTAATTTGATCCTCATTAATCCGGAAATCCAGATAATTGGAACTGCTGGCTCGGTCCCAGCGAGCGCCGATGTAAGGCTATGTCGTCATGCGCTCGCTAATTCAGACTCTGCGGGTCTCGCACCAGTTAATTTGAGCGGCTCCCAAAGGGAGGCCGCGTCCAAGTACGACCACTGTGGCAAGAGAGTGTCGAAGTAGCCATACTCAAAACCTGCATTCCATGCTGCGTTGTCGCTTGCGTGCCTCTGACGTGCATGTGACGGCAGTTGTGACAACAAGCAGGCAGACCCTGTCTGAGAACTGTCTGGCCACTGAGTTTCAGTTTCATTTTTTTTGGAGCTGTGCGCCAGCCCGCAGCGATGGCAGCTCGACCAGTCAACTGACTGTCTCCCCCCCCCCCTTTTTTTCCGTGGCTTTGGCCCCATTTCCTTCGCTTATGTCCACGTGATTCTATTCTTCCACCAGTGAACCGAAACTTGTCACGCGCCGTTCCCTGTTTTTGCGGTGAAGCCTCTTCACACACGACGGTGTTACTTATGATGGGCATGACATTGTAGCAGTGGAGCTCCACTGCATCGCACCGTTCGTGAAGTGTGCAGGGGGCCCCTAACATTCGGGAGCAGTTCTGCTTTAATGCTCTCAACAGCATTCATGCAACAAATCATTGGTGGAAATGTGAAAAACAGCCTTTGCCGCACTGCCTTCATCTCAAAACAGGGCACCGATTGCCCAGTTTTTCACCAAACTAATTTGCAAAGATGCAGACAGTTCTTGAAAGCTTTTCTTTTTTTTTTTTTTTTTTCAGGGTCATTCCGTAACTTAACTTTTGGAGTGAACATTTTTTCCAGTCCTATGAAGTTCAAATTAATGGGCTTTTTGTGTATACAATGCAGCATTGCATTATGTGGCTGGATTGGAAGTGCGTTGCAACGCACTGCTATTCTTGGAATGCAAGAAGCCCACATTATAGCACAAAGCTTCTGTGGCATTGCTTTTAATTACTGCCTAACTAAAAGAGCTGGCTAGCTTGAACATTTCGAAATGCAAGCAGCCACTAATGAGTGGGACATCACATATTGCAATTGCAGTATAGTAACAAAATCAAATGGAGATGATATTGAAACTGCTATTAAGTCATTAAAGTCAACGAATGTTTGCAGCATGAAGATTTCCACCCGCTGTTGGTAAACAGTGGTGTGTGTGTGTGGCTTCAGTGTGTCCTGTGTAGAAAGTTAGGTACTGAATGGAAAAAACTGTGTGCCTGTCTTTAAACTCTGCATGCCTTGCAAGATAAAGAACACATATACAGTTGAATCCTGCTACAGCAAAATTAGGGGGATATGCGAAATTGGCAGAAAGGAATATGGCATCCAAGTACATAGACTACGCACATAACACTTTTCCAACAATACTCTGTTGCTCCTTAAAGCGGCTGCGAAACACTGCCTGGGGGAATACCGGCTATACTTCAGGTGGGTTCTTTATGTCACACAGATGCTGACTTAAAAAGAATTACAGGAATCGATGCACAGGAACGGGAGTTATTCAGTGAAGAAATTTCAAAATACAAGCAAACAAAACGCTGCCCTCAACTCGATTTTGGCGGGGCTTCCCACTCCTATTTCGCTCTCCCAATGACGGCACCTGGCGCAACCAATCAAAACAGCCCGCCAGAACACGTCGCGGAAGTTTGTACTCCATGGTTGCCTGCTCTCTGTAACTCGTTCTTGCTGAGACTGGCAGCGTTGTTTCCATGCCAGATCGCCCCTGGTGGTGTATTTTTATTTTACTTGCTTTGCAGGGCTTTTATCTAAGACAAGCAAGTTGTTTTTGTTGATCTAATATAAAACGCAGACAGGTGACAAAATGTGTCTCTATCTATTCACACAATTTGCAGTATATTTACTGTTTGTCCGGTCATCAAGCTCGCGCCAGGTGATGTCATATCCGCTGCTAAAAACCCGCCACTGTGTGGCGACACCATCAGAGCCGTGAAGTTGTTTTTGGGAGGACATTAAAATATTAAAAAACGGAATGTACGCGGTATTACCGACGCTAATACTAGCACCATTATAACTCACTGTATGCAATCAACAGGCAAAACAGTTAACTAAGATTGTGTTTCGGGGCCCCTTTAAATCAGCTAAGCTACCCAGCTGTCTTCAAAATCATTTAATCTTTTTCAGACTAACAGAATTAAGCACCTTCTGGAGCACTGTGCTTTGTTGGGGCAGATATTTTTTACCCTTCTCTGCACGGTTCACGTATGTATACATCGCCTTGCCAACGTCCTTGTAGACTGTCACCACCTTCTTGTGCTGTGCTGACATGCCCGCAGAAAGTGCCTTAACTCTGTGTGTTGCTGAGATTCTCAGTGATGCTGGCTTGCGAAAACTCAAAGGGTGATCAGCCCTTCGAGTTTTTGCAGTGCACTGCATTGGCTTGCAGTGCAGGTTCTGCTAGCCAGTGGGCAAGCCTACACGTCTCTTATGATTGCACACAATGTAACGCCGGCAGCTGACATGCGTTGCCTTTAGCAGAGGTATGAAAGAGGAGGGGACAGAGTAGGTTGCCCAGAGTAACAATGGCTAGACAGACCTAGAGAGGGGACATTGAGGTAAAGAAAAAAGGTGTGCTTCGGTGGATCGTTTTAATGCGTTGGCATTTTCCGTTGCTGCTGATTCTGTCCTAGCTGCTATGATGCAATAACGTTAATGGTTAATGCCCATGTATGCGGAAATGGTCATTCCCTACCTTAGATTCGTAGATCTCTGGGAGTCCTCACACCACTCGTGGCGTAGTGATGCAGCAATTAAGTGATGTGCCTCAGCAGGTGGCTGTCTCAAATACAGCCACCAGTGAGACAAACTGCCCACAACCACAGGTAGGCAGGCAGGCTGTGAGGATGTCATAAGACCAGATGACCTAGGTAGCAGGTGGGCCACCAAATTTGCCGCTCACAACGATTACACTGGTGATGCCAGATTTTCGGCACAACGGGAGCCTTCATGCTGTTGCATTAATGAGTGCACCTTTCAGTGCCAAAGAAACATCAGCATCATCATCATCATCAGCCTGACTATGCCCACTGCAGGGCAAAGGCCTCTCCCATGTCTCTCCAATTAACCCTCTCCTTTGACAGTTGCAGCCACCGTATCCGCAAACTTCTTAATCTCATCCGCTCACCTAACTTTCTGCCGCCCCCTGCTATTCTTGCCTTCTCTTGGAATCCACTCCGTTACCCTTGAGGACCAGTGGTTATCTAGCCTTTGCATTACATGCCCTGCCCAAGCCCACTTCTTCCTCTTGATTTCAACTAGGATATCATTAGCATGCATTTGTTCCCTCACCCACTCCGCCCGCTTCCGATCTCTTAACGTTACGTCTATCATTTTTTCTTTCCATAGCTCGCTGCGTTGTCCTTAACTTAAGCCGAACCCTCTTTGTTAGCCTCCACGTTTCTGCCCCATAGGTGAGTACCGGTAAGATACAGCTGTTGTATACTTTTCTCATGAGGGATAGTGGTAAACGGCCTTTCATGATCTGAGAGAACCTGCCACATGCGCATACATCAGCATAGCCAGTAAAGGAATCAGTTTTCCCTGACAGCAAGAGTTGTATGGAGTTGTCCCCCTGTGCCCCTAGAGCAGCCCAGGCCTGAGTGCCCCTTCTCGGGGATTCCCCCTGGGTGCAGGTGTCCTGGGCTGTGGCTGGTCCCTGCTCTGGCTCTGC
Organism: Amblyomma mixtum; assembly: GCF_055824585.1. NCBI lineage: Eukaryota > Metazoa > Arthropoda > Arachnida > Ixodida > Ixodidae > Amblyomma > Amblyomma mixtum. Next base: position 149,445,833 of record NC_143012.1, read on the forward strand.
CTGGTCCACGAGTGGCCCGAGATGCATCCAGGCATCTCCAGCCGGGAGCTGCAGCACATCCAGCGCCACCGCGGAACCTCCTGCGCTGCTCAGCAGGTATTCCGCCCCATCTCTGCCCTCTTCCTACTCACTGGAGAGGACTCGGTAGGCTAGACAGTATACTGCTGCTGCACATTGTAACCAGAAGCCGCAACTTTTAAAACTTGGGGGCCTTCTTGACCACATTCTTAAAGAAGAAAATGCGGTAGCATTGAGTTTGTTTGCTGTGGTGTCTGCAATGAGTGTGTATTGTTCTTCTTGCAATTTTCCCTCCAAAACTTCAGTTTCAACCTGTTCCCCTGCCCTTATCTGGTATGCATGAGTCATCACCTTCTAGAATGTTGCAGTACCTTTCATTGGATAGCCATCCAATGGAATTGTACTAATTTTACCTGCTAATCCACCTTAATTCATTTTCTGGGGTGGGGCTCCTCCAAAATTTTGGGTGCTTTGGAACTTTTTTTGTGCGAGCCAAATTCCAAATTTTGGGGGTTCTCAGATTTTCAAGTTTGGTGGGGCCCTGTGATTGGTCCACTGGTGGTCACGTGGTGTTGATGATGTCATGACTCTCTCAACCAATCAGAGAATTTCATGACAGAGAAGTTGGAAACTTCTTGTGAGACGACAACTTAAGTGCTATCGCATTCATTAAAAGCAGCGCAAATGAATGCAGGCGTGAATACGCAGTAGACAGGAGGGGTGCACAGTTCAGTAGCTTTCTTAATGTTATCGTGGTGGGATTGCAGTTTAAGGCCTATGTCGGCTAGAATTTGATGCTGTTGAGGGTGTACACATGAGGTCACGTGAGTGTAGAATTTATTGTGAAAACTTGTGAATTATAATTTTATGATCCTGTCTGCCAAAGCAATAACGCTTTTATGCAGGTCATTGCAGCTGTGAATCTCTCACAGTGTGCACATCAACATCCAGCAATGTGCATTCATCATCTCACATACATAAATAGTCTTTCAAATGCTTTTAACACAGAACAGCAACTTCCTAAATTTTTTATTACTATCAAATATTGTTCTCCGGGTGTTCAAACACATAAGCAATCTTTTGCAGAAAGTCAACACAGCTTCAGTGAGTTTGTCAAAGCTTTAATGCACTTTTTTTTTTTATATGTACTATTGGTTTTTGTCTTAGAAGAATACATGATTTTGAAAATGCTTACTGTGCCCTTATAACCTTTGTTCTGTGCTAGAGGTATTAAAAAATATATATATATTTGCGCACCCCTAGTGAAGTGTTCTTTAGTCTTGTCGCGTCTGCCAGTTTGCCATGTTGTAACACCAAAATGACAGTTCTGCAAAGTTCAGTGGCATGCGATTTGAGTGTCCATGCCTTGTTTTTGGATTTGGGTCTCTCGTGTGCAGTATCTTTGCAAAGCATTCTGTGTGCTTGCAGCCGCATGGCGTGCCCTGGGGTCGGCTGCTGCGCTCTCGCAGTGTCTGGGCCCTGGGCCTGACCATGTTCTGTGGGAACTGGGGCTTCTACCTCCTGCTCATCGACCTGCCAAACTACCTCCGGGGCGTCCTGCACCGGCCCATCGGAAGTGTGAGTGCACAAGAATCTTCTCACGATTTGAAACTGTGCAAGCAATCGGCTGCAAACTTTGAGCAAATGGCAGGGTGTGAATGTGGAATGTCAATTTCGAAGGTGCTAACACGGGTAGCTCTGCTTTGCGTATATATGCATTTCTTGTAGCTTATTATTATATGCATGTGAGCTAATTGATTCAACGTGAAACACAGCTGACATAGTGGCTCAATGGTTATAGTTCTCAGCTTCTGATCCGAAAGACACGGGTTCGTGGCAAAAAGCTAGATTCCTGTGTACTGTGTGATGTCAGTGCACATTACAGAATCCCAGTGGTCGAAATGATCCGGAGCCCTTCACTATGGCGCCCCTCATAGCCTGGGTCGCTCTGGGATGTTAAACCCTGTAAACTATCTGATTCGGCATAGCTGTATTGGGCTATGCAACAGGAAACAGCGTGCGACATCAAGTGCATGTGCTATCGTCAGTCTCGTTCTTGTGCCTGTTGTCTTGCTCACTAGTTTTTCAGCTTAGCAGCCTTATAAGGACTGCTGCATCCTTTCAGTCTTGGAACACATAGTGGGTCTGGGTAGCGTCCTTTGACTCTTGATCTAACAGAGGGGGTATTGACTCTTGTGTTTATTGTGTCTTAGCGCAGTGGTTTTCATCACTGTGTTTGGTGATACTGGAATGTTTGTCTGTGTGTGTCAGGTGGTCCTCACTTCCGTTGAACGCAGTCATGGCGTGACATTTTTTTTTTTCCTCCTGCTGCTGTGCTTTGCATGTCTTGCCGCTGCAGTGCTACCCTTTTCTTGTTTTTGTGAGAAAATTGCCTAGTTGACTCACATTGTTGTTTGCCAGCGATGACATGGCGGCGATGGCATAGAAGTAGGTCATCTGTCTCACATGCAAAAGGATCGCAGTTCTAAACCCGGTGCTGCGTAATTCTCCACCTCGTAAAAAAAAAAAAGCACATTGATCGAATTTCATAACCAGGCCTTGGATGCGGCCTAATCCTGGTGACCACAGCCGACAACATGCTGCCTCACCATAACAGGATTTTACCACCCTGGTGTTGTAATTGGCCACCGTCTCCCATATGAATACACCACTTAACCCTTGGCCCTCAGTCCCCAGTGGCTGTAGTGTAACTGACCGGTATGGTGGTCAGACCTGTGATGCAGCGGAGGGTGCTAAGAATCTCTGGCTCCGGACAGGCCATTGGAAACAGAACTTTGTAACACTTAACACTAGAACCTTATCCAGTGAGGTTAGTCTAGCCTGCTGTTGGAGGAACTAGCCGGTATTAAATGTGATGTGATAGGGCTTAGTGAGGTTAGGAGGACAGATATATACAGTAGCTGAAGCAGCGAGGACAATAATGAGAGAAGCGCTAGTGCAGAGTAATTGGACATTCCGCCGGTAACGAAGGAGGAAGTAAAGAAAGCCTTGGAAGCAATGCAAAGGGAGAAAGCAACTGGTGGGGACCAGGTAACAGCATCTCTGTTGAAGGATGGTAGGGAGATTGTGCTAGGAAAACTGGCCACCTTGTATAGGCAGTGCCTCATGACCGTGAGCATACCAGAATCTTGGAAGAATGTTGACGTTATCTGAATTCATAAGAAAGGGGATGTCAAGGACTTGAAAAATTGCAGACCGATCAGCTTACTGTCCATTTTTGCAAGGTATTTACGAAAGTAATCTCGAACAGAATAAGGCCAAACTCCAACTTTAATCAACCGAAGGACCAGGTAGGCTTTCGTAGAGAGTGATAATAGACCATATTCACACTACCAGTCAAACGACAGAGAAATGCTCAGGATATAACCAACTCCTATATATAGCCTTCACTGCTTACGAGAAAGCTTTTGACTCAGTGGAATCCTGAGCAGTCATGCAGGCATTGCGTAATCAGGGTGTAGAAGAGCCTTATGTGAAAATACCACTGCGGAGCTACCTTAGTCCTCCATAAAGAAAGTACCAAAATTCCAAAAAGGAAGGGTTTCAGGCAGGGAGGCACGATCTCACCAGTACTGTTCACAACCTTTTCATAGGAGGTATTCAGAGACTTGGATTTGGAATAGTTGGGGATAAGATTGGTTTATGGGGGTTTAACGTCCCAAAGCGCCTCAGGCTATGAGGGGCGCTGTAGTGGAGGGCTCTGGAAATTTCGACCACCTGGGGTTCTTTAATGTGCACTCACATCGCACAGTACACAGGCCTATAGAGTTTCATCTTTGTCAAAATTAGACTGCCATGGCCGGGATCGAACCTGCATCTTTTGGGTCAGCAGCGGAGCACCACAACCACTGAGCTACTGCGGCGGCAGTGGGGGATAGGAGTTAATGGAGAATGCCTAAGTCATCTGCGATTCGCTGATGACATTGCCTTGCTAAGTCTCTCAGGAGATGAACTGCAAAGCATGATCAATCAGCTAGACAGGCAGAGCAGAACGGTGGGTCTTAAAATGCACATGCAGAAAACCAAGTGAATTTTCAACAGTCGAGCGAGGGAACAGCAGTTTACATTTGGTAGCAAGGTGCTGAAAGTCGTAAGGAAACACGTCTACTTAGGGCAGGTAGTCACAGCTGATCCGTATCATGAGAGGGAAACAACAAGAAAGATAAGAATGGGGTGGAGTGCATATGGCAGGTTCTCCCAGATCATGAATGGCTGTTTACCAATATCCCTCAAGAGAAAAGTATACGACAGCTGTATCTTACTGGTACTCACCTATGGGGCGGAAACGTGGAGGTTAACTGAAAGAGTTCAGCTTAAATTGGGGATAACGCAGCGAGCTGTGGAAAGAAAAATGATAGGTGTAACGTTAAGAGATCGGAAGCGGGCGGAGTGGGTGAGGGAACAAACGCGGGTTAATGACATCCTAGTTCAAATCAAGAGGAAGAATTGGGCTTGGGCAGGGCATGTACTGTGAACGCAAGATAAGTGATGATCGTTAAGGGTAACACACTAGATACCAAGAGAAGCTAAGCATAGAAGGAGGCGGCAGAAGTTTTGGGGGATAAGGTGGCCGTAGCTGGCATAGGATTGGGTTTATTGAGATATGGGAAAGGCCTCTGCCCTGCAGTAGGCGTAGTCGGGCTGTTGATGATGTTAACGATGACTTTTTAGCCACCCTCTTTCTTTCTCTGCCCTGCAGTAGGCGTATTCGGGCTGATGATGATGTTAACGATGACTTTTTAGCCACCCTCTTTCCTTGCTTGAATACTGTTATTACAAAAGTTAAGCGGTAAAATTTTGAACTCTTAAGAGCAGCAGGACTGTAATACTCCATATTTTTCTGAAGTTCCATACGAAAGTTCCAAAGTCACGAAAATAAAATATCCTGTAAAACCTGGACATCTCATTCATTGTTCCCTTACTGAGCACCTGAGCAGGGAGAGGGAAATCTCACACTGGCATGGCAGCAGATGTTTGGACCACAGGTGAGAGTGTTTGAAGCTGCCAGTTAGAAGCGCCTGGTAATGTTGGAGGTGCTTTCAGAGGTGGGCTTCGAAGTTGCGCAGTGAATTCAGTCCAGAGTTCATTTGATGATTTCTGACACTGGACATGGATGAGGATGAATAGAGTTTCACTCTGCGTGGAATGTCTCTGTAGTTCCCGTGGCCCACAAAACCTGCTTGCCCTGTGGCACATGGTCAAGAAAGACCTTTATTTACTGTGAACAGTTGAAGGTTAACCTGCTGCAGTGACTCGGTGGCTGTAGTGATCTGCTACTGAGCACGAGGCAATGATTTCCATTCCAGGCTGTAGTGTTACGTCTGGATGGAGGCAAAAATGCAAAAGCACCACTGTACTCTAACTGCAGTGAGCATAACTCAGGCAGTTGAAATCAATCTGGGACTCTGCTCTGCCTGTTTAACTTCTCCGCTTAAAAACTTTGGGGACACAACCTCCACCTTTAAAATTAGGACGCAGTAGTGTTAATGGGTCCCATTCGCATCACCTACTCAACACTCACATAATGATCTAATTTCTAATTAGCGTACTCGTGATTACTCATATGCATCAATACATGTCTCTAAGACACTTCACTAAGTCAAGAACACAATGCGTTCAGTAGGTCCATTTTTATTCAGCTTGAACCAACAAGCCTTTGTGGCCTCTGGGTAGCATGCCTCTCTTGCAGTCCGAAGGGCCTGGGTTCGATTCCCAGTCAAACTCAAATTAACCCAGCTCTCTTTCTAGTTTAGCTCAATTGCTTTCTTTCCCAAAGAAATTTGGTTTCAGTCCGAACATTCTTTGACCGGTTCCTGAATTTTGTAATTCTTTGCTTCCATAAGGATTTTTCTTTCACTGCCAACGATGCCGATGGTAACACCGGCTTTTCTGTGCCACGGGACCCTTCATGCTGTCATGTTAAAAATGCAACAGTGTTGTTAGAAAGTAGTGAGGCTGCTCAGGGATATGCTGCAGCCCCTGCACAGTCAGCGTATTTTGTGCCATCCACGGACGTCCCTTGAGGCGCATGAACGTCCTCCCTGCAGAATGGCTACGAGAATGCAGCCGTGCACATAGCTGCAGCCGTGAGCATGCTGCTGTGTGCCCCCGTAGCCGACCTGCTGCGCAAGCGCCAGATGCTCTCGGTCACCGCCATCCGCAAGATGTTCCAGACCATAGGTGGGTGGTGCCCAATGTCTTGTTGCTTACTTGCATCACGTTGCGAGAGTCACGTGATCCAGGATGTGCATGATTGCACTGAACACAGCAGTGGTGAGCGTTACACAGCAGTGAGGTGCTACTCCTTGCACCTGTGTCACAAGGACGTCAGGGTTCATTACAAGTGCCTTTTTCTATGCGTTGTTTTGTAATCCTGTGGATTAACTGTTTCAAGAACATTTTTACGTACCCCACCCCTTCATGCAACGTCTCACTTGCGAGGCCCTTGAGGCCTGCAAATAAATAAATATGCAAAAATGGCCTATTCGGGATTGGTATACTGTAAAGATCCTGCCTAAAAAGTTTCAGTGTCTTAAGTTGACCTCCAAGTACTAAAATATCTGTATATATTGCTCCTACCATGCCCGGAAATGGCGATTTCGGAACGAAATGCAGCAGGACTTCGCGTCCATCACTTTCCACGACCGCGTACCCGATGGCTGCCATCTCGGTTCTGTCTGAAAGCTGGGCCCTTTCCCCACTACCTGGTATTACTCACTGCTGTGAAATATTTTTGGAATGTCTGCATTCCGTTGTTTTTTAAGGCCTCTACAACAACCTCCGAATGGCTGATGCGTGCACTTCAAATGAAATTTTCTCAGCATTGGGTTTTTTGCCAGCATGACTAGCCTTGCCCAAGTTTTTAGTATGTTTTTGTGGTACAGTGTCAATTTATTTTATACCATTGAATTCAGAAAGAACTAAGCTGTGGAGCTATACTGTTCTTGTTTGGCTGACTCACGCATTTTAAATTTTGTGAGCCATAATATCGCCTAACTATACTTCATAATTATGGTGCTTGGACAAAACTTAACATTTTTATATGATGATGTACTTCAACAACAATATAATTAGATAGCTCCAGATGGCAGGACTTTGGCTACAGCCCCATTTCAGTCGAAATGAAAAAATGCAGAAAGTGTCTTATCGACCCTTTAACTAATTACGCTTCACTTATTTTCCTATTTTGACTGAACTGCTTCCCAAGGTCGTTTTGCGTACCGAAATGACCTTGAATAAGAGAGCAGTGGAGCTTTCGCTCTGAAGTCGATGTCTCATCGTGATTCCTTGCTTTTATAGCCTATGGGTGTGCCGAGGTAGAGCTGCGTAGAACTGCTAGCATGGTGGTTGTGAGCTCTCTGCCTGGAAACAATGGGGTGCTTTTTATTTTCAGTTTTTATTCGTGGTGCACACTTCTCAAGCACTCTACACAAGGGTGACACAGACTGTACTCCTTGAGTGGCCTCAATTGCTGCTGCTGTCTGTCATTGCCCAGTTAAAGGTGCACTGAAGAGGAATCTGAACTCGTCTTTTTGCCGCAGGAACTCTGTCTACACGTTCCTAGCATTCTCTGCGACTTATTGCCCTGTGTGGCCGATTTCCCTAATTAAATCGAATTAACCCCCGGCTCCCGCCTTTTTTTTTTAATTCTGCCTCGTACGGTGGGCGAAGTCGATCAACGCGGGGAATGCCTTTCACCCAGTCCTGTGGCAGCTTGCCGCTCTGCCATCGGCGGAGTAATACGTAGTAGCCTGTACAAGCAAATAGTTCGCGTGTATTTTTATTTCTGTGGGCTTATTTTGCAGTTATATTATCTGCAAATGAAACTATTTATTCACGGAAACCTAAAAAACAAAATGAAGCGAAAGCAAAGCCTCCACGGAGCTGGCTGCGAGGCACTCCCCGCGTTGGCTGACTCTGCCCATCGTACGAGGCAGAATTTAAAAAAAAAAAAGGCGGGAGCCGGGCGTTAATTCGATTTAATTAGGGAAATCGGCCACACAGGGCAATAAGTCGCAGTTTCTAAGAATGCTAGGAACGTGTAGATCGAGTTCCTGCGGCAAAAAGACGAGTTCAGATTCCTCTTCAGTGCACCTTTAAGGGAGCCGGGCGTTAATTCGATTTAATTAGGGAAATCGGCCACACAGGGCAATAAGTTGCAGTTTCTAAGAATGCTCAGAACGTGTAGATTGAGTTCCTGCGGCAAAAAGACGAGTTCAGATTCCTCTTCAGTGCACCTTTAAGGGGGGACGCAGCTTTGAAATACCAAAAAACTGGCCAAAAAATTCATTGATGATTACGGTACTTCCTATTGCAAATTTTGAGTGCAACTCTTCGGGTGTTTTTATTTTGTGTGCACTTCTTCGAAGCACTTCTTCGGCACAGGCTGATCAACAGCGCTAAACTTCCTTCGTATATAGGGCACGCTGCATCTGTTCGCCACTTCGTGCCAAAGTAGGCACGCACACACGCACGCACACAGCATCCACTGAACAAATGCTCTCTCACCCACCCGTCGAAAGGCTTGCTTCACCATTGTTCAGGCGAGGAGTGAGGTTTCGACAGGTTTCAAGTTTCTTCTCTCTGACCTGGTGCCACCGCGCGTGAGCAAAGTGGAGAGGGCATCATACAACGCACAAGATTACGCGCTTTCCATGAGTAAATAGGAGTTGTTTCCACGAGTAAATAGGCGACAACGCCACGTGAGCTCCGGTCATCACGCAGTGCACATGCTGGTGACACAGGCCCTGTGGCGCCATCTATCAGCACAGCCAGTAACCAGCTCTGGCCGTGCTGCTTTCCCTCAAGGTCAAGCTTCGCACAGTTTTCTTGGCTGGGGTTTTGGTCCCCGTTAAAAAGTGCTTACGCACTAGAAACTAGGTGAAACACTCAAGCTCCACCTGAAGGGTATGAAACAATAGCATTAACGGGTCAATTCCCATGTATGCAGAATTGGTCATTCTCGACTTCACAGTCATAGATCCCTGGGAGTCCTCGTACCCCTCCTGGCGCAGTGGTTTAGTGGCTGAGCAATGCGCCACTGCACTGGCGAGTGGCTGTTTCAACACACAGCCACCGGTGAGGCTTGCGAGACCATGATTGCTCTCTCTAAGCAGCCTTTCGTGACCAATCATTAATTGAACTGCCACCTGCCACAATGGGCAGTTTGCTCACAGTCTGTTGGGCAGGTTGTGATGACATCACAAGGTCACATGACCTAGGTGGGGCGCCTAGGTTGCTTCTGTGGGGATTTTTCGCTCTTTGCCGCCGCTGACATCAGGTTTTCTGCTGAATGGGGCCAACGCTATTGCATTAAAAATCACTTCACCTTCCAATAGCCACTACGGGGGAGAAAGGGATGAGTAGTTTTGTGCACATTCTGAAGCTTCACATGGCTGGAACTCTTGCCACACATCATGTTCACAGATGGCGGGTGGTAGCCACTTTCATAGGCTCGGTGTTCGATGGATTTGCTGCCGTTGGCACATCGCACGCATGGGTTGGGACAGAGCCAGACACAAAAGCGGACACACTGTTGTGGGAATTATGCTGTCCAAATTGAGAAGGTTCAGAGGGTACAGAGGTACAGAGTGCAGAGGTACAGAGGGTCCAAATATGACACTTTCCTGGCACACTGTTTCTTTTATTTATTTTTTTATTTGTGCTGTGTGTGATGTCACTCAGTTCTGTGCATGGGCAGCTGTGGCAACGGGCTCATGGGGGCCTGTGGTGCGGGTAATGAAGCTTTTCGCGTCAAAAAAAAAAAAAAAGATGGGTGTAAGGGCCACACCCATACTTTCCACAACCCACCGAGCAACAGGGCACTTGATCTGGCGCACTTGATCGTGGAGGTCAGGCAGGTGCGTAGGAGCTTCCAGGTGCCGCCCCTCAAATAGCGCCCATGGCCACGGGTTGTTATCATCAGCTTTTTCCTCCGCCACCAGCTCCCGCCTCCCGCTATCCATATTGGCATCAGTATCACCAGCTGTAGCTTTTTGTGGCTGTCAGGGGCACGGGAGTTATGGTATGGTTTGCTCGAGCATTTTGTGGCTGTCAGGGGCACGAGAGTTGTGGTATGTTTGTAGCGTGGTAGTTCACTGCAGTTGTGGCTTTCGTGGGCTGCCACCGAGCATTGCAATTTTAGCACGATGGGCAAGCACCTTAATAGCTACACGGCTGGGAGTTTGCTCTCGAACACGGCAGGCGTGTGGTGGGCAGGAAATTTGACGTGGCCAAGAAGTGCGCCTGACAATGGTGCAACCAGAAGGATGCATTGAAGCACACTTTCTGCGGCAAGCTTGGCAAGCCGTGCAAGTTTCCCACACTAGAAGGAGAGCTGCTCTGCTATGTGATGGAAGTGCAGAACAACAGCTACGCGTTGACAGCGGATATGCTGCGCGGCTTCTTGTGGGATGAGCATGCACCCGAGCACAGCAACCGCTTGGAGTTGGGAGAGATCGCAGAGTGACAATTGAACATAGAGTAAATGCCGCTCATTCCCTAAATAGTGTTTTTACTTTAAAAAACAAATTTTTTTCACGAATCGTGTGTATGGGCTGCACTCCAGAAATTGACTCACGAATCTGGAAAAAAAAGTGTGACGCATTTATACAGTATTTCCTGAAAAATGAAGCAAAATAAGCAAATTGTTTTTTCAACTTTTGGTGATGATGACTAGTGAGAGACTTAAAACGCGCGTTAAAGTGCAAAACACATTTTTCATAGACAACTAGCGTTGAACACAATTGCCAGCCGTGCCCGCCGCGGTGGCATAGTGGTTATGGTGCTTGGCTGCTGACCTGAAAGATACGGGTTCCATCCCAGGCGCAGCGGTCAAATTTCGATGGAGGTGAAATTCTACAGGCCCGTGTACTGTGCGATGTCAGTGCACGTTAAAGAACCCCAGGTGGCCGAAATTATTCTGGAGCCCTTCACTACGGCATCCCTCATAGCCTGAGTCAATTTGGGACGTTATACCCCCATAAACCAAGCCAAACAATTTCCTATCGTAACTCGTCCTCAGTGGTGGGAGCAGCACAATATCGGACGGGACAAAAGTGACTCGTCATTGGCGACATTGACACAATCTACCCATGGTGAGTACAGCTTGGAGTTGCTGGGTAAAGGGTTAACCCAACATATGGTACCAGTACTCACCTATGGAGGAGAAACGTGGAGGCTGACAAAGAGGGTTCAGCTTAAGGACAGCATAGGAAGCTATGGAAAGAAAAATGATAGGTGTAACATTAAGAGATCAGAAACGGGCTGAGTGGGTGAGAGAACAAACACAAATTAATGACATCCTGGTTGACATCAGGAGGAAGAAATGGGCTTGGACAGGGCATGTAATGCGAAGGCAAGATAACCGGTGGCCCTTAAGGGTAACGGAGTGGATTCCAAGAGAAGGCAAGCGTAGCAGGGGGCGGCAGTAAGTTAGATGAGTGGATGAGATTGGGAAGATTGCGGGAATACAGTGGCTGCAACTGGCGAAGGACAGGGTTAATTGGAGGGACATGGGAGAGGCCTTTGCTCTGCAGTGGGCGTAGTCAGGCTGATGATGATGATGGTGCGTGGTAGCCTCGGCTGCTTGTGTGCCATAAAAGAGCGTCCCCTTGTTGCACTGCAGGCCTGCTGGGTCCTGCAGTGTGCCTCTCGCTGGTTCCCCTGGTTGGGTGCGATGCCAGGGCGGCCCTGGTGTGCCTGGTGAGTGGCATGGCCCTCTATGGATTCACGGTGGGCGGACAGAGCCCCCTGGCACTGGACATCGCCCCAGACTTCGCAGGTGAGTTGTTGCATGCTGTCCCTCAAAGGCGTCGCCACCTGTTGAAGCTCACTGCTCGATAAAGAGAACCTTAGGGGACACTAAAGCTCTGCCTTAAGAGTATGACATAATAGCCTCAGTGGGCCCCTTCAGTGGCCTCTTTGGATATCACTTCGCAGACACGAATACTGTTCTTTCTTTCACCATCACATAACACTTAAGGGGGGAAGCTGGCCTTAGGAAAAAAATTTTTGTTAATCAAGTCACATAATAGGATCTTCAAGGAACATGTACTTTTGCGTGCTGATTCCAAATATGTTAATTTAATTTTATGTAAAACAAGTCCCTGTGCACTTATGCAATATGTTAGGTAACTTTTTCCCGAGAGCCCTCAATAAATTTTGCTGCAGGAAACTTGCTAGGACGCATGCCATTGGCTTGTCTTGACATCAGACTATGAGTAAGAGCAAAATTATTATCCCGCCTATCATACAAGTTGAGTTACAGGGTTTGCAATTTGCCACTTCATGAGCTGGAAGGAACTGGCGATTTCAAAATCTTGTGACTCACCTTCTATAACAGGCAGGATGATATTTTTACCCTTAATGCATAGCTTGATGCCAAAAGAAACCAATGGCATGCAGTCTAACAAATTACCTGCAGTAGAATTTCTTTAAAACTCTCGGCAAAAGTCATCATCATCATTTATTTTACCCTTAAAGGCCTCTGTTGAGGCATTACATAAGGGGGGGGGGACAAAGCAAATGCAACTGAGAATAATACGTTAATACAACAAATCATAATGCAATACAATAAAATGAAAAACGAAACATCACAATACAACGTTGGTCAATAATGAAGGGCAAAAGCCTGAATTAGGCGGCAACAACAACAACAAGAAAAAGAATAAGTGTAACTGGGTGAAGTTTGAGACAAATGGGCAGTATCTTTTATTCAGTACAGTGATTAATTAATGCCTGTCAAATTTAGTAGCGTCGCGCTCGTTAACAATGTAGTCGGGTAGCAGGTTCCAATTTTTTATTGCAGTTGGAAGAAAAGATTGATTAAATGCTAAGGTATGCCAAGGTATTAAATGCCAAGTTACCTAACATATTGCATAAGCGCACAAGTATTTGTTGTACATAGAATTAAATTACATATTTGGAATCAGCACGCAAAAATTCATAAACCCTGAAGATTTCATAGCTGTGACTTCGTTAGTAAAAATTTATTTCTAAGACCCTCTTCCCCCCTTAAAGGCATACTTGACCGAAAGTTTACTTCGGCTAATTTTGTGCTCAATATAGTGTGCATGTTATGAACAATATTTATTTTCAATATTAGGGCTGTGAAGCGTCTAGTATTTTAGTTAGAAGCATTCAGAAACCTCTGTAGCAGACGACGCAGTCCCCTAGCGGTGTGCTGGACAACTAACAAACCTGACCGGAAATTGCGCACAATTGAGACACCGGCATCGCCGGCTCGCCAGTTTCAGGCCTTCTGAAGTGAGTGAGCGCCCCTTGTAAGTCATTCTACTGGCGCATTTCTGGCTATTTTCACTGCGAAGCTTGATGGTCTCAGAGAAAAATTGGCTGCTGGTATCATGTCAATGAAATGCGTGGCGGCGGAAAGGAATGCGGAAAGCACCATGTATACCTCTCGGCCACTGCCCTTCAAACCCGATCTCGAAAGCTGGTGTCAACTGTCTGGAGCTCAGGTTTTAACGTGAATTCCCCTCTCTTTTTCAAAAAAGATAATGGTAGGTGACTGACGCTTCTGCCTCGCGCTAACCCCTTTTGTGGGGTGGGCTTTGTCAACAGACCTCTCCCGGTCTACATCATGCATCAGAGCACGTTGTGTTTCTGGCCCGATCGGCAAAGCATGCCATGAACTGAGAGGGTCATAATTGGGCGAAGAAAGGCTTCAAGGCGTCTCTAATCGGGAGAATAAAGAGGACGGGGGACCGCTCGTCACAAGCTAGCTAAGCCGGTTCATAAGCTAAAGTGGACGGCTTTGCTCATCGAGCAACGCCCTTTTGACGCCACGTTGTTTACACCCGGCAGAAGTCTAAGGAGAGGTCTGCTTTGTCTGAAAAGGAATTCACGCGTTTATTGCAGGTACAGCTCTGCCCAGTGCGCAATAATGCCGTCATGTTCCGAGTGTATCTGCTGCCGCGAAGATTTGCAGGCCGTGCTGAGAATCCTGGACGGCCACATGAGCATTACTGAAAACGTCAAAAATTCAGCATTACCATCCGAGGCGCATCTCCAAGATCTCAGAGACCTGAACGCATGTTATTTGAATGATAAATTCAAAGGAAGACAACACATAATTTTAAATATATGTTCTGCATTATTACTGTTATAACGTCAAGACCAAGGCATGCCAGGGAAATGGGAACGCTTTATTCCAAGCAGGCGTACATATATACTGATAGGTGACGTCACACGGTTCACGCTCAGCGATGGTCGCGCCAGATACACATGTGGGCGTGTCGGCCGACTTGCTGCGTTATCACACTCTTTCCCGCTTAATTTAGTTACAAGCCATCACTCAAAAGTTCTGGGGTCGATACCAGTCTGGTTGTCTTCGCACGCGAGCACTTCTACGCAGCGCTGGCTCCTCCCCTGGTGGTGCAGATAGTGTTGGCGCAGATAGTGTTGGCGCGTTGGCCAAGGGAGCCTCGGACTGCTCCTGCGGAGCAGGCTCCACCGTGGCCGGCTGGGTTGATCCGTCCGGCGCGTCAGCTGCGCCACTGGCGGGCTCCGATGGCGACAGTGACAAGTCCGTGTCAGGCAGGGATGAGGACACTTCCACCGGTCGGGTTGTCTTAGCACCCACATTCTTGGGCGGAGGAGTAGAGCTGGGGTCGGCGTGCAGAGGACGCAGGTGATCGGCATGCGTGAAGCGCAATCCATCGCGCACTTGCACCACGTATGTCACAGCACTGACAACCTGGGACACCACACCTTCTTCCCAGGCAACACTTTCACCGCGCACAGTTTTCACAAACACACGGTCGCCCACAACAAACGCGCGCTCTTGCCCACGAACCAAATCGCATTGTGCCTTTAACTGCTCCTGTTTGTGTTGCATGGTCTTTGCAAAATTAGGCTTGAGTAAAGAAAGTT